>NW_022436963.1:30008880-30558087 GCF_009761245.1 Sapajus apella
ACAAGGTGGTCTTGAACAAAAAACCCACCCCCGCCCCCCAGAATGGGTGAAAAAAAAAAACCCTATAAAAAAAAAAAAAAAAAAAAAAAAAAGAAGGAAATAAAGAATTGTAAATGTCCACTCACAATGCATTCCATTGGAAATTAATAGGGGTAGAGCTTGAATGAATCTGACCCCAAAATCCATCTAACCATTTACTGTAAATACTGTAAAAGTGGACCTTGAAGGGAGTATTTCTATCTGCTTTCAGGAAGAGATATTATGGTTGTGTTGGAGGTAAAAAGATGCCTTCACTAACCCCTGAGTTTAGTATATGCTCAACAAAAAGGTGTATAAATGAATTCATGAAGGGACCCACGCTTAGGCAAAGCACAGCAGAAGTATTTTATTCATCTATCCATTTATTCATTTATTCATTCAAAAACATTTCCTTATCATAAATTATATTTCAGATGATTGTTAAGCACAGAGGATAAAAACATGAATCAGATACAATCTCTATCCTCAGGGAACTCACTCTCTGGTGCAAGAGGCATGTTTCAACAGGTCATTGTAAAGAAATGTGAGAAATCCAAGAATTATGCACTGAGGGTTATGGCAGTACTAAGCCAGCTGTGAGGGACCCAGGGAAGACTTCCTGAGGGAGGGATTAAGAGCTAGCTGCCCAGTGACTGGGAAGGTCATAAAAAGTGTAGACTAATGAGCATGTGTGGGAAGAAGCTCGATGTGTTTGGAAGCATGCAACACAGAGAGGGAATGGGAAACATGAAGCCACAGGCAGGGTTGTGGAGAATTTTGCATGTGAGTAGGGCCTGTCTGCATTTTTCTCCCTTGGCTTTGCCTGGCTCCTTTCATCCCATCCTAGGGGACCTCCACCTG
This sequence comes from Sapajus apella, assembly GCF_009761245.1. Classification (NCBI taxonomy): domain Eukaryota; kingdom Metazoa; phylum Chordata; class Mammalia; order Primates; family Cebidae; genus Sapajus; species Sapajus apella. Next base: position 30,009,760 of record NW_022436963.1, read on the forward strand.
ACACTCCCACAAACATTGAGTTCTATGATCAGTAGCTTACTCCCACTCCAAGGAGAAAGAGGAAAGAGGGCTAAGAGGAAGAAAGAAGGGGCATTTCACCTACTCAATGGAAGCCAGCATAAAAAGTCAGATCAGGCTGGGTACGGTGGCTCACACCTGTAATCCCACCCCCACAAAGACCAGCAATCTGAAACACTCTGGATTGAGAGCTTCCCAGCAAGCACAGCTGGACCCGGCACAGTCAGCTCCCTGGGGGGAAGGGCATGTCCACTACTACCAAGGCAGTCTGCCATTACTGAGGCAGTCCACCATTTCTGGGGCAGTCCGTCATTCCTGAGGTAGTTCTACCTATACGTCTGTGAACAAAACCCCAAGGAGGTTCATACAGCAGCTGGACAGAGCTCACCACAGCACAGCAACACCTCTGCTGGCAGACCATGTCTAGACTACCTCCTTGCTGAGCAGGGCATTTCTGAAAAAAGGCAGCAGCACATCAGGAACTTATAAGCAAAGCCCCACCTTCCCAGGACATAGCACCAGGGGAAAAAAGGCAGTTATGAGTTCCACTGCAGCAGACTTAAACATACCTGCCCAGCAGCTCTGAATGGAACAACGGAGCTGCTAGGTCAGCACTTGAGCTCCTATAACGGACAGACTGTCTCCTGAAGAGGCTCCCTGACACCTGTATATCCAAAGAGACACCTTATAAAGGAGAGCTCAGGCTGATATCTGGTGGGTATCCTTCTGGGATGAAGATAACAGAAGAAACTGGCAGCAACCCTTACTGTTCTGCAACCGCCAAAGGTGATCCCCAGGCAAGCAGGGTCTGGAGTGGACCTCCAGCAGTCCTACAGCAGAGGGGCCTGACAATTAGAAGGAAAACTAAATAACAGAAAGAAGTAACTTCAACATTAACGAAAAGGACGTCCACTCAGAGACCCCATCCAAAAGTCACCAACTACGAAGACCACAGTTAGATAAATCCACAAAGATGGGAAGAAACCAGAGCAAAAATGATGAAAACATCCAAAACCAAAACATCTCTCCTCCAAGGGATCACAACTCCTCACCAGCAAGGGAACAAAGCTGGATGGAGAATGAGTCTGATGAATTGACACAAACAGGCTTCAGAAGGTGGGTAAAAACAAACTTCTTTGAGCTAAAAGAACATATTCTAACCCAGTGCAAAGAAACTAAGAACCTTGAAAAAAGGTTTAACGAAAAGCTAACAAGAACATACAGTGTAGAGAAGAACATAAACGACTTGATGGAGCTGAAAAACACAGCACAAGAACTTCGCAAAGCATACACAAGATTCAATAGCCAAATCAACCAAGCAGAAGAATGGATATTAGAGATTGAAGATCAACTCAATGAAATACAATGAGAAGGCAAGATTAAAGAATAAAGAGTGAAAATAAATGAACAAAGCCTCCAAGAAATATGGGATTATGTGAAAAGACCTAATCTATGTTTGAGAGGTGTACCTGAATGTGATGGAGAGAATGAATCCAAGCTGGAAAATACTCTTCAGGATATTATCCAGGAGAACTTCCCCAACCTAGCAAGGCAGGCCAACATTCAAGTCCAGGAAATACACAGAACACAACAAAAATATTCCTCAAGAAGAGCAACCCCAAGGCACAAAATCGTCAGATTCACCAGGGTTGAAATGAAGAAAAAAATGCTGACAGCAGTCAGAGAGAAATGTCATGTTGCCCACAAAGGGAATTCCATCAGACTCACAGCAGATCTCTCAGTAGAAACCCTACAAGCCAGAAGAGAGTGGGGGCCAATACTCAACATCCTTAAAGAAAAGAACTTTCAGCCTAGAATTTCATATCCAGCCAAACTAAGCTTCACAAGAGAAGGAGAAATAAAATCCTTTAGGAACAAGCAATTGCTGAGAGATTTAGTCACCACCAGGCCTGTCTTACAAGAACTCCTGAAAGAAGCATTAAATATAGAAAGGAACAACTAGTACCAGCCACTCCAAAAACATACCAAAGGGTAAAAGGCATTGATACAATGAAGAAACTGTGTCAACTAATGGGCCAAACAACCAGCTAGCATCAAAATGGTAGGATCAAATTCACACATAACAATATTAACCTTAAATGTAAATGGGCTAAATGCCCCAATCAAAAGACACAGGCTGGCAAATTGGATAAAAAGTGAAAACCCATCAGTGTACTGTATCCAGGCGACCAATCTCATTTTGCAAGGACACACATAGGCTCAAAATAAAGGGATGAAGGAAGATTTACAAAGCAAATGGAGAGCAAAAAACGCAGGAGTTGCAATCCTAGTCCCTGATAAAATAGACTTTAAACCAACAAAGATCAAAAGAGACAAAGAAGGACATAATGGTAAAAGGATCAATGCAACAAGAAGAGCTAAATATATTCACACCCAATACAGGAGCACACAGATACATAAAGCAAATTCTTAATGACACACAAAGAGACTTAGACCACCACACAATAATAGTGGGAGACCTTAACACTCCACTGTCAATATTAGATCAACAAGACAGAAAATTAACAAGGATATCCAGGACTTAAACTCAGATCTGGACCAAGCAAACCTAATAGACATCTACAGAACTCTCCACGCCAAATCAACAGAATATATATTCTTCTCAGCACTACATCACGTCTACTCTAAAACTGACCACATAATTGGAAGTAAATCACTCCTCAGCAAATGCAAAAGAACAGAAATTATAACCAAGTGTCTCAGACCACAGTGCAATCAAATTAGAACTCAGGATTAAGAAACTTATCCAGAACCGCACAACTTTATGGAAACTGAACAACTGGCTCTTGAATGCTGACTGTATAAACAATGAAATGAAGGCAGAAATAAAGATGTTCTTTGAAACCAATGAGAATGAAGACACAACCTAACAGAATCTCTGGGACACATTTAAAGCAGTGTCTAGAGGGAAATTTATAGCAATAAATGCCCACATGAGAAAGAAGGGAAGATCTAAAATGGACAGCCTATCATCAAAACTGAAAGAGCTAGAGAAACAAGATCAAAAAAACTCAAAAACCAGGAGAAGACAAGAAATAACTAAGACCAGAGCAGAACTGAAGGAGATAGAGACACAAAAAAACCTTCAAAAACTCAATAAATCCAGGATCTGGTTTTTTGAAAACATCAACAAAATAGATGCTAGCCAGATTAACAAAAAAGAAAAGAGACAAGAATCAAATAGATGCAATAAAAAAAAAAATTAAAGAGGATATCACCACCGATTCCACAGAAATACAAACTACCATCAGAAAATACTACAAACAACTCATGTACATAAACCAGTAAACCTGGAAGAAATGGATAAATTCCTTGACACTTGCACCCTCTCAAGTCTAAACCAGGAAGAAGCTGAAACCCTGAATAGACCAATAACAAGGGCTAAAGTTGTGGCAGCAATTAATAGCCTACCAATCAAAAAAATCCCAGGTCCAGATGGGTTCACAGCCAAATTCTACCAGACATCTAAAGAAGAGCTGGTACCACTCCTTCTGAAACTATGCCAACCAATCCAGAAAGTGGGAACCTTTCCCAAATCATTTTATGAGTCCAACATCATCCTGATACCAAAACCTGACAGAGACTCAACTAAAAAAGAAAACTTCAATATCCATGATCAACATGGTTGCAAAAATCTTCAATAAAATAGTGGCAAACTGAATGCAACAGCACATCAAAAAGCTTATTCATCACGATCAAGTAGGCTTCATTCCAACATGCAAGGCTGGTTCAACATATGCAAGTCTATAAACGTAATTCACCACATAAACAGAACCAAAGACCAAAACCACATGATTATAGATGCAGAGAAGGCCTTTGACAAAAGTCAACAGGCCTTTATACTAAAAACTCTCAATAAACTAGATATTGATGGAACATAAAACAATAAATGCTATTTATGAAAAACCCACAGCCAATATCATACTGAATGGGCAAAAACTGGAAGCATTCCCTTTGAAATCTGGCACAAGACAAAGATGCCCTCTCTCACCACTCCTATTCAATATAGTATTGGAAGTTCTAGCCAGAGCAATCAGGTAAGAAAAGGAAATAAAGTGTATTCAATTAGGAAAGGAAGAAGTCAAGTTGTCTCTTTTTGCAAACAACATGACTGTGTATGTAGAAGACCCCATTGTCTCAGCCCAAAATCTCCTGAAACTGATAAGCAACTGCAGCAAGGTCTCAGTATACAAAATCAATGTGCAGAAATCACAAGCATTCCTATATACCAGTAACAGACTTAAAGAGAGACAAATCAAGAAGGAACTGCCATTCACAATTGCTACAAAGAGAATAAAATATCTAGGAATACAACTAAAAAGGATGCAAAGGATCTCTTCAAGAACTACAAACCGCTAATCAAGGAAATAAGAGAGGACATAAACAAATGGAAAAATGTTCCATGCTCATGGTTAGGAAGAATCAAGATTGTGAAAATGGCCATACTGTCCAAAGATATTCATAGATCCAACGCTATCCCCATCAAGCTACCTATGACCCTCTTTGCAGAACTGGAAAAAAACACCTTAAACTTCATATGGAACCAAAAGAGAGCCTGCAAAGCCAAGACAATCCTAAGCAAAAAGAACAAAGATGGAGGCTTCATGCTACCTGATTTCAAACTATACTACAAGGCTACAGTAATGAAAACAGCATGGTACTGGTACCAAAAGAGGGATATAGACCAATGAAACAGAACAGAGGCCTCAGAAGTAATGCCAGCCATTTACAGCCATCTGATCTTTGACAAACCTGACAAAAACAAGCAATGGGGAAAGGATTCTGCTAGCCATGTGCAGAAAGCAGAAACTGGACCCCTTCATGACACCTTACACTAAAATTAACTCCAGATGGATTAAAGACTTAAACATAAGACCTAACGCCATAAAAACCCTAGAAGAAAACCTAGGCAACACCATTAAGGACATAGGCATAGGCAAGGACTTCATGACTAAAACACCAAAAGCATTGGCAACAAAAGCCAAAATAGACAAATGGGATCTAATTAAACTCCAGAGCGTCTGCACAGCAAAAGAAACAATCATTAGAGTGAACCAGCAACCAACACAATGGGAAAACAATTTTGCAATTTACCCATCTGACAAAGGGCTAATATCCAGAATCTACAAAGAACTAAAACAGATTTACAAGAAAAAAACAAACAAACCCATTCGAAAGTGGGTGAAGGACATGAAAAGACACTTTTCAAAAGACATATATGAGGCCAACAAACATGAAAAAATGCTCATCATCACTGGTCATTAGAGAAATGCAAATCAAAACCCACATTAAGATACTGTCTCACGCCAGTTAGAATGGTCAACATTAAAAAATCTGGAGACAACAGATGCTGGAGAGGATGTGGAGAAATAGGAAACTTTTACACTGTTGGTGGGAGTATAAATTAGTTCAACCATTGTGGAAGACAGTGCGGCGATTCCTCAAGGACCTAGAAATAGAAATTCCATTTGATCCAGCAATCCCATTACTGGGTATATATTCAAAGGATTATAAATCATTCTATTATAAAGACACATGCACACGTATGTTCATTGCGGCACTGTTTGCAATAGCAAAGATTTGGAACCAGCCCAAATGCCCATCTATGATAGACTGGACAAGAAAAATATGGCACATATACACCATGGAATACCATGCAGCCATAAAAAACAATGAGTTCCTTTGTAGGGACATGGTTTAATCTGGAAACCATTATTCTCAGCAAACTGACACAAGAACAGAAAATCAGATAGTGCATATTCTTACTCATAGGCAGGTGTTGAACAATGAGGATACATGGACACAGGGAGGGGAGAATCACACACTAGGGTATGTTGGGGGAGAACAGGGGAGGGCCAGCGGTGGATAGGGAGGTTGTGGAGGGATAACATGGGAGAAATGCCACATATAGGCGACAGGGGGATGGAGGCAGCAAACCACATTGCCATGTATGTACCTATACAACAATCCTGCATGTCCTGCACATGTACCCCAGAACCTAAGGTGCAATAATACACACACACATATAAGAAAACATCAAAAAAGAGGCAACTCCAACATATTATATATATTGACATTTTTAAAATAAAATGTTATATTACTTAAAAAAAAAACAAAACTCAGATCACAACATTTACCCATGAAAGAAAACGACGTTGCTTCATGAGTCCTTGATGGGTTTCTGAGATGCAGAAACCTTTGACCTGAAGATGCTGTGTGGAAAGGCCCACTGAGAACTCCTGCTCCACCAACTCCCCGAGACCAAGCTATCTACAGAGGCTGGGTGTTCATGGCTGACTCACCTAGCCTCAGGCAGGCCTGGTCCTTCAGCTTCAGTTCACCACCTTCAGGTACTTTGAGCTCAAGACTTCCCCTCCTTAGGACACTCTACTTTCCAGCTTTATTTAGTGAAAACATTCACTTCTGATTCAATAACATTAGAAAGCTGGGATTTCATTTCTCTTTACACCAGGATGAATGCCTGAATCATTCCCCTACTAGGAGTCTATTTGGAATTTGAATCAAAATGTTGACCATAACGGAGTGACTTCCTACCTTATATGATCATCCACTAGATAAACATCAAACAAACACAGATATAAAAATCCTGACATGGGGAAGACAGGAATGAAAATGTTAGGAAAGACCTCAGAATTCCCTATACTGTTTCTAAGTAGATAGAGATACAGATAAGCATCCCAAATTTTAAGTTTTTTAATCATTTAGTTGATAAAAATTAAAGCAGTGCCTGACTCCATGCAGTCCAGACCACATTTTCATCTAATGAAACCTCAGAAACCCAACAGCCCCACTGAGTAGATTTAGACCACAGGTTACTAGGAGAAGATAGATTTCAGAAACAGCAAAAATCAAAAGCAAATATTCTATCGAAGCTTGAAAATCAATGTTTTAGAATCTGAATTATATTGGCAACCAGAGAGAATCAAGCAGTCTTCTTCATTGCCCAAAATACTAATATTTCCCTTGTGGAATAGATTCTCAATTTCTATTTATTTCAAAAGGAAGATAAACATGTTGAAGTCTTATTCTCCTTTTTTTTCCCTTTTCCATTGTCATGAGTAGCAAAGTACTGTCACTCAGAACATAATTTTGCATATGCTATCAAATAAATCTAAAATATTTTTGTGGCTATATTTAGATATTTGTATAACATACTGAAGGAAAATTACTTAAGTGATTTTTGGCACCAATACTCAAAAAAAGTGTTTCTATACTTTCAGTAAAACTACAACAAACTCATTTAATATTTGGTAAAAATAGAGAGACTTGGTTAAAATTTGTAAATCAAAAAGTCTTATATTTAAAAAGATGAGATGATAGATTTACATTCCCATGAACTGGTAGAAAAAATATTGTTTAAAATATATACATATGCTGTTTTTAGAGCAGTTTTGGGTTCACTGTGAAATTCAGCAGAAAATATAGGATTTATAACCACTCCACCCCATGCACAGCCTCCCTGATCATCAAGATCCCTCACCAGGTGGCACATTTGTTACAACCAATTAACCGATTAGAGCCCACAGTCCATAGTTTAATTAAGGCTCACTACAGTCTATGAGTTTTGACAAACGTGTAATGCCATGTAACCACCATTATCATAACACACAGAATAATGTCATTGTCCTAAAAATCCTCTGTGCTCAACTTGTTCGTCCTTCCTTCTCCCCAGTTCTGGGCAACCACTGATCTTTTTCCTGTCTCCATAATTTTGACTTTTCCAGAATGTCATGCAGTTGGAATCAGGCAGTATACAGCCTTTGGAGATGGACTGCTTTCACTTAATAATGTGCATTTAATATTCTTCTATAATTTTTCATTGTCTAGATATACCACAGTTTATTTATCCATTCACCTACTGAAGAAGAGCTTGGTTGCCTCCAGGTTCAACAATTTTTTTAAAAACTTAATTATTTAAAGAGTGGCTACCTCAGAATAACTGCTGTCTTTATTTTCTTACTGAATTTCAAAGGTGACCAAGACAGCTCTTAAGGAATGCATGAATTCCCCTTAGCAACAGCCCCAACAGACTGTCAGACTGACTTCGCTTGCTTCTTCCTCTAATAACATTATTTTCATAAGGCAGCCCATTTCATTACAGGATATTTCTATTTATTATTAAACAGTTCATTCTAATGGTAGGTTATTTCCTATACCTTTCAAGGTAAATCTAGTTCCTTTCTATGTGTTTCCAAACATATCTTTTTACATGGAAATCTCAGTATTTTTCTTTGTTTTTAACTTTGAGGTTCAGAGGTCCATGTGCAGGTTTATTACATAGGTAAACTTTTGTCACGGGGATTTGTGGAACAGGTTATTTCATCACGCAGGTATTAAGCCTAGTATCCATGAGTTATTTTTCCTGATCCTCTCCCTCCTCCTACCTCCTACCCTCCAATGGGCCCCATTGCATATTGTTTCCCTCTATGTGTCCATGATTCTGTTAAAAGCAAAACTTGAGCTGAATTAAATTGAAAGGAGTTAATAAAATTGAGCAAGGAATGATTCACAAATCGACAGCCCCCAGAATCACAGCAGATTCACAGAGACTCCAGGGATGCCTTGTGGTCAGAATAAATTTATAGATTAAAAAAAAAAGTGACGTACAGAAATCAGAAGTGAGGAACAGAAACAGGTGGATTGGTTACAGGTTGGCATGTGCCTCATTTGAACACAGTTTGACACTCAGCAGTGTGTAACTGGTTGAAGTATGGCTGCTGGGATTGTCCGAGACTTAGCTATTGTTACAGACACATACTCCTAAATTAGGTTTTCAATCTCTTCTACCTATTAAGTTAGGCTGCAGTTCATCCACAAGCACTCACATATAGAAGTACAGAGTCCTTCTCAGGCCATGTTTAGTTCATTTTAAGAATTCTCATCATTTAGCTCCCACTTATAAGTGAAAACATGTGGTATTTGGTTTTCTGTTCCTGCATCAGTTTGCTAAGGATAATGGCTTTGAGCTCCATCCATGAGAAAAATCTCAGTATTTTTCCATTGTTTAAAAAAAAAAAAGTAACAATTATTGGCTTATCGTTTTTTCAAGTGCTTTGAAGTTTATTCTCTTAAAATATTTACAATAAACAGACTTTCAGATGGCCAGCGTGACCCCTCCCAGAACCACCATCCCACCCGGCCAAGCTTTTTTTCGTCCAGGATTAACACTGCTAATTTCTTGAAGTTTGCTCTCACATCATTTGGGGTTTCCCACATCATTCTGGAAATCTTCCTTTAAACATGGTTCTTTTTCTCTATATTCTTTCTCCAGAGTTGGGCACAATCTTCCGTGAGGAATCAGCCGAATGCAAAGGAGAGGGAAAGAGTGATCTTTCACATGGAGTAAGTACACACATTTCCATGATTGCAGTTGGAGACTGCATCAGCTTTCCTGCCTTGCCACTGTGAGACCACATGAAACCTGCAGTTCATTCAAACTCACTTCTTCCCCGTCTGCTCTACTCTGCCCTACACTTCATCACATTTTCCCTCTTAAATTTCATCCTATTACATTTGGCCCATTGTATTAATCTGTCACAGTAATTTTGGAGTCTGTATCTGCGATCTAAAATGCTAGCTCCCTCACCCTGTTTTGCATTTATGGTTTTGATCAGTTGTGTTTAATTCATTAATTAATTCATTCAACTAATATTTATTGTCAATTATAGTGTCATAATCTGGGCTAGGCTCTGCGGATAGTGGCCATCGGTCCCTATTCTTAGGAAATATGCAGTCTAGTGAAAATTACCAGATTATAATTGATCAGAATAATGAATGCATAGCTACAAACTCCCTGAAATTAAAAGTACAAATTTATTAGTGATTATAGCCAAGTATTCTAATGTAGATAAAGGTAGGAGAGTGGCAAGGAAAGACTTCCCTAGAGAAATGACGATTGAGCAGAAACCTAAAAGACAGAGAAGTTAACTAGCTAACAGGGCGGGTTGGGGAGTGGAAGGGTGCCATCTAGCCAGAGGAAGAGCCCTGGAGAAAGGGCCCTGGAGGAGAAGGAGCATAGCATAGTTTAGGGACCTGAAGCAAGCCCAGGGTGTCTGGAATGCCATGGTCATGGAAGGAATCTCACAAGGCAATGCCATAGACACAGACAAGGACAGACCATGTAAGGGCTTTGCAGGGAGGATTAACGGATTAATGGTTTGGCTGTCCTCACCCCATGAACAGTCTCTGTGAAGCAGAATTCTCTTTATAAATTTTCTTCATTTCCCCAAATTTTCAGAGACTTTCCCCTTCATCAGTCAAGTCCAAATCCTCCAGCTTGCCATATAAGGCCCTCAAACTTTGATTTTCCTTTTCAAGTATGTTTCAAGTATGATGTGAACCCCTTGTTCCCACAGAAAGGACCAGTCAAGCAGGATATATTCTCACTCCTCTGTGTTCACCTGCAATGTGCTACTGCTCTGCTCCAGCCTCAACTATGGTCCATAAAATGAATACATGGTCACATGCAAGACCACGTAGCATTTCCTCAGATTAGGCCCTGTTTTCTCAGAGTGAGACTGACTTCCCAGTGGGCAAGGCACATTTTGTTACTTCTTTTGGATGCTACATGGCTTCTATGTGACTTCTACACCCAATACATAGCTGATTCCTGTTTATAGATTGTATAAGTAGCCCCACCCCCACAACAGCTCCCTACTGAATAAGGTTACTGCTTTTGCCTAGCACCTATCCTATGTAGTAGGCACAGCAGTAAAGCCCGATGATTATGAGGTTCAGTTTCCTAGAAGAGATGCTGTGGTACCTTCTGCATTAGGAGTCTTTGCATAACAGAGGAAACAAATTAGGGTATGGATACTTCCTCTTCCCTAATATTTAAGGTAGCATTTTTCAAAATGTGCTCTTCACTAGTTCAGAGTGATAACAGAAGTTACTTGAAAAGGATTGCCAAGAAGTTACTTGAAAAGGAGTGCCTACATATGTTTGGGAATATCCAGTTATACATGAATTCAACCTACAGAACTCAGAGCATTAACCTATTGGTGAGTATTCTGATTGCCCATGAGAGAAACCTTACTTTGTTTATTCATTCTTTCAACAAACATTAAGAATCTACCATATGCCAGGTAATATATGGGATATTAGCAAAGGTATATTGGTAAATGTTAAAAAAAATAGCTGTCTTAGAAAAACTAACTAAAAACACTAATTTGTAGTGTTTGCCAATTTCTGTGGTATAAATATTCCCACATGGCTGATTATAAGCTATCAACATGATGTCACTGAACTTAGAACAGGGAAGAGATGCACACACACAGCACCCACCAGGCATTGCAAGCTGGTTCCAGCACAACACAGGTGATAACCACTAATGAATGAACAATTATGAGCAAAACGGCTATGCTTTCTGGCCTTGTAAACATCTAGTCTAATGCAGGGACAAAAAAATAGATGAGTGAATAAACCTCATGAATGAATAAACAATGAGGCTGAATTTTGCAATGAATGGCCAAGGGAAAAATACTGAGCCCTGTGAGACAGCCTACCACTGGAAATTAGGGAGATGGTCACGTAGGTCCTCCCCCAAAAAGCTGAGAACTAAATTATCAGAAGGAACCTGACAGGGGAGCAAGGAAGGGAAAAGCATTTTAGGTGAGAAGAACAACACAGGCAAAACCTTGAGTCTAAAAAGGATGTGATCATTTAAAGGACTAAAAAGGCCATTTTGCCTGGACTGGAGTGGGTAGCGGGAAAAAAGAAGAGACGAATTTGGAAAGGCAGGCATGAGCCACATGTACTGTCTTCAAGCTCCTAGGAGGGAGTTTGGATTTTAAAATGCAAAAGCAAGCATTTGAAGGTCATTTTGGTTTAGTTTTAGAAGGACGTGAACTCTCCTTAGTAGTTTTACCAGGTCACTCTGACTGGATGTGCAGGATGGCCTGGGGCATTTTCCACCGTGACCTGACTGTGGATCCTTGCTTTCTCCAAGCATCTTTCTCTGGAGTGTCCCTCACAGTGCATTTTGGAAAATGTTAAATTAGGAGTTATAAAAAGCCTTGTAACTAGTTAAGGTATAGATTGGTACAAAAGTAAATGAGGTTTTTGCCATTAAAAGTAATGACAAAAGCCACAATTACCTTTGCACCAATCTAATATTATTTCTCAACTTCTCATGTAGTAAGAAACAAACACTTGTGTGATTCATACAGGTTTTTTTTCTTTGCTGCTTCCTACCAAACCTAGGCTTTCCTAACAGGCTTAGTAAAATCATTGCCATTCATACAAATGAAACAAGTGAAATTGCTTTCATTAAAAAATCTGGAGACAACACATGCTGGAGAGGATATGGAGAAATAGGAATGCTTTTACACTGTCAGTGGGAGTGTAAATTAGTTCAATCATTGTGGAAGACAGTGTGATGATTCCTCAAGGATCTAGAACTAGAAATAACATTTGACCCAGCAATCTCATTACTGGATATATACCCAAAGGATTAAAAAATATTCTGCTATAAAGACACATGCACACGTATATTCATTGCAGCACTATTTACAATAGCAAAGACTTGGAACCAACCCAAATGTCCATCAAAGACAGACTGGTTAAAGAAAATGTGGCACATATAGAGCATGGAATACTATGCAGCCATAAAAAAGGATGAGTTCGTGTCCTTTCCAGGGACGTGGATGAAGCTGGAAACCATCATTTTCAGCAAACTGACATAAGAACAGAAAAACAAACACTGCATGTTCTCACTTATAAGTGGGTGTTGAACAATGAGAACACATGGACACAGGGAGGGAAACATCACACGCTGGGGACTGTTGGGAGGTGGGGGGCCGGGGGGGTATAGCAGGGGGTGGGGAGATTGGGAAGGAATAACATTAGGAGAAATACCTAATATAGGTGACAGGTGGGATAGAAGCAGCAAACCACCATGGCATGTGGGTACCTATGTAACAATCCGGCAAGATCTGCACATGTATCCCAGAACTTAAAGTAAAATTAAAAAAAAAAATGTTTTAGGGAAAAAAAGGAGAGAGAAAGAAAGAAAGAGAGAGAGAGGGAGGGAAGGAGGGAGGGAGGGAGGGAGGCAAACAAAAATCCAAAGTGAAAGACCTAAAGACACTGTAAAATCCAAGTCAGGTGACACTGGCTATTGATAATCAGGCCCCACACCCGGCTGGTTTCAAGAACAGCACTGCACAACAGAACTCTCCATCGTCGTAGAGTTTTCTACTTTCTGTATCAGCCCTACCCACTAGGGTTGTCATTAGCCACATGTGACAACTGACCATTTGAAATGTGGTAATGTGCCTGCCATAATGGGTGTCACAGTTCTAGAGGATATTAGTGGCAAAACAAAAAGTGGTGACTTCCCTCTTTTTGTAGCTAAAGGAAACTCCTGCTCTCAAATAAACTTAGTCCCATAAGAGAGAGGTAATACATTGAAAGCATTTTAAAGGTCACTCTGCAATTTAGTCTTCTGAGGCTATTTTCTGCTCATTCCCAGCCACCCTCTCACCCTCCCATTCAAAGCCATATATACATAGGAAAGCTTGTTAATGTCTCTAAATAATAGATTAGCATTATTTATTATTTGTGCTTCCGTACACATTTTCTCCTAAAAATATCACCACATTTAGACATCAAGTCTTCCTCTTTGATGGAAGAAAAAAGTTAAAAGGCCACAGAAAACAAAATACTCTTGTGACTTTGTACACAAGTTTGCTTTGTCAATATGCAGCTGCAATCAACTGACACAACTATTACCCAACCCTCCTATTTTTCATGTCACCACTCAGAGTTCCTTTAAATCTGCTTTGAGCTCCCCAAGCCCTTTTAAATTACATCATACCAGTGGAAGAATAGGGAAAATGGTCAGGAATAGATGGTCCATTAGAAATTCCCTACTGACCTTCTATTACGAGGTGTTTCTCAAACTATTCTGCAATTTTGCAAGATAAATCTTTCTTACTGATTTCAGTCTTTAACACTTTGATCATGAAGAAATGAGCTTGTAAACGGTCCAAGACATGGGGTTGCAACTTGCTATGTTCAAATCATGTGGCCCCATCATTTTCCATGTAGGCTTGCATTCCATTCCTCAGTCCTTTATTTTTAATCTTTCCTCCTTCCTTCCTTCCCTCACCTGTCCAGCAAATTTTTTCCGAATGCTTACTATGTGTTTGGTACTATGGCAGATGGGTCTTCACACTCATAGAGCAATGGAATGCTACCAGACACACGACAGCCTGCTACGCAGCCCGACAAGGTCTATAAACAGAAATGTTTAGGAAACAGATCAAAGTATTTGTCTACAAGAAGAAAGAAAAAATGAAGAGATAGGCTTAGAGAACCAACACATTGGGCTTAAATTTCATCCAGAAATTTTGCCTTTGTAAAGGAAAAGGAAAATGTTTCCCAGAATAATCTTTAAGAACCACTGAAAAGATTATTTGAAAATTATTGAAAATTAAAGCAAATCTCAGTCCATCATTGGATAAAGAAGTTGTCTATCTGTGAATAGAAGAATAAATAAAAACCTCTGTGCTTCAGGAAGCTGATTGTTTAACATTGATTTGTGGGCCATTAAAGTTTCCCCATATTGCCAACCGGATAGCCTGAAATCATTAGCCAGGCATTCAAAGTCCTCCAACATTGATCTATCTCCATCTTACTCATTCAATTTTACATCTTTCTGCCCCTCTCAGGAACTTTCTGTTACAATCAGGTGGATCTATTGACCATGTCCTAAATGTTAGGGCATTCTCTGCCTCTGTTTTTATTTTATTTTCAAATTCGTAGCAATTTCTCAAAGCCTAAATTAAATCTCATCTCCAATATATAGCTTGGCCTAAACTCCCTAACTTGTAAGGCATGCTCTTTTTCTCCCCTGAACTTGTAAGGTACCTCATGATTTTTTTTTTTCAGTGACAATTTATCATTTTGCAGTTAGCAAACAAACAATAGGTATATCTGTCTAAGTCATAAGATCAATGTATCCTACACTTTTTACTAGTAAAACATTTGTATATACATATACAATGTATAAAGTGTTTTGACAAACCCTGTCTCATTAAATTTAATCCCTATTACTTAAGCTATTTTCTTTATCTGTGGACAGAGAGGAACAAATTAATTTGGGTTTACACAGCTAATCATACAGAGCTGAGTTTAAAATGAGGATTTTTGACTCCAAAACTACTGCTCTTTCACTCTAACAGTAAAGAATCTTCAAATACAGGACCCTTGATACAAATGCCTCGACGTGCCCAAGATAGCTCCAACCATACCACAGGTATTTAATGGGTAGTATTCAAAGACTAAATTACTGCTGGTTAATGATTAAAATGAGGCCTCCTTCAAAATCAGCTTTATCAGTAATATAAAAGAAGTGGGGATGAGGATTCATCTCTTATAGTGCCAAGCATGGTCATTTTTGGATTTAAAAGGCAGCTACAAAAAAACAATTGTGATTGTGGCCAAGGCTGCTCTAGAGTCACCCAGCCTATGGGTCTGCTTTGTTCCCACCGGTTTCAAGCCACACAATCTAACCCTTAATGGCATAACAGCTCCTCCATAAATGGAGACAGATCAGAAGAGACTATTAATAGCCACGCAGATGCAGAAACCACTCAGATGGATAATTTCAATGTTAATACAAAAATATTTAAGAGTTACAGAATATCACATAGAGGATTAGCAATACAGAAGAGAAGGCATTTATTTTTGGAAAAGTAATTTTTTTTTCTGTGTATCACTTGTACATTTTAAATAGAGCTTCTACTACAGCTTACACATAAATTCTACTTTCTGAGCAAGACGTATTTTGCATGGTAGGTAAGTGTGCTGCTGAGCTATGTATACTTAATCAGGTTAGCTTCCACATGCCAAATGTGTCCTCTGTTATGCATTGTGAGAGTTCTTTTATGCTCCTCATCAACAACCCGGCAAGCTGCATGTTATTACAGTCATTCTACCAAGGAGGAAGAAACCCCCAAACTGACTACAGATTGGTGGAATATGAGACCATATGAGAACTGTAACAGAGATTATATGATTACAGCTTGGTTGAAGAACAACTTTTTTTAGTATGGAGAAAATTAATTAGAAAGTCACATTTTCTAATGGATTAAAATTGGAGAATTGAGTAATACAATTGTTAAGGTGGAAAAATCAAAATGAACTCAATTTACCTAAAAAGAACTGTTTTTTTTATTCAGTTTATTTTTTCTCTAAAATTGACCCAACAGCGTCAGCAGCAGTTTTACTTCATCAACTCTTTATGTAAGTTCAGATATCAGTTTCTAATAAGTTTCTCCTGAAAAAAAACCTAGGATTCTTAGAGGGTGACTGATTCCCTGCCTTGAAATTGAGTACTATCAGGAGATCCTGGAACAACCAAATTTGCTTTAAAAAAAATGGTGTTCATGAGAACACTGGGATAAACAGTCAGCTTAAATAAACTTGTACTGACCAACTTAAGGTAATTTGAGGATCAAAAAGAGGAAAATAATTATGCCTACATGAAACCAGTTTGAGTCTGTGAAAGACCATGAATCTATTCTGAAAACAAATGGAGAAAGTTAACACAAAGTGAAATAAGCAGTCATTCTATTGCAAAAAAAAAAAAAAAGACAGACTATAAATATATATGTATTCTTTTAAATTGATCATAATAATTAGAAAAGAGATTACATGTAAGTGTACTGTTTCTTCTACTTATTTTCATGTACATCTGTTTGCAAGTTGTAGATATATACCTTCTGTCTAAGTAGAGAAGGGGAAATAAAGGAATTATGAGTCAGGCAAGTAATTCCAAGGAACTTTGGAACTAAACTCCAAGTTAGGAAGGATTCATTACCAGTAATAATCAGGTAGCATGAGGATGCAGTGTGTGGTGACACTCAATGACCAAATAGAAAGAGGGTTCAACAATAAATTTTTAGATGATTGGTAATCCAAATGTCCTCAGAGAGCTAGATGCCCTACTGAGTATAATACTAAGAAGTAGTATTTATTAGTATCATAGATACAAAATTAATATCATACATATAATATTAGTATCCTAGATACTAATAAATAGATACATTTTAAATAATGCATATAGGACAGGGCAATTAATAGTCATTGACAATAGAGTGAAGATACAGTTCTGGCCTTACAAAAGTTTTTAAGAGTGTTACATTCTGGAGATAAAAGAAACACAAGTTGTGAATATATATAAACCTGTGGGAAGACATAAGATTAAAACTATTTCAAATATAGTTTTATGAGAAGCTTATTCAAACAATTCAGGTTTGAATCAATTTGGGATGAGCAATCCTACATAGATCAGAAATGAGCTGGCTGTTAATCCAGATCTTATGTAGGTTAACATGAGAAGGTATTGGGTGGGTGTTTGTTTTTTCAATTAGTGAACAGCTTTATAATCCTAGAAAGCCATCAACATGATTTCCAGTATAATTTTCAAGTTAAATCAAAACAAATATTTTAAACCCCTATAAAGGTATTTAAAAACATATAGAAATAATAAAGAATAGTATGATTATAATTTTGAATAATATAAGCATAATTACAGGAATACATTTAGTAAACATTATAATTACAGTTATTTTGTCTACTCTAAGGTATTTATAGTGTTCAAAAGTGTCAGTCACATTAAAATTCTAATTTTAATTTGCATATTCTAGGAGAATTTAATGAATTACATTTGTAGTAAGTTTTAAATGTTCTATTTGATATTTCAAGTTTGTTTATTAGATCTGTACATTTTCATGTAATAAACTGAGCATTTTATGAAGTATACATATATGTTTTTAGTCCTATGAAATCAACCCCCAGGAAATCAAGGCATCTTAGCAGAAGCAATCCCAGAGCGGGTAAGTAATTTGCCCCAGGTCACACTGTTAATGAGTGACAGATCTAGGACTCAAGCCCAGATCTATGAACTTAAAACCTGTGTTTCTATCTTCTGCACCCCAACTCTTTGCAGACATTTTTTGAAGTAGCTTTTTCACATTCCTAGGATACTATTTTCTTTTTCACTTAGCAGTACGTGATTCAGGATTGGACAGACATAGCTGTCTGTACAGGCTCCCAAAGGCTGCATTCAGCCATTAGAACTGTTGGTTTGGACCACATAATTTTTTATTAAAAAATGAATTAACTAATTGATAACATTTTTAAATTGGAGGATTGCCCATAGGAAGCTAGTTTTCTAGCTTCTCTTGAAAAACTGGAAGATTGGTAATATTGGGCCCTCATTGGCAAAAATCAACAGAACTGAGTGGTGGCTGCCACTGGAATAGGGCACTTGTCTCCAGTTTGCCACTGACCCCATCCAGCCAGGTTCCCTAGTTTATGTCTGGCACCTGTGTACATGAAACATGCTGTTTCTACTGCAAACTGATGCACTGAAACCAACTACTCAAAGATCCTCAAGTTACTGCATGCTTGTGGAAACCATTGTCAAAGGGGAATTTAAATAGTACAAGGCACAATGAAGAGACAGAACCTATTTCAAGCCCTCAAGAACCATGTTTCTTCAGTTCCAAGCTGTTGTTAAAAGAAAAACTTCAGCCAAATTAAATTTAAAGGAGTTCAGTTGAGCAAAGAATGATTCATCAATAGGGCAGCCTCCTGAGCCAGAGTAGACTCAGGCTCCAGTGCATCCAGGTGGCAGAAGATTTAAGGACAGAAAAGAGAAAGTGATGTATAGTAAATGGAAGTGAGGCACAGAAATAGCCATATTGGTTACAGCTCAGTGTTTTCCTTATTTAAACATAGCTTGAACGGCTGGCCACCTTTGATTGGCCAAAATGTGGTGATTGGCACAAGAGTAGACTACAGTTTGTTTACAATTCCATTTAGGTTATAGTTCATGATGTACAGAGAAACATTTAGGCTGAACTTAAACTATGTAAGGGGCCAGCTTAAGGGAAAACAATTTAACATGTGCAAACTCTAGAATAGTCATGTAACCAAACAATAAGAGAGTTCTCCACACCTAAAATTGCATGTGTGAGTAATTTGCCATTTCTACTCCTAACTTTCACATATAAAATACTCTAAATACAATTAGACATCAAGCAAAGGAGAAAGAGCCAGCATAGGACACGGAAAAAGAGCGGCCAGAGAAGTCAGAAAAGTTCGTCATCCATTCCTTCATTTATGAAAGTCCTAGTACATACAGGGCTCCTCATACCTCTTCATCAAATACACCCATACACTCAGCAAGTGGGTTTGAGTACCCACTCTGTTTTAGGCACTGTGGAATATACACTGGATACACAGCAATGCACCAAATAGATATGATACCCTTCATCCCCTATCAGCACCTCAGTGGATAATCATACCAATAATGTCTTAACACTGTGATAAATGTGATAAAGAAAAAACCACAAGGTGCCCTGAAAGTGTATACCAGAGGCTGCTTATCTTTTTTTTTATTGCTTTTTAGGTTTTGGGGTACATGTGAAGAACATGCAAAATTGTTGCATAGGTACACACATGGCAGTGTGATTTGCTGCCTTCTTCCCCATCACCTACATCTGGCATTTCTCCCCATGCCATCTCTCCCCAATTCCCCACCCCCCGCTGTACCTCCCCTATTCTCCCGCCCCCTCCACAAAGACCCAGGCTACTTATCTTAACTTATGGATTCAAAGCAGTTTTTTCTGGGGATGTGACGTTAATGAATTAGGACCCACAGGGCACTGATCATCCCTTTCCAAACCCTGATCTGCATCATCGTCTGTTCACTTGTCAACTGAACTAATACCAACAGTTAACATAAACTAAGGACTTAGTATTTGCTCAGCTTTGTGGTAAGTGCTTTACACAAAACAATTATTTAAACTTTATACCAAATCTATTTTAAGACTAGTGTTATTACTTTCTTAATTTTGTAGATGAGAAAGAAAGTGGAAGCATAGTGGGATTAGGTACTTGCCCAGAGCTGGAAAACTAAAGTCAAAAACCAAATCCAGATCTGCCCTCCTTGACATGTCATGCCCTTAACACTTGACTTTCTTGTAAAATAGCCATTCCTTTTCTACAGATGTCAATCTAACTGGTAAATAGCTGCATAGCAAACACACACACACATACACACACACACACACACCCCAGAGCAGCTTTTCCCAAAAAAATAAATGTCAATATATCTTAACCCACTTTTCTAGTAACAAGTTGATCCAGCCATAACAAGAATATTCCTGAGGTAATGCCTTTTTATTAAGAACAAAAATGAGTTATAAGACATGATACAATATCCAATCTCAGACAGCAATTTTCAAGGATTGAGTATCTCCACTTTATGCTGCAAAATAACGAACACATGGATACCCCAGAATGCTTATCCAACATAGCTTGCCACGTTAGCATTTAAAATAGGCAAACATGTGCTGGGAGATATAAAGAAATGTAACTATACAGATATTTCTTCCCTGTTTAGCTCAACATTGATCATTCGCTGTTAAGTAAACACTTTAACTTAAAAGGAGTCAATGAGAATTTGGATATTTGTGAAGAAGTCACACAGCAAAAGCTTACAATGGAGAGGTGAGAAAAGGTAGTGAGTGTCTAGTCCTGCTAAAAGGCTGAGAAAATCCTTTCAGAATAAGATATCTACATATGCAGGGAAGATCACTTGATATGCATTTGCTTCGTGAAAGATGGGAATTTTTCCCCTTTTTATAAGTAAAATAAGAGAAAAGATTTCCTCCCTTATCCATGTGCAAGAAAGATCATTTCCATTAACATTAGGAATATAAAAAGAAGGCACGTCACATCCTTGATGTCTCTAGCATCAAGACCTCACTTTCTTAGCCCTTTTCACTCACACCTTTCTAAATAGCGCTTCCTGGGAAGGTTTGTAATGCAGCCTGAATCCCAATCCTTAAATACCCTGCTGTGCAGAGAGAACAGCCAAAGCCAGAAAACCTCAGGAAACCCTAGAAGTCTTTTTCCTCTCTCCTTCAAAGCCAGCAAAACCCCCTAGAAGCATGAGTTTCTTCTTCTCTTTTTGGACTTGGGAAATCTGGGCCTATTGACATGAGATAACAGGTACACGTTCTGCCTAAATGTAATGAATGTTTCAAAGGTTTCACAGAAAGCTCAAGCAATGTAACAGAATGGATCCTTTATACAGGGCTTTTTTTGTGTGCATATTGAGAGGGTAGGAGAGGAATAAATGTTTTTCAAGTTCTGTGATGTTCCATGCTAAATTACAGCAACATTTCTGAAGTGTGTTCAACTATAAATTGGCTTGAGTTTTCAAAAGGACAGGGCTTACAGGTAGATATGTCCTGAACATGAAACATTACTGTACTAATGATCTATTAACATGTGCAAACTCTTATTTCATTAAAAAAAAACCTTCTCCTAGAGTACATAAAAAAGTATCCACAGCTTATCATCTATGCTATGTGAAAGAGAGAAGTTCTTGGCTAAATTTCAAATGTCGATGGGCACAAGAAAATGGAATCAACTAACTAAGCCTTGCATAGTTCTGTGTTTTCATTCACTCATCACACAAATATTCAGCAAGGGTTTACTATGGATGACACTCTTCTAGGTACTGAGGATATAACAGTGAATGAAATAAAGTGTCCTTCTCCAGGGGCAGACGTTCTATTTGGAGAAACATGATAAAAAGCAAATCAATGTGCAATAAAATGTCAAGGAGGGATATGGTGTCTGCAGATGAGTTTTGCAGCAAAAGAGGACAGGATGGGAGGTGTTTGGGAAGGGTAACTGAAGGAAGGTCTTATGAAATGGTTTGCCAATGTCATACCTCCTGTCAAGAGGATGGTGAAACCAAGAAAGTGTCTTGAGTTAGAAGGCCAGGAGACAGGGGCCCTCACTAAGGGCTCATTTTTGTTAGCAACACTTATATTCAAGATCTTAGGCAAGCCCAGAAAAGTAAGAAGACTTGAGAGAGTAAAAAATTAGAAAGAGAACTCTCAGCACTGTTTGTTTGAAGGCCAAGTCTTTTGCTTTATTGGGAAACGGGAAAGAACAAGGGCACTGGAAGCAGAAAGGTTTAAGCTCAAATCCTAGTTTAACCTCTTGTCTGTGTGACCTCTGGTAAGCCACTTTATCACCTTTCTCAGTCCAAGTCAATATCTTCATCCATCAACTAGAAATCTGTTACTGCCTCAGAAATTTCCATGAGGATTAAGTTTGATCATGCACGCAAAATTAGCTCAATGCTTGGCACATGGTAAGCATTCAATAAATGGGATATGGCATTATTACAGAAGATAACAAATAACACAATGCTAATATCTTTCAAACAAAACCAACAAGCCTTCTTACTTTCTCAAGATGCCCTTCCTTTCTTCCAGGTGAAACAACCTGATTATTGTAAATTGCTGTCTTTAGGCTACTTATAGGTTTGTGAATCTATAAATCACATTATAATTGGTCCAATAAATATTTTCATTTTTAAAATAATAGAAATAATTTGCAGCTATTCAGATAAGCTGAAGGAAAAAAGGCGACTGAAAACTAATACAAGTCATTCAGTGACTGGGTACAAATAATTTATAATTGCAGGGGCCAGGTTTTCCCAGGTTTGGGCTCACATGAAGACACCAACCATGGAGAGAGATGAGCCCTGGGTACTGAGTGGGTGTGTTTATGTGTACTTGATTGACTGTATCCTAAATACAAATATTAAATTAAACTTGAATTTTAACTACTTCATGGATTATTATTACATGGAACTCTTTGCTAAAGCCAGCAGAGAGATTTAAGTACTGACTTGAAAATATTTCTGGTATATTTATATACCCTGCTCAGAAACAAAAAGGAAAGCAATATTTTTAAAACTTTGCAAGAAAACAATGTGCAGCAAAGAGGAGATTAGCCATTTGGTGACCAACAGCTCAGCCAGCGGAAAGCGTATGCCAGGAATGTAGACAGAATGCGACAGACAGACATGGTGCTATTTGGAATAGAAGGAGTTCCCAAGAAGGATCTCTTACATTTGATCCATGAAGCAACAGGTGTTCTTGGAAATAGGATCCTAGGTTTGGCTCAGACTGCAACCTCTGTCAAAATGAGAACAAAGGATTGGAAAAATCACTACCATACTGGCAATTCCCATTAACCTCTGGCATGGAATAACACGCTCTTATCTGCCTACAACTGCTGCCCCGTCTGCAGCCTGCATCTTGTCTCCATTTGCAGGGTTTAGAATTACCTTAGCCTCTGAAAATTCACCAAGAGAAAATATTGCTACAACCTGAACCTCTTTGGTGACTAAGACCCCCCTGAGGCCCGTAGGGAAGGGTTGCAGATATGTGTTTCTCTTGATGTACACACATCACATTGCCTGGGCTTTTCAATCCAGGCTAATAGTTGTCCCCTTTTTTGGGAAAATGCATAGGGATTGAATATCCATCAGGCTAAGAGGGTAGAGAGGGGAAAGAGGAGGAAGGAGCAGGGTAGGAGTTGTTGCCATGTGCCCATGGCCACACTGCTTTCTCAGCTAAAAATGTGGTGGTGTGTAGGACAGCAGTGACATTCTGGAAGAGGCTGCTAAAGAAGGAAGTGCTAATACAAGACATTGTCCAACCCCTAACCCAGGACATGTCTCTCAAATTGGTACAGACTTTTTCTTGGCTGTCCGTAAATAGCCAATCTCAACGCAGTCATCCAGGTGGTCATTTCCAACTCATCAGACCTAGCACATGAGAAGAAATCTGCTTCACATATTTTTGCATCAGGACACAGTATAATCTTTCCCCTGTAGGAGATGGAAACCTAAAACAAACTTAAGCTTGGGGATTTTAACACCATTCATTCCTGGCTAGATTTTGACCCACGTGGCACTATTCTAGAAACCACATAGTCCATAAAGGAAAATGTTATTGCCAAGTAGCAAATGTGAAGGCTTGAAATGTCAAGCAGATTTAAAGAAAAACTATACTTCTAAATGGCAACAGGTGGCCTTTACTTTTCACACTCATTTTAAGAAAGAAGATCACAGAGGAGAACACATTCTTCCCATCAAGGTGATGATGGATAATCAGACAGGAGGTGAAAATTAAGTCCAACATAAGGATGTTCCAAGTCAAAACATTTGAAAAGTTTATAAAAATTTGTTTTTCATGGTACTCCGCAGTTTAAAATCCTTTTGTGGAAGGAGAGTACATAGAAACATGTTGTATCATTTCAACTGTGATCTGTCCTTCAGTTAGAAAAAAATGGGCTTTGCAGAGAAAGGCCAAGTTGCATTTTCTGTGGAAAAAAAGTAGAGAATGACTGACAAATAAATGCTTAGGTGACAAATATTTGCATGTGTCTAATCCAACTCTATAAGCAAAGTTGAGTCTATCTACATTTAATTGATTCATAGGTGACTTCCTACCAGGAAAATAAGTAAGCCTGTCAGCCAGCAAGAGGCTCACTGTGAAACCAAGGTCTCTGAGTTTTGCACACAAACCATTGTCTTGTAGCACCTTATTGGCTGTGTTTTCAATTCTTCAAATCTAGCCAGTTTGCAGAAGCAAACAATATTTCCACTACACCATTTGATGAATTAAGGTCTTGCTACCAAAATAGAGAACTTTAAGATGAAAAGCCCCTACTGAGGCCCCTAACCCATCTTCCTGCCAAAGTGGCATTTTTGCAAGGCATGTATTTTGTAGTGTTTTACTTATTCCCATTTTAAATATACCAAGCAAAAAGCCTTTCACTGCCTAAGTGCTCTCACTGTCCAAGAGCTTTCCTTCCTTATACTAAATGTACACGGAACTAAGTTCAAACTATTATTTCTTTTTACTGTTTTCCCCTGGCACCCTATTTTGTCCCCAGTAACAATTGTTATAGAGAAAGGAAAAAAAGAGGACAGAGAATTAATTGTCAGAAGGCTTCAAAAAAGAAAACAGAGTTGAAGAACTAGCTCTTAATTCTGTTAGAGAATTAAGAATGCACAAAGCACTTTATGAGTTAGTTGATTTCCTGCAGTAGCAGATAAATTTTCTACTCAGTCCTCCCAATTTTTTAAATGCTTTTTATGCTTTCTTCACTTCCACATGTTCTGTCTCATCCCGCTACATCCTTTGGGTGCTGATTCCCGCAGCTGAGTTAACCCAAGATGAAAGAGTCACAGAAATTCTGAAAGAGGAAGATCTATTACACCCATTTCATGGGAACTGTTTTTTGTCTGTTTTTCTGCCAGAGACTGCTAGAAGAATGCATTTACGTTTAGCTATTCCTTTTAATAATTTTAAAACAGATTTCCTATTATTCTATTGTATAATTAAATCCTTTACACAGTTGATCTACTAAAATGAATTCACAAGTTAGGCAAAACGATGCTTAGATTTTGACATTTCAATGATAATAAACAAATTAATCTTAAATTATAAAATCACTGATTAGAGTCATATGATACAACGATTTCTATAGTCCAGAGAGGTCACTCAAAATTCTAAGAGTTTTGCTTTTTAAATGTGTAACAATTTTGAATTTAAAAGGTAAGAGGATATGATAGGACTGACTATCAGAGAGGTCAGTCATCTCTCCTATACATAAACGCAGATATATATAATGGTCCCATGTATTATAATTTATGCCTGGAGAAATGCCCAGAATTTTTCACATTTCTCCTTTTCATTTCATATATTTCATAAGTATTCTTCATAACTTTTCATAAAGTCCCGTTTCCTTTTAACAACATGTGTATGCATTTGTGGGAGCATACAAAAACTCTAAGAATAATAAATGAGATTTAGTAGGCATTTACTCTGATCCAACAACTAGTCTAAGCTCCATAGGTAATAACACATTTCACCATTACAAAACAGTTATAGGTTTTATATTACGGCCATTTTAAAAATGAATAAAGTGAGGTAAAAAGTTAAGTTACTTCTCTAACTTAATTCAGTTAAAACCAATGTGTCGAGAACCTACATCCCCAACCATCATATTTCACTGCATCCCTCAAAAGAGCAACCTAAGTTGATATCACCTATTACTCCACTGTGCTCTCAACCTTGATTGAACGGTAAGAAGCAAAAACTTAGTGGCAATTATCTATCTGAGTTGTCTGCCTTCAAATGCTGCTAAGAAGAAATACTCAGAAATTTTCTGAGGCTAAAGGACCATTTCAAAATTGCTCTACTCGTTGAATATTATTTCACTCCAACTAAAATTACATATTGTCCCAAAATGGTGTGCTTGCAAATAATTGGCACCATCTTGCCCTTTTCTGAGATCAGGTCAAGGCAGTATTCCAGAGTGGTGGCCAGCCATCTTACACTGATATTCATCTTGGAGAGTATTAAAACCTGAACAAGATGTAATTGTTTTATTAGCATACCCCTTATTCCATGGAACCCTCACCACCACACTGAGATGTAGAGAAGCACGTCCCTAGATGAAGAGGAAGACACAGAGTTTGAACCCAGGTCTGTTTGACTCTAAAAATTTATCTTTGGGTTCCGGGACACTTACAGAGAGCCTTAAGAGAATCTCTAAGCTTTTGGAGCAAGGAAAGGGCTTAGATACAGTTTATTTTAATTTTATAAAACATTTGACAATCTTCTATAACCATGTATTGTTTTGGAGATTAGCATTTATTTAAAAAATTATTCCTAATGAATGCTACTTAATTCATATCAAATTGGAGAGAAGTCTCTGGGATAGTGATACAAAGTTCTGTTTGGGGATGAGTGCTCTTGAACATTTGATCAATATCTCAGATTAAAATGCAGAATACATGTCTGCAAAAAAAAAAATCTTTCAAACAGAAAACTCTAAGAAAGATAGCACCATAATGGCCAACAAAATAAAGTTTCAAAAACATCTCCAAAGGCAGCAATATGGGACCAAAATGAATCAGAAGAAATTTAACAATTATCAAAGTAGGTTTCTATCTTTAAGCTTCAAAAAAAAAAAATCAACTAAACAAATGGAAGATGAGAGAAACCCAGGCTGAGAGCCATTTCCTTTTTTAAAAAAAATTAGTAACTTTTATTTCATCAATGTCCAAGTTCCACTTCTAGACAAAGTACATAGGATACCAAATTAGCAGATGAGGCTGGTTGGGGACATGGCTACAGCTAGATCATGAGCTGCTGATCTACCCTGAAAATAACACATCTGAGTTCAAGCCATGGAGAGCCCTCCTGGGGTATCACACAAAAGGGGCTGGGTAGAGCAGACAGAAATAGACACAAGCCAGTGGCATATCATAGGAATGCTCTTGCCCCTGGGGCAGAGCTGGTGAATTTGGAGCCATGAGAAGGAAGCAGAAGGTTTGAGTTACTAGACTGGCCATTAGGTTTTTCCAGGCCACAAACAGCCATAAACAATAGTAAACAGCTGAGTGTGGCCCTGTTCCAATAAAACCTCATTTACGGACACTGAAATTTGAACATCACAATTATCATGTGTCACAAAACATTACTCTTCTTTCAATTTTTCCCAACCATTTAAAAATGTAAAAAGCATTTTTAGCTTGCAAATGGTACAGATACACGCAAAGAGCCTCCGTGTGCCAACTCCAATGGTAGACAACAGTTGAATGAATGAATGAATGTCCTTTATTCAATGTCTTAGAGAACAGAGATAACACCAAAAGCAATGGAAGATGAACTTCAAGAGAAGGGAAAATAATTATATGATCATTCTGCTATTTTACAATAATTCTGGGGAACACGTTAAAGTATAAAAGAAAAAAAAAACACTAAAAATAGTCGTAAGTGTGCAGTAGTAACCTGGGCCAAAAATTGATTCAGGGAAATGTGGATTTGCTTCCAACAAAAAGAGAGGAAGTTCATCATTCCATAGCTTAAGACATTCCTTGAAGCTGAGGTCAGGAGGGATACACTAGCACTGAATGTATGCAAAGAACAGGATATAGCAGCATTTCTATGACAGGACTGGGTTTCCAATTAATATTATTTCAGACTGAAATAAAACTTTTTTTCCCCCAGAAGAAAGGCTTTTTAAAAATAAACACAAATTAAATTCTTTTCTATGATACTTTGGATGACTATAAGGTTAATTTTTAGTATTTACTCCAACTCATTTGACTATTTCTATTTCATTCTGCTTGTACTGAGAAATTTAATCAAACTTAGCAGCACAAATGGCAGCAGTCCCTTTGTTGGGGGAGAAATATAAGAACAAAGCTAATGGGTCTCCTTATGAGATGTGTGCTTTCCTTGGAAAAAATGTGCTCCTGAGTGTAGTGCCAGGGAATAAATTGCTCAGGGTTGAAGATTTTCCCATGAATCATGTACTGCAATTAATGTACACTTGAATGCTATATCCATCAAATATTGCCTGTGTGTCAAATATTATGTTTGTGAATATGGTGTGTAGTCCCCTAATTTCTAAATGGACAATGTTTATACCAATTCTAGAGCAAGAGTGACAGCCTGGTTATGTATTACACAGCAGAGCCTGCCGTCATCCTCTTTACGTGAAAAAATAATGAATCTCATGTCATTTGCAGCTTCTTAAAAGCAGAGCATCATGTGGTCACGTGACAGTATGAAGCCACAACTCATAAATAGTCAATGCAAGCAGAATTTTCTTATCTTATGACTGAGAGCTCGTTGGTCCTCTTGGGACCCAAACTTCTTTACAAAAAGTTTGGAAGTTCAGGGAAAATATATTAAAAAAACAAAAGCCTCTGAGTAGTGTGGTAGAGCACGAGGTTTCTTTTTCTCTTTCTTTCCCCTGGAAGTCAGCCAGTCATTCTACAGCTATAATCACTTCTAGGATAGGAAAATCCATCACCTGCAAAAAACCTCAATATGCTCATTTTCACGAGTAATACAAATATTTTTTTTTTCTCGAGTAGCTCCAGGAAAGCTACTTTTTTAGAGTAGCTCAACATGCTCATGAAGTTTAGCATAGTAATTGTGTTAATTTCCCAGGGCTGCCATAACAAAATACCACAAACGGGGTGGCTTGAAGCAATTTAAAAGCATATTCTCTCACAGTTCCGGAGCCAAGAAGTCCAAAACCGAGGTGTTAGCAGGGCCACGCTCCCTGTGAGATTCTGGGTAAAGATCCTCCCTTGCCTCTCCCCAGCAACTGTTGGAGACAGCAGTCCCTGGGGTTCCTTGGCTTGCAGCCAGGTCACACCCATCCGCCTGTTTTGTCACATGGCGTTCTTCTCCCTGCATCTCTCTCTCCTCTTATAAGGCACCAGTCACATCAAATTAGGGGCTACCTTACCCCAGAATTACCACATCTTAACTAATGACATCTGCAACCATGCTATTTCCCAAAAGGTCACATTCTGAGGTTTTGGGAGTTAGGATTTCAACACATGTTTTGGAGGCACACAATTCAACAATACTAGTACTTCCAGAAATCTGAATCAAAAGATTTCAGGCCCAAAAGAGTTTGCATGTCAATGAAAAGCACAGGCACACCCTGTTTTATTGTGCTTCTCCTTATTCTAGTTTTCAGATAGCTTTTTCTTATTCTAGTTTTCAGATACTGCCTTTTTTTTTTTTAACCCATTGAATGTCTGTGGCAACACTGCATAGAGCAAGTCTATAGGTGCCATTTTTCTTTATTTTGTTTCACAGATATGTTTTATTTCAATAGCTTTATGGGTACAAGTGGTCTTTGGTTACATGGATGAATTGTATAATGGTGAAGTCTAAGATTTTAGTGCATGCATCACCCAAGCAGTACATTGTATTCATTACATAGTTATTTACACCTCACCTCTCCCCACTTCTTAGTCCCAGTATAGGTGTCATTTATCCAACAGCACATGTATCTGTGTCACATTTTGGTAATTCTCACAATATTGCAAACTCTTTCATTATTATTTAACCTATTATAGCGATCTGTTATCAGTGATCTTTGATACAACTTTTGTAATAGTTTGGGACACCATGAACCATGCCCATATAAGATAACAAACTTAATCAATAAATGTTGTGTGTATTCTGACTGCTCCATCAACCAGCCATTCACCTGTCTTTCTTCCGCTCCTTGGGCCTCCTTGTTTTCTGTGATGTAACAATATTGAAATTAGGCTGACTAAAACCCTTATGATGCCCTCTAAGAGTTCATGTGAAAGGAAAAGTCACACATCTCCTACTTTAAATCAAAAGCAAAAATGCTTAAGCTTAGTGAGGAAGGTATGTCAAAAGCTGAAATGTGCCCAAAATTAAGCCTCTTGTGCCAAAAGCCAAGTTATAAATGCAAGGAAAAAGTTCTTGAAGAAAATTAAAAGTGCTATTGCAGTGAAGACACAAATGATAAGAGAGCAAAACAGGCTTATTCCTAATATCGAGAGTTTTACTGGTCTGGGTAGAAGATCACACTGGGGGCCGGGCACAGTGGCTTAGGTCTGTAATCCCAGCACTTTTGGGGGCCAAGGCAGGTGGATCACCTGAGGTCAGGAGTTCAAAACCAGCCTGGCCAACATGATGAAACCTCACCTCTACTAAAAATACAAAAAATTAGCCAGGCATGGTGGTGGGAGCCTGTAATCCCAGCTACTTGGGAGGCTAAGGCAGGAGAATCACTTGAACCTGGGAGGTGGAGGCTACAGTGAGCCAAGATAGCATCAGTGCACTCCAGCCTGGACAATGAGAGCAAAACAGAAGAGAGAGAGAAAGACAGGAAAAAAGAGAGAGAAAGAGAGAAGGAAAGAAAGAAGGAAAGGAAGGAAGGGAGAGAAAAAGAAAGAAAGAAGAAAAGAGAGAAAGAAGGAAGGAAAGAAAGAAGGAAAGAGAGAAAGAAGGAAAGAAAAGAAAAGAAAACCATGCTGGCTACAACATTCCCTTAACCCAAACCCTCATCCAGAGCAAGGCCCTAATTCTTCAATTTTATGAAAGCTGACAGAGGTAAGAAACCTGCAGAAGAAATGGTTAGAGCTAGCAGACGTTGGTTCATAAGGTTTAAGAAATGAAGCCACCTCCATAACATAAAAGTGCAAGGTGAGGCAGCAGGTGCTGAAGGAGAAGCTGCAGCAAGTTATCCAGAAGATCTAGCTAAGACTGAAGAAAAAATTGGCTACGCTAAACAACAGATTTTCAGTGTAGATCAAAGAACCTTATGCTAGAAGAAGATGCTATCTAAGACTTTCATAGCTAGAGAGAAGTAAATGTCTGGCTTCAAAGTTACAGAAGACAAGCTGACTCACTTGTTAGAGGCTAAAATGCAGCTGGCAACTTAAGGTGGAAGCCAATGCTCATTTATCATTCTGGAAATCCTAGAGCCCTTAAGAATTATGCTAAACCTAATCTGCCTGTGCTATCAAAATGGAAAAACAGAGCCTGGATGATAGCACATCTCTTTAAAGCATAGTTGACTAAATATTTTAAGCCCATTGTTGAGACCCACTGCTCAGAAAAAAAGATTCCTTTCAAAATACTACTGCTCCTTAATAATGCAAGTGATCATCCGAGAGCACTGACAGACATGTACAAGAAGATGAATATTGTTTTCATGCTGCTAACACAGCATTCATTCTTCAGCTCATGGGTCAAGGAGTAATTTCAACTCTCAAGTCTTCATATTTAAGAAATACATTCCATAAGGCTATAGATTGCGATTCTTCTGATGGATCAGGAAAAAGTAAATTGAATACTGTTTGGAAAAAATCTGCCATTCTATATGCCATTAAAAGCATTTGTGATTCATGAGCGGAGAAAGCTGCACTTACTAATAAAAGATTGATAGGAGTTTGGAAGAAGTTTATTTCAACCCTCATGGATGACTGAGGAGTTCAAGACATCAGTAGAGGAAGTAACTGCAGATGTGGTAGAAATAGCAAGAGAACTACAGTTAGAAATAGAGCCTGAAGATGTGACTGCATTACTACAATCTGATAAAACTGGAACAGGTGACATGTTGCTTCTTACAGAGGAGCCAAGAAAGTATTTTCTTGAGATGGAATCTATTCCTAATGAAGATCCTGTGCACATTGCTGAAATGACAACAAAGCATTCAAAATATTGCATAAGCTTAGTTGATAAAGCAATGGTGTTGTGCTGAACCCCTATTAACCTCAATATGGAAGGCACCATGTTCAAGTAACCAGAGACAACACCTAGAGCCAGCAAATGAGATGTGGAGTTTATTAGGGGATGAAATACAGTTGAGGGAATTCAGCAGCAGAGGGCTAGAGAGGAGAACCACCTAACATACAGAAATGGTCCAGTGGTGGTGGGCTCAACAGGAAGGCCTCAACAGCTTGCAAACAGCATGCAGTTTACACCACATTTTCACGTAACACCCTCCCCTTAACGACCTCCACCTGGCAACCTCCATTTAACCCAAAACTCAGGGTCTCAATCCCCTGTATGGCCCATGTTTCATGGGATGGGACAAGGACTCAGATGTTCCTCATAGGCAAGGAATGAATCTCCAGGTTGGCCACTCCCAGATTCCCTGGCTCAAAACACACATTCAGATGCATCTGCCATACAGTCCTTCTCAGGGTGTGCTTACATTAATGCTGTCAGGTGCATTTGCCATACAAACAGCAGGGTTGAAGAGGATTGACTCCAATTTTGAAATAAATTATATGAGTATGCTATCAAACAGCATCACATGATTCGGAGGAATATTTTATGAAAGGAAGAGTTCATCAATACAGCAAACTTAACTGTTGTCTTATTTTAAGAAACTGCATCAGCCATCTAAACCTTCAGCAACCATCATCTTGATCAGTCAGCAGCCATCAATATTGAGGCAAGACCCTCCACCAGAAAAAGGTGATAACTAGGGGAAGGGTCAGATGATTGTTAGCATATTTTAGCAAAAAAGTACTTTTAAACTAAGGTATGTACATTTTTAGACATAATGTTATTGCACACTCAATAGAATATGGTATAGTGTAAATGTAATTTTTATATGCACTAGGAAACCAAAAAATGTGTGACTTGCTTTATTGTAATATTCTCTTTATTGTAGTAGTCTGAAAACCAGACCCTCAATATCTCTGAGGTATATGACTATACTAATCAGAGGCCAAGACTAAGCTAACAAACATTTGTAGTGAACTCCTTCCATGCAACAGAAAGCATATGTACCTCTTCCTGGGCATCTTTTCCCTCCCAGCCACCGTACAACATGTCCTTCATACAACACTGCTAATCCTTTTACTGTTCTGCAAGGAAGATGCATTATATCATCTCAGTTTTATAGATGAAGAAAATGAGGATCCAAGAGGTTCAATGATTTGCCCAATGCCAGAGAGAGCAAGAGAAGCAAGCAAGCAAGATTCAAATCTAGGTTTGTCTGGAAGGCAAAGCAGTGGGTAAATGTATAGGGCCATGTGATTAAATCACAATAAAATAAATTATTATTAACGTACAGCAGAGTGGTATCATTTAGAATTGTTGTAAATGTTCAGAGAAATAAGAAAGTGTGTGGACTGCAGGTCTTTATAATGTTTTATTCTGAACCCTTTTACAGATAAGGCTGACATGAAGAATCACCAATTATTCAGCACTTACGGTTTGCTTGGTCTTGCAGTAGGTACTTGAGATAGAAGGCTGAACAAAGTATAATGTCTGCCTTCAACATGCTTATAGCCTGTGAAAGGAGAAAGACAAGTAAATGGACTGTTAAAATGTGGTGTAATAAGATAACAGGTAACATTTGTGGGACATTTATTCTCTTCCCAGGTTTAAGTGTTTAACATGCATTTGTGCCCTGGTCCTCACATCAAGACTTAACACAGGTGCTATTTTAAATCTTCATTTTACAATGAGGAAAAAAAAAAGGCAGATCAAGTGTATCTTGCCTGGAGTCACACTGCCAGGAACTGACAGAGTAACTCCACACCGTTAGCTGTTAAATGTGTTGTCATCCCAATGATATACGGAAGAACAGAAGTCAGCACAAACACTGCAGAAGCACAAAGGTGAGGCACATCACCAAGACCATAGAGGAGGCAGGAGTGCCTCACAAGGGGAGAAATACCTGAGCAGAAACCTAGAAAAGAGTGTGTTTGCAGCAAATTCAATGACTCAAAGGAAAATGAGGGTAATAATCTTATGTGTCTCTTGAGATTACTACATTTGGAAAGTGGGATAAATATAGGTAAAGCCCTTGTTTCAGTGACTGACAATTCGTAAGCACTCCGTACCTGTGAGCTTCCATCCCCATCACCAACACCATCCCTAGGCTGACCAAGAGCCCGAGTGGCGGAGGGAGGGGTGAGATTTAAGTACCTGATGAGAGGGACGATCAGATTCACAGGTGGACTGAATTGAGTAGCAGGCATAGGATCAAGCAAACAAATAAAAAAAAAAGCTCTGAGAAGTACAAGAATGTGCATGTTGAAAAAGCAGCCCAGGTATGAGATTTGGAAACTGCTGAAGCGCATGACCTTTAAGGTTCTTTCCAAGCATGACACTATGATTCAGACCTGACCTGACATTTTATTTGATCAGGTATCCAGAAGTTGGGAAAGATGGATATAAGTGGAAAATAGCGAGGCAAGCCCATCAGAGTGCATCAAAGGCAGAGTCAATGACATTCTGACATAGTCACTGTGGCACAAGATCATTTTAATGCTGCCTAAAACAGAAGGCATCACATGTTATCTAAAAATTACATACCAAAAAATCTGTCATATTAGCCCCAATGATAAGTTTCAACCCATGCCTGTTACTCAACTCAGTCCACCTGTGAATCTTATTTCTCCTCTCACCACATACATGAATCTCTCACCATTCTTGACTCTCATGCTCTCTCTGAACCTCGTGTGGCTCCTGAGTCTTGCCCACAGCAACGGCGCAAGGGAGATTTAGAGATGGAGTGTTTGCAGGTATCTCTGTTATACAGACTCCTTAGGAATTACATATAGTATTTTTATGTCTGACAGAGCAAAAATATAGTATCGGTAATCCCAACCTTGCCTTTCTTTGTCATCTGGTGCAAATTCTGTCCTTGATAGCTTGTTGGTTCCTGGGGTTGAGGAGATGGAGAATACAGGCAAGGCTAGAGAGGGGCAATATTTAAAAATAAATAAATAATAAAGGCCTTAATTTTAAGGTTAGCTCCTGAACTGAGAGATACTGCGTTTGAGAGAACTAAAGAAACATTATTTTAATAATGGTGGATGGGATTTTCAGATTTTTATCTGCCTTGACATTATTCAAGAGATTCCAATAAAGGTTTGAATCGTCTAAATTACTTTTGATTGATACCTTGTATTTTTTTCAAGGCAACACTGAACAAACACTAGGTTATGTAGAGCACAAGCTTTTAGTTTGGTTCATGCATTTTGACATAGCCAGTTTGATGAGATCAAATCTAAATGACTTGCCTAAGAGTCCCATGAGCCCAGTCTCCTGGAATGAGTTTTTTTCCAAATCACAAGCTAGATCTTCATAACCTACACACCTCCAACTGGCTTATTTCCACAAGGAAGAGGGTAATTTTTACTTAGTTATAGCAGTTAATTGGCCTAAAGACACAGGTGTCAACTGTATTTCTATTTAATTTCAAATTTAATGGAAGCCTGGGTCTTGTGCCATCTCTTCACCTCTTAAGTGTTAATCGCATTCCCAGGTTAAATGCATTTGCTAAAAATATCTGGCCTCAGTTTATGTTCTCAGTAGAAGTTAATATAAAAGTGATTTATCTGAGGTGTAAACAAATGTCATGGATATTTCATAGCTGGCAATAAAGCTATTATGAGAATAAGACAAAACTGGGTTCAAATTCTGGCTCTTCAAGTTGTGAACTGCAAAATTTTAAGCATTTCTTATTTACCCTAAGCTTCAGCTCTTGCAAAGTGAAGATAACATTGTCTACCTCATGAGATTGTTGAGATGAAGAACGATTTTATTTTTATAAAGTCCTTAGTACACAGAAACCATGCAAAAAAAAAAGAGTCTGGAAAACATGGCTTGCATAAACATACAGAAAGAAGGCACAAAAACTTCAACTCCCCATTGGAAGAAAATTATAAATCTCGAAAACATGATAGATGTGTCAAAAGTACATCAATCACTATAAATTTGTGACACATAAATTTTTATGTGACACATAATTTACTTTTCTGCTTATTATATAGAAAATGTTAAAAATAACAAATTTTTCATGAAGAAAATAAAAAGATAAAAAAACTCAACAACTAATGGTGCTTCCATTGTTTCTCTTGTGGCCAAGTGTAAAACGTGTTCCTCAATCTCCCAGCCCCTCCCAAAGCATATTAATCATGTTTTATCTACACCAATGTGGGACAGCCTAATCTAGGTGAATCTGGAGAAAATAAGTTAATTTCGGTTTTTGTGTAGGTCACAGGTTCTGCTTGAATTCTAGCTTCCCCAGTCTAGGAAAGGCAAATCTGAACAAATTTATCAGTCACATCTCCACTTCTTCACAACTATTGAGTGATCACCTCACACTGTTAATGTCAACCATTAGGCCATTCATTTTACTTTAAAAAAAATGCAAAAGTTCCCAACACAAATGATATGGTTTGGCTGTGTCCCCATCCAAAATCTTATCTTAAATTGTAATCCCCCATCTGTCAAGGGCAGGACCATGTGGAGGTCATTGGATCATGCGGGTGATTTCCCCCATGCTGTTTTCATGATAGTGGGTGAGTCTCACCAGATTTGATGGCATTATAAGCATCTGGCCTTGCCCCTGCTTGCACTCACTTCATTCTGCTGCCCTGTGAAGGAGGTGCGTGCTTCTCCTTTGTCTTTGTCATGACTGTAAGCTTCCTGAGGCCTCCCCAGCCATAAAGATCTGTGAGTCAATTAAGCTTCTTTCCTTTATAAATTACCCAGTCTCAGATATTTCTTCATAACAGTATAAGAACCAACTAATACAGTAACAAAGAAATGATAAATGTTTGAGATAATGGATATGCTAATTACCCTGATCTGATCACTATAAGTACCAAAACATTACTATGTACCCCATGACTATGTACAATTATTAGGTTGGTACAATGGTAGTTATGGTTTTGTCCACTTTTGTCTACTTTCAATTAAAAAATAAAATAAAATAATTTTTAAAATGCAACTGAAATATTTACCCTCTACCTTCTCTATTCCACCCTACAGAATACAGTAGTAACCATGACCAGATTTGTTATTTAATTTTTAATGTACATAGTTAATAACCAGTGAGAAAATGGACCA
This sequence comes from Sapajus apella, assembly GCF_009761245.1. Lineage (NCBI taxonomy): Eukaryota > Metazoa > Chordata > Mammalia > Primates > Cebidae > Sapajus > Sapajus apella. Next base: position 30,046,899 of record NW_022436963.1, read on the forward strand.
TTGCTTCTCTTGTTAATGTGGCTAGTCCACCTATATGGTTTAGTTGGGACATGTCCATCTTCAGCACGATACAGGCAGAAGGTGAAGAGATGAAATTTGTGGTCCAAAAGGAATAGATATTCCAGCCAGGTAATTCCAGGAGTTACTCAAGAGCCACTATCCAGTGATTGAGCACGTGCATTTCTTTGGCCAGGACACACAGCAGACAAGCTCTCTTCTGTTGGAGGTGATGCTCTAGATGTAAGTTCAAAGCATCAGCAGAGAATCTGGCCTGAGTCCACTCTGAATCCACCCTGGGGAACCTCCAGATAAATTGATTTAGTCACTCTTAAGTTAGTAAGTAGAATCCAGGGCTTTTTATTCCCCTTACTTTTTCCCAGTGGAAGTGCAAAATGCTCCCAGGTCATGTGCAGCAGAATATGCTAAAACTTTCCATTGTGAGCGGAGAACCAAATCCTCTCACTCCCCACCAAAATTTTATGAATTGCATGGGTGCCACTCATTTGTTTTTATCTGTTACATTAAGTAAACAGAGTCATTCTCATTAATAAGTCCCGGTAATCTACACTGTATTAGGGTTCTCTCAAGGGACAGAAGTAATAGGGCATATGTATATATAAAGTGGAGTTTATTAGGAGAATTGACTCTCACAATCACAAGGTAAATTCCCACGATAGACCATCTTCAAGTTGAAAAGCAAGGAAGTCACTGGTGGATCAGTCCAAGTCTCAAAACCTCAAAATTAGGGAAGGTGACAGTGCAGCCTTCAGTCTGTGGCCAAAGGCCCGAGAGCCCCTGGCAAAACACTGGTGGAAGTTCAAAAGTCCAAAGGCTGAAGAATTTGGAGTCTGATGTTCCAGAGCAGGAAGCATCCAGCATGGGAGAAAGATGAAGGGAAGAGAGGCAAGAAGGCAAAAAAAGATAAAGGCAAGAGATGAGGGCAGAGTCGGCAAGTCTGCTCTTCCATCTTCTCCTGCCTGCTTTTATTCTAGCTGTGCTGGCAGCTGATTAGATGGCACCCACCCAGACTGAGGGTAGGTCTGCCTCTCCCAGTCCACTGACTAAAGTGTTAATCTCCTTCAGCAACACTCTCACAGACACACTCAGGAACAATATTTTGAATCCTTCAGTGCAATCAAGTTGACATTCAATATTAACTATCACATACACCAATTGATTATTTATAAGAAATCTCAAAGGACCCCTCTAACTATTGGCAAATACACCTCGATTGGGCAAACACTACTTATTAGAACAATTTACAAATGAGAAGCCCATGAGCAGAATGTAGCCCAAAGACATTTGATTTATTCTACAGAGCTTTTAAAAATTTAACTTAGGTAGGTCAGGTGCGGAGGCTCACGCCTGTAATCCCAGCATTTTGGGAGGCCGAGGTGGGTCGATCATGAGGTCAGGAGAACAAGACCACCTTGGCTAACACAGTGAAACCCCATCTGTACTAAAAGTACAAAAAGTTATCCAGGTGTGGCGGCACGTGCCTGTAGTCCCAGCTACTCAGGAGGCTGAGGCTGGAGAACTGCTTGAACCCAGGAGGTGGAGGTTGTGGTGAGCCAAGATTACACCACTGCACTCCAGCCTGGGCAATAAAGCAAGACTCTGTTGAATTTTGTTGAAGGCCTTCTCTGCATCAATTGAGATAATCATGTGGTTTTTGTCTTTGGTTCTGTTTATATGGTGAATTACATTTATACACTTGGGTATATTGAACCAGCCTTGCATCCCCGGGATGAAGGTTACCATGGTGGATAAGCTTTTTGATGTGCTGTTGCAATCGGCTTGTCAGTATTTTATCGAAGATTTTTGCATCTATGTTCATCATGGATATTGGCCTGAAGTTTTCTTTTCTTGTTGAGTCTCTGCCGGGTTTTGGAATCAGGATGATGTTGGTCTCATAAAATGATTTGGGAAGAATTCCCTCTTTTTGTATTGTTTGGAATAGTTTCAGAAGGAATGGTACCAGCTCCTCTTTGTATGTCTGGTAGAATTCGGCTGTGAACCCATCTGGACCTGGGCTTTTTTTGGGTGGTAAGCTCTTAATTGCTGCCTCAACTTCAGACCTTGTTATGGGTCTGTTCAGGGTTTCGGCTTCTTCCTGGTTTAGGCTTCGGAGGAGGCAAGTGTCCAGGAATTTATCCATTTCTTCCAGGTTTACTAGTTTATGTGGGTAGAGTTGTTTGTAATAATCTCTGATGATGGTTTGAATTTCTGTGGAATCTGTGGTGATATCCCCTTTATCGTTTTTTATTGCATCAATTTGGTTATTCTCTCTTTTCTTTTTTATAAGTCTGGCTAGTGGTCTGTCTATTTTGTTGATCTTTTCGAAAAACCAGCTCCTGGATTTATTGATTTTTTGAAGAGTTTTTTGTGTCTCTATCTCCTTCAGTTCTGCTCTGATCTTAGCTATTTCTTGTCTTCTGCTAGACTTTGAGTGTTTTTGATCTTGCTCCTCTAGCTCTTTCAGTTTTGATGATAGGGTGTCAATTTTTGATCTCTCCTTGCTTCTCATGTGGGCACTTATTGCTATATATTTTCCTCTAGAGACTGCTTTAAATGTGTCCCAGAGATTCTGGTAAGTTGTGTCTTCATTCTTGTTGGTTTCGAAGAACATCTTTATTTCTGTCTTCATTTCATTGTTTATCCAGTCAACATTCAAGAGCAAGTTGTTCAGTTTCCATGAAGCTGTGTGGTTCTGGGTTAGTTTTTGAATTCTGAGTTCTAACTTGATTGCACTGTGGTCTGAGAGACTGTTTGTTATGATTTCCGTTCTTTTGCATTTGCTGAGGAGTGATTTACTCCCAATTAAGTGGTCAATTTTAGAGTACGTGTGATGTGGTGCTGAGGAGAATGTATATTCTGTGGATTTGGGGTGGAGAGTTCTGTAAATGTCTATTAGGTTTGCTTGGTCCAGGCCTTCGACAAAATTCAACAGCCCTTTATACTAAAAACCCTCAATAAGCTAGGTATTGACGGAACGTACCTCAAAATAATAAAAGCTATTTACGAAAAACCAACAGCCAATATCATACTGAATGGGCAAAAACTGGAAGCATTCCCATTGAAATGTGGCACCAGACAAGGATGCCCTCTCTCACCACTCCTATTCAATATAGTACTAGAAGTTCTAGCCAGAGCAATCAGGCAAGAAAAAGAAATAAAGGGTATTCAAATAGGAAAGAAGGAAGTCAAATTGTCTCTATTTGCAGACAACATGATTGTATATCTAGAAGACCCCATCGTCTCAGCCGAAAATCTCCTGAAACTGATAAGCAAGTTCAGCAAAGTCTCAGGATACAAAATCAATGTGCAAAAATCACATGCATTCCTATACACCAATAACAGACTTAAAGAGAACCAAATCAAGAACAAACTTCCATTCACAATTGCCACAAAGAGAATCAAATACCTAGGAATACAACTAACAAGGAATGTAAAGGACCTCTTCAAGGAGAACTACAAGCCACTGCTCAATGAAATAAGAGAGGACACAAACAGATGGAGAAACATTCCACGTTCATGGTTAGGAAGAATCAATATCGTGAAAATGGCCATACTGCCCAAAGTAATCTACAGATTCAATGCTATCCCCATCAAGCTACCAATGACCTTCTCCACAGAACTGGAAAAAAACCACCTTAAACTTCATATGGAACCAAAAGAGAGCCCGCATAGCCAAGTCAATTCTAAGCAAAAAGAACAAAGTGGGAGGCATCACACTACTGGACTTCAAACTATACTACAAGGTTACATTAACCAAAACAGCATGGTACTAGTACCAAAACAGAGATATAGACCAATGGAACAGAACAGAGGTCTCGGACACAACCCAACATATCTACAACCATCTGATCTTTGACAAACCAGACAAAAACAAGCAATGGGGAAAGGATTCCCTGTTTAATAAATGGTGTTGGGAAAACTGGCTAGCCATGTGCAGAAAGCAGAAACTGGACCCCTTCTTGACACCTTACACTAAAATTAACTCCAGATGGATTAAAGACTTAAACATAAGACCTAACACCATTAAAACCCTAGAAGAAAATCTAGGCAAAACCATTCAGGACATAGGTGTAGGCAAGGACTTCATGACCAAAACACCAAAAGCATTGACAACAAAAGCCAAAATAGACAAATGGGACCTAATCAAACTCCACAGCTTCTGCACAGCAAAAGAAACAGTCATTAGAGTGAATCAGCAACCAACAGAATGGGAAAAAAATTTTGCAGTTTACTCATCTGACAAAGGGCTGATATCCAGAATTTACAAAGAACAAAAACAGATTTACAAGAAAAAAACTAACAAGCCCATTCAAAAGTGGGCAAAGGATATGAACAGATACTTTACAAAAGAAGACATACATGAGGCCAACAAACATATGAAAAAATGCTCATCATCACTGGTCATCAGAGAAATGCAAATCAAAACTACATTGAGATACCATCTCACGCCAGTTAGAATGGCAATCATTAAAAAATCTGGAGACAACAGATGCTGGAGAGGATGTGGAGAAATAGGAACACTTTTACACTGTTGGCGGGAGTGTAAATTAGTTTAACCATTGTGGAAGACAATGTGGCGATTCCGCAAGGACTTAGAAATAGAAATTCCATCTGACCCAGCAATCCCATTACTGGGTATATATCCAAAGGATTATAAATCGTTCTACTATAAGGACACATGCACACGAATGTTCATTGCAGCACTGTTCACAATAGCAAAGACCTGGAACCAACCCAAATGCCCATCAATGATAGACTGGACAGGGAAAATGTGGCACATATACACCATGGAACATTATGCAGCCATCAAAAATGATGAGTTCGTGTCCTTTGTAGGGACATGGATGAACCTGGAAACCATCATTCTCAGCAAACTGACAGAAGAGCAGAAGATCAAACACCGCATCTTCTCACTCATAGGTGGGTGTTGAACAATGAGAACATATGGACACAGGGAGGGGAGCACTACACACTGGGGTCAGTTGGGGGGAAATAGGGGAGGGACGGTGAGGGGTGGGGAGCTGGGGAGAGATAGCAAGGGGAGAGATGCCAGATGTAGGTGATGGGGAGGAAGGCAGCAAATCACATTGCCACGTGTGTACCTATGCAACAATCTTGCGTGTTCTTCACATGTACCCCCAAACCTAAAACGCAATAAAATTAATAAATGGGAAAAAAAAAGCAAGACTCTGTCAAAAATAAATAAATAAATAAATTTGACTTAGCTGCTATCTTGACATTTTTAAATGGAATATTTCACACAAACTTTGGATTCCCATTTTCTCTCGGCAAAGCCAGACTCACAGTCTTCGAAGATGGCAATTGAATAGAACTGAATAGCAGCTGCCCACTTTAGACAGGGCACATCCTCTGCAATTTGGCACAGTCTCTACCAAGCCACTTTACTCACTTATCTGCCAGCCCCCTGCAGACATCTGGGTTTGTGACTGCTGGAGTAAAGAATCTTGCAGTTCCATGAGCTAAGTTAAAGAAGCAGCAGTCCCCTCAAAGAACTCTCATTTAATACAATTTACATCTCTCTGGCTGTGCTACTTTTCATTTTTGTATCTCTCACAGCACAGTGACTTTCACAGAATAGGTGTCATATATTTTAGTTAAACAAATGAATAAATTAAAGACAGCTGCTCATGTTCAGTAAAACCTCTCCTCCCTTGTTTTAAGCACAATACTTCTTTTAATGAAGCCCAAGGTCATATTAGCTCTTTTGGCAATATTCAGCTAAAGCCCACCTCCTTTCTGCTACCCTAAAAATAAAACACTGAAATCACCTCTTAAAATCTATGCTACAAACCCAGGAACACTCTTCAAGCAGCAGAAGAGGATGTTTCCAGTTAAGTGATTTTAGCAGATTTCTCCAGCCTGGTTTAGGAGATGATCCCAACAACCCGATGCTGAACCATCACTCAGAACCAGCAGTATCTTTTGCCATAAGAGCTGATTCAGTCATTCAGAGGACAGACCTAATGTGAAGACCAGCAGAGCGATCACACAACAACATATGCGAAGGATGCTGGATGAACATTTGGCTTAAAGTCAATCACAGAAACCACTTGGTGTGAAAGAGATGGAGGGAGGGAGGAAAAGGAGAGAAGAGGAATTAACATGGGAAGAGTCAAGCTTACTGCTAACGAGTGACATTTCTCCGCTAGGTACTTTTAAAGAAAGACCTTCAGAGTTTCCCAAATGAGCAGACCGACTAACCCATTATGTTAACAGAAAATTCAAAATTACAAAGAAGTTTATCTCCGTTTGGCTAATGTGGGGTTGCATGTGGCTGCTGGTTGCTGCTTATAAACTCCAGGCCCCACAATTAGCTTTGACATTTCAACCATGTTTTCTCCGGCTCATGGGCACAGAAGGATTCCTGCCTATTTCGCATGGCAAGGTATACAACTGTCCTGTCTCTACCACCTTCCACTGCCCTTGCATTTGCACATGGCAAGGAAGCCACACAGATAAAGGGATTAAAATGCAATAATTTAGGTAGGATAAAGGCTTCAGGAGGATATGTTGTGAGCTGGCTCCTCTTACATATATATAACATTCACATTCATGGTGGTAGGCTCGCAGTATAAAATGCAGATCAAAAGCTAAATATTTGCTGCATATTTTATTCTAAGGGCATTACAAACCAATCTCAGCAATTTGTGTTCCCAAAATTTGACTACACTAATTTCTAGAAGCTTTTAGCAGATAGCCAATATATGACAAGATAACACTTGCACTTGGGGAGTTTACAATTTTGTTAGTAACTTGGAACACACCCAATTGAAACATTTAAATAGCATTATGAGGGCAATACATGAAGCATAAATGAAGAAAGGCTAATGCAGACAAGCATGTGTATATGAAACTTCTTATCTCTAAGCCAATGTGGCATGTTTTCTTATTCCAAAGAAACTTAAAACATGAAGGCACTCTCTCTCTGTGCAAGGCACCTGTGCACCTATTATCTCATGTAAACTGTTTGAATGCTCAGAAGCTGGGTATTTCTGCTTGCATATATGACAGAGCTATAGTTCAGAGAGGTAATCGATTTGCCAAGAGTCATCACAATAGCAAGAACTAGAGCCAGGGTCTGAGCTGCTCTCTGAAATTTCACTCCAGACCTCTCTGTGCTACATCACCACTGCATCCCAGATCAAAGCTTTTCATTTTGAATGCAGGGAATTAAATTCCGCAAAGGTAGAGAGGCTGTCCAACAGGGGATGTAAAACCCGTTAACATGACCAATTTATTCCAATTTCGCAGAATCTCCCTGGCTTTAGCCTGAAAATACCACATCCTGGGAAAGCGTTCAATTCTGGTTTTAAAAAGAACTGTTTTACATCCTAGACAACCTTTCAGTCCCAGGCAAACCGGGATAGTTACTCATGCTATCTGTGGTTTCCCAACGTACATGGGGCAGAGTCAACCCTAATATCTCTTTTTTAACATCATTCCTCGTGTCCCCACTTCAGTCCCCATATGATCCTCTCAGGCCCTATTAAAGCTCAGAGCCAAACAAAAAACAACAGCAACAACAACCAAAACAGTGCTTAGAACACAGTAGAAACTCAACAAATATTTGCTGAATTAGTGTCATGTTTGACTAGTCTCCGGTTCAAAGGCCATCGTGTTTACATGTAGCTGATGTTTGTCGATGTCTACTGAGTCAAATATAGATGAAAGCAGTCCATAATTGATATGCTTTTGCTGTGCCCCCACCCAAATCTCAATTTGAATTGTAACTCCCACAATTCCTACATGTTATGAGAGGAACCCGGTGGGAGGCGATTATATTCTGGGGGCGGGTCTTTCCCCTGTTCTCATGATAGTGAGTTAGTCTCACAAGATCTGATGGTTTTAAAAACAAGAGTTTCCCTGCACAAGCTCTCTTTTTGCCTGCCACTATTCACATCAGATGTGACTTGCTCCTCTTTGCCTTCTCTGATGATTGTGAGGACTCCCCAGCCACATGGAACTGTGAGTCCAGTTAAACCTCTTGCTTTTGTAAATTGCCCAGTCTCTGGTATGTCTTTATCAGCAGCTTGAAAACAGACTACTACTGTACAGTAATAAACAACAAGGGCAATCTTGGAGTTAAGGGAGTCTCTGGGGGAGCCTCTGTCCCTATGTCTTAGTGATGATAGAGGACTTGTGGTTGATGGCACATTTATGAATATCACATCTCTTGCTTTTCCTCTCCCCAGCAGCAGGCTCCCCAAGTCACTGCTCAACTGCTAACACCATTTAGTCCCCATTTGGGCCCCCAAAGGTCCAAAGTCTAGACAAAACATCTACTGTCTCAAGCAATGTGCTAATAATTTAACATACATGGTCCCATTTAATTCTTGCAACGTGATGCAGTTACTATTATTATTCCCATCTAATGAATTCGTTAACTAATGCTTCCAAAAGTCAAGGGAATAAATCCAGAGCCCAAGCTCTTGGGCACAATGACATGGTGTATCCCAAGTTATCATACAGTGATGGACATGTTATACCTAATAAGGCGCTGCCTCGATATCTGATGTCTTCGGGGTACTGTGGTAACAGTTATTTTCTGATAATTGAGAGACTTTAAAGAGCCAAAAGATTATACAAACAGACCTCTGTGTAATTTAAGGTAGCTTAAGCTTGCCCACTGCTTCTTTTGACTTTTGGAGCTCTGTGCTGGGGCTTGTAAATTTGAATTTAAACACTGCAGGCAGTTTTCCTATCTACGAGTACTCTCAACTTAAAAATGCTTCTCTTGAAAGGCCCCAAATCTGCTCTTCTGAAAAGAAATCCCATAGAAGACCTTTGTCAGAGGTTTCTTTTTTTCTCCCTTACACTCCCTTTTGTTTTATGTGAATTGGGTAATCTTATACTGATACCTGATTGAAGAAATCAACTAAAATGTAAATATAGACAAAGCCATACTCCTTGCGTATAATATTCTTACAGGAAAGTACTTGTTTAAACACTTCTACTTTAATTTAACCTTGGAATACATAGAATCAAGGAATTTTAGCAGTGGAGAGAATCTTAAAAATAATCTAGTTTGGTCATTATCTGACTTGATCTGCAAATCTTTGGGGACCTGTTCAGTGCATGACCAGCCAGCAAGGCACCATCATCCCCGAGTAACAGTGACAAGAGAAAGCTGAATAGGGGCTCCTGCTCTGGCCATCTTAATGAGTGCAGATGACAGGGACAGGCCCACCCACACCCAGTCCTGGCTTCTAGTGGGCTTCCTGTTCTGCACTGGGCCTGGGTTTAGTCAAGCAGCACAGAGGCACAGTGAGCTGCATAAAATGACAGCTATGGCTAGAGGCTTAGATCTTCTGGCAAGGACAATGGCAGTATCATTTGGGAGAGGCGTGCAGAGTTTCTGACCAGACTAGCCCATAGTGTGATAGGTATTGATTGATGGGCAAGAATGACAACATTGATTCTACCAGAATAGGCACATGGGATGTCAGGGTGTTTTCTCTGGGGGCTTTTTCCTGGCTGGGCAACATCCACATTCTCTAGCCCTTCCAGAGACCCTGCAGACTAACTCGCACCTTTTAGTAAATATTGTCCTGCCCAATTAGCTAGAGTAGATTTAGTTGTTGTGACCAAGAACCTGGATAAATTTGCTATTATGTCTTGATATGGTTGTTTCTTTCTTTCTTTTTCTTTTTTTTTTTCTTTTTTTTTTTTTGAGATGGAGTCTTACTCTCTTGCCCAAGCTGGAGTGCAATGGCACAATCTCGGCTCACTGCAACCTCTGCCTCCCAGGTTCAAGCAATTCTCCTGCCTCAGCCACCCCAGTAGGTGGGATTACATGTGCATGCCACCATGCTCAGCTACTTTTTGTATTTGTAAGTAGAGACAAGGTTTCACCATGTTGGCCAGTCCGGTCTTGAACTCCTGATTTCAAGTGATCCATCTGCCTCAGCCTCCCAAAGTGCTGGGATTACTGGCATGAGCCACCACAACTGTCCTGATATGGTGTTTCCTTATGATTTAATTTAACCAAAGAGTTCTGCAGGGGAAAGAAAGTATGAATACCACAGATACTTTCAGTGGTCTCATTTTACACATAAAGAACTTAGAGGGTCAGAGATGGAAAGTAATGAGTGTTAAGACTGAGTCAGGAGACATTCCAGGAAGTGATCTGGCAAACCACATCCCATATAACTTCCCTACCCTTAAGAATCAAGCACATGGTCCATGGCTGGCCCTCCCTGTGCCCCAGTCAGAAAGCTCCAGTATCACAAATGGAAATTTCATTACCTTTTACATACGAAAAATTTTCAAATACCATACTATTTACTTTAAAATATTATTTTGTGAATATACTGATGAAATGTGAGCAGTATTCCTTATGTTCCTCATCTTAGAAAGAATTAATATTCTGAGGACAGCTCCTTGGACACTACTTTGGTCCATTTTGTTTTTTGAATTTAGAATCTTTTCCCCCAATAGGCATAGTATCAGTGTTGATACGATCAAAACAGTGCAGGCCTTTCAGATTCTGGTATTATGGCATAGATAGAATCTGGGACTATAGATCACATCAGAGTTGAGAGCATGGGCTCTGGTATCAGCCTGGTGATCCAGGGCACGTGATCTAACTTCATTAAGGTCTCAGTGGCCTCATCTGGAAAAAATGAGAGTAATAAACAGTATCTGTCTCTTGATATTATTCTAAGAATTACATAGAATTCATGCAGAAATTGCACCATGCCTAGCACACAGTTCATACTTAATTAGCCATTATTATTACTATTATTATTAAAACTAAATCTTACCTGTGATGGAAAAAAATTCCACAGTAAATTGCTTCCTGCTTTCCAGCCCCAGATTCCTTCAGGAAGAGCTGAAGTATGAGAGGCAGAGGACTCTGAAATGTCTGGAGGGCATTTAGTCATTTGTCCCAAGGTGTGCTGGCAGTTTTGTTTTCTTCCCTGACACTGTAGTGAAAGGGAGCAGGTGCATTTGGGTGGTGCAGTCTGCATTAGACATCATACACATGGCACAGCCTGCCACAGTCTGTGGGAACCCCATTCTGGAAGCCCACCGCTCACAGAGCCTTCCACTATCCCAGCATCACGAAGAAATGGCCTACACATTCCACCATTTGCAAAGTACTTCCCTGAACAGTTTGATTTGATCTGGAAACTAAGGAGGCAGGCCAGATGGATGTTTTCACTCTGACTTCTCAGGGAGCATGTGAAAACTGAGAGCCTGTCAATGGCACATTGAGAGGTGGTACATGGCTGGCAAATGACACACTCAAATCTTCTGACTTTGATTCAGGACTCTGGAGATACCTCTCTCTCTCTCTCTCTCTCTCTCTCTCTCTCTCGATATATATATATAGTACAATTAACATATTTGGGCAGTCAATTCTGAACCAACTTATACACCAATGTGCAGGGGTTTGCTTTACTCCACAATCTTCCTAAAATTTATCTTTAATCTTTTGATAATAGCTACTACAACAGGCGTGAAGTGATAGCTCACTGTGATTTTGATTTTCATTTCTCTGATAATTTGTGATTTTGAGCATTTTTAAAAATCTACATATACCTTTTGGCCACTTGTACATATTCTTTTGAGAAATGTCTACTCAGATATTTTGCTTATTTTGTAATTGGGTTATTTTATTACAATTGAATTAAGTTATTTATATATTTTGGATATTAACCCATTATTAGATGTATGGTATGTATCAGACATATATATTTTCCCATTCTATAGGCTGTTTGTTCACTCTCTTGATTATTTCCTTGGCTGTACAAAAGCTTTTTACTTTGATGTACTCCCATACATATACTTTTGCTTTTGTTTTCTGCGCTTTGGCGTTCATACGTAACAAAGTAGCAGAGTCTTAAGAGTATATCCCATGAACTTCTGGGAGGCTGAAGATCCTCATTAAAGTTACATTAAAATAAGAGAATAATCAAGAAAACTAGATTTTAGTCCAGCTCTCTTGTTAACCAGCAGTGGACCTTGGGTAAGGATTTAAATCCATTCAAATTTCCCAAATGCACTGAAGTAAATAGAAATGTTGGTCATCTTGAGACTTCAGTTTGCTCATCTGTAAAATGAAAGGGTTCAGCTAGATTGTCTCTGAGATTCTTTGCAGCTCCCAAACCCTCTGGACCTAACAGAACTGAATTGTAATATGACCTTGCTTCTAGTAACTAGATAAATCACCATTATCTGCCTTCTTTCTCCAAGGCTACAAAACTCAAAAGCTCAGTCTCCTTTCCAAAAGATAGCTAGTATGTGATGCAAAGTTTGCGCAAAGTGATACAGACTCAAGAGTACAATGTGAACTGAATTCAAGAAAACATGGTTTTTAACAGATGATTGGTCCAGTAAGTGAGTACTCAGTTATCCATGAAAATGCAATAAGGGCAATGTTTTACTCAAAAAAGACTGTTAACATACTCAGAGATAACAAGTATGAGAGTTCTCTATTATAAAAATAAAATAAAGTGCAGGCAAAATGGAGACAAACTTGACAAAAAGTACAAAATGAAACGTAGAGGAAATTCTGTGGACTTCAGTGTTTCTGCAAAATGTGTATAAGCCAACTGTGTCTCCTCTAACTGCCAATATTTCTTTTATAGCCTCATAAGCCCCCAGGACTAAAAGGAAGTGTGGATATTAAATTTATGATAATAGGGACACTGAATTCCAGTGCAGTAGTCTCTAAGCACTTTCTTGTGAGGAACAATTCAGAACTTCCTTAAAGTTTTATGGTTACTGAAAGAAGAAAGATGGTACTGAAAGAATAAAGAGTACATGCTTCTGGCGAGGCAGCTGACAGTCTTCCCCTCGCTGCTTGAAGTCTCTGGGAACTTTGAGAAGGCACTGTATTGATGGTAATTAGAATAGCAGTAAACCAAGAATAGTTTTAAACGGAGGACTTGAAAGCCCCACTCTAGTTCTAGACACATTTTGTTTGCTGTAATGATGCCCTCCTACTTACAGGATGTCCCTGAACTAGTCGTTTTTTCTCTTATCTTACTAGACTTGTTATGAAGACTAAGTAAGATAACAGCCAACAGAAGGAGAGATGACTGTATTTCTAATATACGTTACTGTATTGCTAATACAGGCTGCAAAATGTTGCACAATTTCTTCCTCCACTTTCTAGGCACATACCTAGCCTACATTCCCCAGCTTCCCTTGCTATTAGACGTAGCTACGTAACTGAGTTCTCACCAATAGCAATATGCACCATTTCTTAGGCTGGCCCATAGAACATTCCTGTGATCCTTTTATCTCTTTCTCTCCCTATCCTCTGTGCAAATGGAAAGAAAGCCTACAGCCATAGAGGATGAAGAACCAAAAAATGGAAGTCACCTGGGCATGGACTGACCAGATAGAGGCCACTGGGCCCAGAAACACACTCTGTTATTTGAGTATGAAATAAACTTGCCTTATTTAAGCCAGTGATGGTCTTTGGTTTATTTGTTCCCAGTGACAATTACATTAACGAATACATTAACATTAGTGAGTGCTTGCTACATGCTAGGCACATCCACACCTTTTTTTCTTTTTTTCCCTTGTGATAGAATATATGAACATAAAATTTACCATCTTAACCATTTTAAGTGTACAGTTCAGTGTTACTAAGTACTTTCCTAATGTTAAGCAACTATCACTACTGTCCATCTCCATAACTCTTTTCATCTTGCAAAACTGAAACTCTACACCTATTAAATAATAACTCCTGATTCCCCACTCTCTGCATCCCTTGGCAACCACTATTCTACTTTCTGTATGATTTTGACTTCAAATATCTCATATAAGTGCAATCATACAGAATCTGTCTTTGTGACTAATTTATTCCATTTAACACAATGTCCTCATTTCATATTCATGTTGTAGGGTATGTCAGAATTTCTTTCCTTTTTAAAGTTGAATAATATTCCATTGTATGTTGATATCGTGTGACTTTGTCCCCACACAAAACTTATCTTGAATTGTAGCTCCCATAATTCCAATATGTTGTGGGAGGGACCCAATGGGAGATAAATGAATCATGGGGGCAGTTCCCCCATACTGTTCTCATGGTAGTGAATAAGTCTCATGAGACTTCATGGTTTTATAAGGGGAATCCCCTTTCACTTAGTTCTCAATTCTCTCTTGTCTGCTGCCATGTAAGACATACCTTTCACCTTCCACCATAATTGTGGGGTCTCCCCAGCCGCGTGGAACTGTGAGTCTATTAACCCTCTTTTTCTTTATGAATTACCCAGTCCCAGGTATGTATGTCTTTATCAGCAGCATGAAAGCTGACTAATACATATGTATATACCACATGTTGTTTATATAGTCATCCCACAATAGGTATTTGGGTTGCTCCCATGTTTTAGTTATTGTGAATAATGCTGCTATGCATGTGGGTATACAAATAATTCTCTGAGACCCTGCTTTCAGTTTTTTTGGGCACATAGAAGTAAAATTGCTGTGTCATATGGTAATTTTAGTTTTAATTTTCTGAGGAACTCTCATACTGTTTTCTGCTGTGGCTGAATCATTTTATAGTCCCATCCACAGTGCACCAGCATTCTGTATTAGTCTGTTCTCACACCGCTGTAAAGAAATACCCAAGACTGAGTAATTTATAAAGAAAAGAGGTTTAATTGGCTCACGTTCTGCAGGCTGTACAGGAAGCATGGCTTGGGAGGCCTCAGGACACTTTCAATCATGGCAGAAGGCCAAGGGGAAGCAGGCATGTCTTACATGGCCAGAGAAGGAGAAAGAGAGAGATGAGGGAGGTGCTACACACTTTTAAACAACCAGATCTCATGAGAACTCTATCACAAGAACCGCTCTAGGGAGACGGTGCTAAACCATCCACGAAGGATCCACTACCATGATCCAATTACCTCCCACCAGGCCCCACCTCCAACATTAGGGATTACAATTTGACATGAGATTTGGGTGCGTACACAAATGCAAACCATATCAGGTTCCAATTTCTCCACATCCTCGCCAGCACTGGTGTTTCTTTTGTTTGTTTTTGTTTTGTATCATGGCTATCCCAATGGGTAGGAGGTAGGACTTCCTTGTAGTTTTGATTTGCTTTTCCCTAATGATTAGAGATGCTGAGCTTCTTTTTTTTTATGACTATTCTTTCAACTTTTATTTTCGACTCAGGGAGTATGTGTGCAGGTTTGTTACATAGGTTTGTTACATATCACTTCTTTAATCCTCACAAAACTCCACGATACAGGTACTATTACAGGCACAGAGAGCTTAAGTCACTTGCGGCAATTCACACAGCGTTGGGCTGGAAGGTAAACCTAGGGACCCCAACAAGAGCTCTGGCTCTTAATTGTTATACTAGACTGCCTCTCTCAATACAAAAAACATGACTAGGTGTGGTACTTGGCCCAGAGTTAGTTCTTAGTTTATGTTAACTATTGTTATACTGACAAAAGAGAAATCACAATGGAGAGCAAATAATTAAAAACAAAGAAAATTCTAAAATTCTTCTGTCAGCTGAAATCTTTACAAAAGCAACCAAATATTCTTTTATTTTTTAGTAATTTTGACTCACTAAAGGTAAACAGTAAGGAAAACAGAAAAAGTTGTATATGTTAACTTGATAATCCAAAGTGTAGTTTATGTCTCTAGATCAATAATCAAAATCGCATTTTTAAACAAGTATGTTTATTATATGTGGTAACAAATAATTCAGAAAGTCCTCATTTCTCACCAACAAAACATTGGTGGAATTATGCAGACATTAAGCATTATAGCTTCAAAGACTTTTTAATGATACGAAGAAAATACTCATGAAATGATGTGATCCAATTACATAAAATATTCATTTATTAACTGATTCATTTATTTTTAAAAAGTTTACAAGTACCTATTACATGGTATAGGCCCTGGGCTAGGAGTTGGTCATATCATCCCTCTCAAAAGAGTATATGGTCTAGCTTTCAGTGTAGGCTCTGTAAACAGACGGGCAGAGTCCCTCTTCTAGGACTTAGTTTCTTTATTTATGAAATAAGAAAGTTGGATTTGATGACTGATATGGTTTGGCTGTGTCCCCATCTAAATCTCATCTTGAATTGTAGCTCCCATAATCCCCACGTATTGTGGGAGGGACCCAATGGGAGGTAATTGAATCATGAGGGTGGATTTTTTTCCTCGTGCTATTCTCATGATAGTGAATCAGTCTCAAGTAAGATCTGAAGGTTTTATAAGGGGCAGATGCTCTGTGCACATACGCTCTTGCCTGCTGCCAGGTGAGGCATGCATTTGTTCTTCCTTTGCCTTTTGCCATGATTGTGAGGCCTCCCTAGCCATTAAAACTATGAGTCTATTAAACCTCTTTTTCTTTATAAATTACCCGGTCTTGGGTATTTCTTCATAGCAGTACGAAAATGGACCAATACAATGACTGTCAACATCTCTGCAACAACTAAGTTCTACAAGTGGAAACAGGACCCTTTATTCAGTCAGGAATAAAACATTATTTGGTTTATTTGCTAAGTTGCAACTCGACTAAAATTGTAACACTATCATAAACCTATTAAAGTTAGTTTCATTTAGAACCACCCCCATCTGGGTTTACCCAAGACTAAGGGGTTACCTGAGATGTTGAGACTTTTAGGACTAAAAACTGGAGGTTCCCTGGCAAACAAACTAAGATGCTTGGTCACTTTAGTTCCACGTCAGGTTTTTAAGCTTAAATGCAAAACTAGTTTTAATTACAGAAACCTCAATTAATGCCTTTTTGTGCTGGGATAGTTTATGTACAGTAAAAAAAAAAAAAAAAAAAAAAAAACACCTAGAACAGGAACTATGTATATATAGTAAACCCACTCATTGTCAAAAATTCTTAGAGTAACAATACATTTGGTGTGAAAGTTAACAATGACACAACAGTCACATAATTTTAAGTTGCAGTCATTACCCTCTAAGAACTTGGTGGTAATCGTTTTAAAACTATAATTTTAGTTCAGAAATTGGAAAGAACTCTAACTCCTGGTACTCTATTAATATTTCAATTAGAGAGAGACATATTTTCAACTTTCAAAAATTGCATTTAAGTGGCATATGATAATTATCTTTTCAAAATACAGATGTTCTTTTAAAGATTATTCAAATATGATTATCCTCTGAAGTTTCTTTTTTTCCCTCATTTACCACATAGATCAGTACAATTAGGCTAATACCAATTATAATGTTCCTTCAAACCAAAGCTAAAGAGCCTCGAGGGGCTAGTGAAGGAATCCAGAGGGGTTTGTAGTGTCTCAACACAGCCAATCTAGGGGCAAGAACTCTTTACATCAACAGTAAGACTTTGCTCTCTTGGGAACTCTTGGGCTACTGTCTCCAATTTCCTTCTCCTTCAAAGATTCCAAGGTCTTCTACCATACCTTAATAAATAACCATTAAGTGCTTTTTTACTAACTAATGAATTCAGGATCCCAGGACTGTGTGAGCTGACTAGGAGTAATTCAGAGGGATTTGAGCGCTTTAAGCAAGAAGCAAGTAAGAGATTTGGTTTCGTTATGCTGGTACACTGACTTGGTGTTTCCTCTTCATCCATCCCAATGACAAGGAGTTTTTAAGTATCAGTTAACAAGATAGTCTCGAAACCCCTTTGCAGAGTTAAAAAATGGTAATTTCTAAAATTTGAACCAATTACCAATTTAGGTAACTGAGCAAATTTCTAATAATTGTACCAAATTTCAGACTCTTTCATAATTGCCATGGTCATCTGTCCTCTTCTGTGCACAGCAAGCCCCGTCCTCTCACCCAAATTCCTTCCCACATCCCTGACACACATGTCTTCCTAATGATAATGCTCTCTCTGTCTGGAACCAAATGCATGCAGTGGTCAAGTAGAAACAGGCAAAGCTGCCTTTCTCACTCTTGCTTTGGGGAAGAGGGAAATTAGTTTAAATAAATGACACGCTAATTTAAAAATAAATGAATTGAACAGTGGGGAGACGGAGTCCATTTCCTCCACTGGAACAGCTAGTGCCTTTGAGATATTCTGTCACATGTGGAATCATCAGCCCACCTGTCTGAACTGATGTCTTCTTTTAGTCTTCAATACCTGCCTAATAATGCCTACAGTTTACAACTGTCGTTGAATGCTTACTGTATACTAAGCACTGTCCTAAGCATTTGACGTGCTTACGCCCACTTAACCATCATAATCCTTTGGGATAAGTACTGTTATTAACCCTACTTTAGAGCCAAGGAAACGAAGGCTTAAAGAGATAAAGTGACTTACCCATAGGGACACAGCTCATAAATTACAGGGCTGGGATTTAAAACACTGTTGGCCTGGCTTCGAAATTCATATATTGGTCCCTGACTCATAGCATTCTCACAAAGTCTCTTCCAAAACCTGGAGGCTGTTCTAGATTTTGCCTCCTAGGAGCAGCTGTCACCATCATTAATTGCTCCAAATGCTCCTCTAAGACCTCTCTGTAAAGCTCCTCCTTGAATCTCATCTCTCTTCCACTCCCAGGAAGACAGGCTGGAAACCTAATGGAGACTCCCTAAGAAACCTCCATTCTATCTTTCCCTGACCATTCAAGTTCTGTGCTTCTACCAGAGGCCACCTTCTGTCAGACAAACTCCATGCTGTCTGCATGCTAACTCCACGGATAATCTGCATGAAAAGCGGGGAAAGAGACAAAATCATGTTACAAAACTTGGGTAAGGGTCTAGACTCAACTTGCTTTGAAAGGTCTTAAATCTTATTCATTTGTAGACAGCAGAGGGCTTTTTTCTCTAGCTGTTCCTCTGGTTTGCACGATGTTCTAGCCCAAGTGCTAATATCATCTTTTCTTATAGCCTTCTAAAACACAATGTGACCATTGATGTCTGCATAACACAATTTCAGGATAGCAAAGTATGTGAACACATAAGGACATCAAACGTTTATCAGACCTATGCGAGACGCCAATAAATGTTAGAACGATCAAGAATATGATTACTGACATTGAATTTATCCCGTGGCTTAGAAGAATCCAAAAGATTATTCTCTAGTAATATATCCTTCCAAATACTCCAGAAGTTTTAAGCTTAGACATCATAATGAAATGTCAGCACAATCCTTTCCCCAAAGTGGTTCCGTACTGAGGGTCTAATGATACTTTCGCTTAAAGCACATTCCCCCAGTAAAGAGTGCCAAGGCTTCTCCGGAGTCCTGCTCTGTGCTTGCTGGCGACTTTGAAATTGAGACGCCGGTTCACGTGCAGTTTCCGAAGACCCATTCCCTCCCGACCCTCCACTTAGGACTGCGTTCTCAGTCCTCTGCCGCCTATTTAAACACAACTTGTACACCTAACTAATCAGAAAGCTATAATTTCAAAGTTTCAGAAACGTTTTCAGAAAGCCTCCTCAAATGGGGAGCGGCTTTGCCACTGAGGTAAGCTTCCGAATCCTCCTTCCCGTGGCAAGGGCACCAGCCGGGCCAGGTCCGCGGAGGACGTCCCTGGGCGCGCACACACAGCGGAGGACGCGCCCTATATTTTCAGACGCAGGATCGGATTTCACCCGGAAACTTGGCTGTCACAATCCTGGGCCGAACTGTGTCTGCTTCTCAGCCCCGGAGCCCAACTTCTGCGTTGCACAGATATGTGGCCCCATTGTGCCTAGCTGGCCTCCTAGCATAGACGTTTTTTTCCTCTTGGTCTGTCTTTTGCTAAGAAACAGCAATGCGCCTCGCCTCCCTACCCAGACGCAGCCTGCTGTCCCCTAGACAAAAAGCGGCGGCCGGCTGCTCCCTGCACTGGCGACCGCGGCGGTGCAGCGCGGCCAGACCACCCGAGGCCAGCAGCGCTGCGCCTTTGTTGGCCGGGCTACAGATGGTGCCCAGCACGGGGCTACGCCGAGGGCGGGGGCGGGGGCGGGGGCGGGAGGGGGAGTCAGGGAAGGGGGTCGGGCGGGAGGGGAGGAGACGGCAGAGCAGCCAATCCGCGCGCGGCCCATCAGCTGACCGCCTTTGCTTACACCAGGTGCACGCCGGCTGCGGGGAGCACAAAGCGGGGCGCACCGAGGGCGCCGGCAGCGAGCCGGGGAGCGAAGCGAGCCCGTGCGCCCGCGGCTGCAAACGCCCGCCGGGTGGGGAGAGGGCCGGCGGCGTCAGCCCGGGCGATAGCCAGCGCGCAGCGGCATCCCTACGCGCCTGGGGCGCCTTCCTCCGGACCTGGCAGCTCGCTGCCCCGCCCTCTGCACCCCACTTCTCCGACACTCTTTCCCAATCCTGCCTGCCCCTGCCCTGGCCTCCAAGAGCCGACTGAGCCCAGCCCCGTGCAGCAGCTGTTGCTTGTGTCGCCGCCTCGCCTCCTGTCTTGGTGCTCTGCCGGGGGTCCCCCGAGGAGCCAGTGCGCGCTGCGGGCTGGGAAGGAGGCGCCGCTCAGCCTGTCCTCCTCCTCCTCCTCGTCGTCGTTCTCCTCCTCCTGCTGCTGCTGCTGCTGCCGCCGCCGCCGCCGCCGCCACGGGTGCCGGGTCCGTGCGCACCCCGACACCCCAACCAGCTGGGCCTGGGGGTAAGTGCCCTGGCCAGCCGGGCCGCGGCGGGAGGTGTGGGAGGCAACGAGGGGAAGTCGAGCCAAACTTGGTGGCGTGGGGGACCCTGCAGGGTCTGGGGAACCGCAGGGTAAGATCGCGGGCCTAAGGGGGACCAGGGGGCGCGGCTCATGGAGCTGGGGAAAATGACGAAGTGAGGAAACGGGAATATAGTGCCCGGTCTCCCCCTGTTTCCCCCCACCAAAAAGAAAAAACCAGGGTATGGGAGAGCGACAGTTGGGGAGGAAGGCTGGATAGAAACAGGCAAAAGGCAGTGGCTGGAGCCGAGCCCGCTGGATTTCAGGGGCCGACCAGGGGAGGGTGGTGCCCGGGACTGGGAGGGAGGAGGGCAACCGGGATGTGAACTGGGGAAGGCAGCTGGGGCTGGAGGAAAGCGCGGAAAGGGAGCCAGCTCAGGGAGTTGGAAAGACGGCCAAGAGGAGGGAAAGGAAGGTGGCGGATTATGGGGAGAGAAAAGAAAAAGGGTGTCTTGCCGGTGGCCTTGGTAAGAGAACGGGGCAGAGGGCATAATTGACAAGGCATTGAATGTACTGAAGTCAGAGCCTTGGGAGGAATCTACCTAACTATCGGCGGTCCACGCGGGGATAGACGTCAGCTTGTGAGCTTTGAGCCCGGAAGGAGTGGCAGCCTCAGGACGCTTGCCAGACAGCCCAAAATGTTAGGGAAGCCTCATCCCCGCCAGGAACCGAGCTGGCGCTGAGTTCTCGGCTCGGCCTGGGTCAGAAGCGAGGAAAGTTTGCCAGCGAGTGTCCTTTGTGCTGTGTGGAGAGGGGTGTGGGCAGCCGCCGACTCGGCGCTTCCCCGCCTCCCGCGGCGCCCGCGTCCCGCCCAGGGAGTCCCTGCCTGGCTGGCCGGGGCGGGGGGAGCGGAAAGTCCAGAGCGGGAAGGCCGCAAGTCCCGGGACGGCTCCGGGGGGAGCCCGCGCGGTTACGCGGACCGGGCGATTCGGCGGGATGTCTGCTCCAGGAGAAGGGGACCTTGCCTGCCGTGTTCACCGCTGTAGCCCCAACGCCAAGAACAGAGCCTGGCCGTGGGTGAATGACCAGCCGGGGTGCAAATGGTTTTGAAGCACTTGAACCTCAAAGGCAAAGGCAAAGGCTAAGAGTCTAAATCCCATCCCGCCGTAAGTATTTTCATTCCCAAACCTAAATCGTAAAGGAAGAGTAGAATTCTAATTGGGTGAGGGAACAGGTACTGCTGACTCGGGCTTTTGCGTGTAGGATTTTCTAAAAGACAACATGTTTTGTATTGTTTTGCCATGACAGTCCAAGTAATATTAGCGGAATAGACTCATTACTTCATTTGTAAAAGCTAGGGCTGGAGGAGTGGAAAGTTCAGGAAGGCACTTTGATCAGTATAAATCTAGAGTAAAAGTGTTATTGGCTCCAGGGCCATATGTGTCCTGAAGTCTCTGATTTGCATGCAAATGTGAGCGGATCCTGGCAGATGTCTGGCCTCATCCATTCACATGAAGGAATTTGAAAAGACAAGGAGTCTTCAGTTAACAATAGACCTTAAGAAAATAGAATAAAGAAGCAGTATGAGTTGTTCTGTTTGGGAATTCCATGGCTTGCTGACACCTTTATTCAAGAGCCAAATTCTTTAACTGCTATTGTATTGAAAGTTCAAAGTGCTGTTTGCTCTTTACCTGGCTGTATATATTCGTGCAATATTCAAGCTGGGTATTGTGAGCCAGTTAGGAAAAGGTTTATGTGAGGCTAACAGTAACTTTAATCCACTTCTGGCGACTTGAAGTGATTTCTGAATTGACCCCTCAACTTCTTGAGTTTTCTTTTAATAATTTGACTCTTGCTCAAATTTGGTCTTCATAGTCAGAGCTATTCATGATAGTTGAAGATCATTGTCATTGACTGACATAAAGATCTCGTGAGAATGTCCACTGTCTAGTCAAAGTCATTTCGGTTCTTAAGATGCCAAACTTGTAGAACTGCAGGTGATGCAGGTGTCCCATCCCGTTACCCGAGTAGTTTTCAGGTCACAGAACAGTGAATGGGGAGGCAGTCATGCAGTAGACTCTGGAGCAAGGGCCTTTCTGCCCTGTCTAACGTTAGCCTAGTGACCACACTGCACTGTTCACCTCTTGGCGTTGTGTGACAGCCGAACAAAAGGCCAAACGTGAGGCAGGCGATTATATTAATACCTAGGACTAACCAGCCCCAGTGGCCTCTTCTTTTGTCAACCTCAAACACTGCTGAAGGGAAAAAAAAACCTATTCACCGAACAGCATTTGCCCCTGTATTCTATATAGTCACTGAAAGGGACATTAAAATACAACACCCCCCACTCCCACCAGAAAAAAAGACAACATTGTTTTGGAGGACTCAGTGTTTGGGGGAGGGGTAGACAACAGATGTTAGTCTGCTATTTTACATGTTCCCTTAAGTTACTTTTTGCTGGTTCAGTGCCTTTTAATACATAAGGCAATATTTTCCCAGGAGGGGAAAAATGAATTGAATCAAATTTAAGTAAGAAAGTGTGATAGCCAAGTTTGCATTTTCTGTCTTAGAGCTATACAGAAGTCAGAAAGTAACAAATTATTGTAATAAGCTCTTAATTTGACTCTTCACACCTGGGATTCTGTCTCCCTGATAGAGTTGAAGGGTCACTTAAACTTGACATTTCTAGACTATAAAGTGGTTTGTTGTAAAGTTATCATCTGTGTATTTTTGAAACCTGGTAACTTAAAAATGACCCTCACATTGTGAAAACTTATCTTTGGCAATTAACCTCCCTGTGTGTAATCTTTATTCTGCAAGTCTCATGAAAGAAAAGATTGGAACACATTTCTTGGTAAATAAAAGTAATAAAGTGTTTAATTATTAGAAAAGGATCATTCTGCTATCTCAAGACCAGATCCACCTGCAGACTGTGGTTCTAAAAAATAACCTCAGCTAGCACTGGTTAATGTCTGAAATTCTGAAAAAGCAAGGAAAAAATCAACCATTGATCTCTCTCTGGTCAGCCTGTGCTAAGGCCTCCTTCTTGACCTGAACTGCTAGTGCTATTACCACGTATTCTAAAGCAGTGACACTCAGGGGAATATGCTAGGTACTAAAGAAAATCTGTCTCTACACAGTTATATTGCTACTTCTCAAGCCAGTGGAATAAAAATAATGATGACAAATAATCAGAATGGTGGGCTTTTTACACCAGCAGAAGTAGGCCATAAGTCATAAATAAAATATGGTAAATTATAGGATGCAGATGTCATTTTTATGAGATTTTCACAATGCTTACTTAAAATTTATTTTTAAGTTACAAAATAATAGTGCTCTGAATGATTCATTTCAGCACTAATGTCAGGTTATTCAAACATTGTATTTAATTTTTAAAAATTATGTTGAACATCTATTTTGGGTTAAGCTACTCTGGAGATAAAGCAAATTCCATTTTAGAATCATATGATCATTTAGAATCATGTTTCTGAGAACAATGAAAGTATCTTTACCTCATGAATAGAGCTCTGATTAATATTTAATTCAGGATGAAATTATATTTATACAGATGAAGTCAGAGAAACATTTATTCTCTCTTGTTTTGGCTCAAAGTACAGAATAGAGACAAAACTTAAACCATATCTGTAAAATTCAATACTTTAGTGACCAAGGGATCTATTTGTTCTACAAGTCTTTTTAAGTGAAGTTTGCTTTTTAATTTTTTGTTTTAGCATGTTACCATTCACCTACTTTATAGATTACAGAAAGTAGCTTTCCAAGTTTTGAAATATAGACAAATGCATGATAAATGGTTTATTGACATTGCATTATAATCCATGATAAAATGATAAAAGTTTCCAGACTTTACAGGCACCCTGTAGAACTGTGAAGTATAATCAAAATACATACTATTTTATGTTACAGTTTTTTAAAAGAAACAATATGCAAGCTTACTACTATTATATTTTTTACTTTTCGAATGTTTTCAAAGCTCTAGGCAAATGTCGAGCTTTATTAATAATTTTATCAGTTGATTGGTTGGTTAACAAGCTATTACCCAGTCATAGCTGGATGATCTTGGATCAGTTGTTTAACTCCATACCAACCCTCACTTTTGTCATGTGTAACATAATAGAGTTGCGAGAATAAGGCTGGAAGGACTAACTGCCATAATCAGTGAGATTACCAAAATGTTTATGTAAGCCATGCTTCCAGTACCAAAACGAAACATTTAACTTATAAGGAACCATTGTACCTAATAAACTGAAAATCATCCCTGAGATGCAAAGAAGCCAGGAGTGAACTTGGAATAATACATTCCCAAGTTCTTGTCCACTCTGCCTTCAGAGTACCTTCTAAAGATGCTGCTGTATCAGCTTAAGACACTTAGTTTTAAAATCTGTAGAGTGCAAACTGCTTTTAGAGTGGCTTATTGCTTTCCATTTACACTCTTTATTGCTCAGAGGTTGAGTGTTACTTGAAAGCTCTGATTAATATAAATGAATTGTAATTTTCCAACCCAGGCTGTCGTAGCTCACATCTATTATACCACTGGCAGACATGTGGACTCCACAGCTGTCCCCTCATTTGTGTATGAAACAGACACATTGGTGGCATTTTTTGGTTACCATAGTTACATTAACAATATACATGTGACATGACATCCTTCTATGTGAAAGGTTTCTGTGGCAGATATTTTGTAGACCTGGGAGTAAAGGACAACTATTTAAAGTTTGGGGAACACATAAATTAGTCTGCCATTGTATTCTGGAGCCACCATTTCAACCCAGGAAAGAGAGCCATCCTACAGTGGTATCTGGGAAAGGGCAATCTTGGAAAAAGATTTTCAAGGTAGGCACTTCCAGCAATGCCTAACCTCCTCAGGAGATTGTCCGTTGAATATTCATTTCAAAATATTTGCTCTTCCTATTTATGACTGCCCTTTGTGAGATAACATATTAGCATAGCCATATCAATTTGTGGGGGGACAATGGACAGCACCAATATTAGCATCTATCTCAGTAAGACCTAGGAAACAAAAAATGAGTTTGCACTATTAAGCAGGAAGCCGCAGTGAGAATCATCATTTAGAAAAACTAAAAAAGCTTTAAAAGAAAGAAAGGTAGCTTAATTGGTTTCATGCCTATGATTTTCCCCTCTAGAAAAAAAATGTTAGCATGGCAATAAAGAATTCATTAACCTGCATTGTTATTTCACGATAGTGATGTCTTAATTTTCATCCATAATAATCAGTGTAATCAAGTACTGTACAGAGAATCAGGAAGGCGCAGGCTCAATTTCCAGCATTGACACTAATGACTCAATGTCTGCCCTTCTGGATGTCCTGCAACCCTCCTGGTACTTCATGGCCCTGTGAGAGTTGTACACTAAAGGATCCAGGAACACTGGTAAATGATTTAAATATTACCAGGACAAATAATTTGATTTCTGCCCTAAGTGCTTAAATTAAATGGAGAGCTAATGGTCTGGGTACAGCCCCACCTTTCTGCAAGGTGATGTTTCTGGTCCCTAATCCCATAGCTAAGATATTTTGTTGTTCTTTTTAAAATTTTCTCTCCCTATGATTGACAGTTCCTCACCACCTCACCTGGGCCCTCTTGAAGGGAAAAATTTTGCCAGGGGTACAAGAAGCCATTTACAATCATTAAACATTTGTTCACCCCACAAGTATATATTGAGCACCTGCTGTATGCCAGGCATTACAGAAGGCAATAAAACCAAAAGAAGTTAGCTTGATTTCTCTGCAGCTTGTACATTGGAGCATTTTGTTTCCATCAACCTATGCATTCTCCTACAAATATTGAGTGCTCTGTACAAAAAAGGAACTCTGCACAGAGGATTTCAACCAAGGGTGATTTTTGCCTCTGAGGGGACATTTGGCAATATTTGGAGACCTTTTTGGTCAGTTGCTGTCACAAGCAAGGGTGGGGACAAGGGTGGTATACTGGCATCTTATGTGTAGAAGCCAGGGATGCTGTTAAATAGCCTAAAATGCACAGCACAGGACAGCCCCTATAACAAAGAATTATCGGGTCCAAATGTCAGTAGTGCCAAGGATCCTGCCTCTGCCCTCAGTGAGCTTCAGTTTAGTTGGGTTTATAGAAAGGAGACTGACAAGTGCAGCATGGTATGCTATGATGGCAACAGTGCAGGCTACAGACAAACAGAAGCAGCAGCCTTAATTCGGATGTCAGCTGCCAGCAAAGGCTTTAAGAAACATACTGGTTAATTCACACAACAGGCTTTCACCTGCCACACAAGTGCTCAGCAGGAGACGATTTTCGATCTAGCCTCATTGAACATAAGTGGGTTGGATGGTTGCTTGAGAGAGGGTAGACTCCTTAAGTTTGTCGAGAACTTTAAACTGGAGATGAAGTTGTTAATTCCTTGCAGCACTTGGTCAGAATTCAGTGTGTCCTGAGTAAACAGGAGAGGAGGCTGGAAACAGAAAGTCGATAGCAACAAACATAGGACAGCACAAGCTGCATGAAGAGAAGATGCAGCTGGGCTGACAAAGCTGACACTGCCTCATATTTTAGAGCTTTAAACTTTGCCGAATCCTTAAATATGTGTCTCATTTGACCTGTAACATCCTGAGATGCCAAATCTGATTGTTCTTTCTCCTTTTCCCCAATAACTGAGAGACCAGAGTCATGGAGAGGTTCATTGTGACTGTGGACAAGTCACTCGATCAAGTTTATCTGTAAAAAAAAGAGGTTTTGCAAGGCTCCTCTTCCTAACACTAGTTGAATTTGTCTAGGGTCACGCATCTAGGGAAAGACAGAGGTGGGATGAGACCTGAGACTCCCTGCCTATCTCAGACCTAGTGTCTTCCACTCAGATGGTAGCTGCTTCCTGGACTGTAGAGTCCAAACAGGTAACAATATGACAATGACTCAGGATTCTATCTAACTCTTGGGTTACCAAAGAAAGCAAGGACCTGTGATGCATCAATTAGAAAGTATCAAGCAGAGAAACTTAAGCTGGGATTCCCCTATACCTAAGGATTAACCACGCCCTCTCCCTAATGGCTTATCTTAAGCTGACCTTAGCCACTTAAAAAAATACTTGTGACATTCTGGGAAGAAAGGTTCATAAGAGAGTACAGCTAGAGTTAGAAAATGAGATGGAAAATGGCATAACCCAGAACATGTGGGAAGAATGGAGGATGTTCTGCCTAGAAAAGGTGTTATAGTGGTATCATTTTCCCTTTTTGTTGACTTTTGTTTTTTCTTTAGTAGGAGCATTTTAACTTTCCTATCAGAATAATGACCAATGTATGCAGATATGCACACATACATGCACACACGTCACACATATAGAGCAGGGGAGACAGATTTCATACAAGTTTGTTTGTTTGTTGTTTGTTTAGAAAGACTTGCCCATCAAAATGAGTTTTGGAGAGAGCCTTCCTTCAAGGTCTTAAAAGTATACTGAGTTCTGGTTTCTCTGGGAGAGTGTAAGGTTTCCTATGAGAAGTAAGACTGAGAAGCCACGTGACTACTCAAGGTTCTTTTCATTCTCTGTGGTTTCCAAGATCAGAGTTAAGTCAGACTTCAGCCATATCTGGAGAGTTTCCAGGACATATGTGGAATCTATATAAACTCATCAGACCATCAGAGAACCATGAGGACAGTGGAATAGCAATGACTGGCTTTTTCCAGATCATTATTCCAGCTCACTATGGTTCTGTGCAGTGAAGGACCAGTTAGCTTTGCTGTGTTATACAGGTACATAGCCAGCCTCCTCACATAC
This sequence comes from Sapajus apella, assembly GCF_009761245.1. Classification (NCBI taxonomy): domain Eukaryota; kingdom Metazoa; phylum Chordata; class Mammalia; order Primates; family Cebidae; genus Sapajus; species Sapajus apella. The sequence continues at coordinate 30,075,218 of NW_022436963.1, forward strand.
TCAGAAACTCATCCTTTTTCAACAGGAGGCCACTTGAAAAACGTAGGTCACTTCAAAGCCATCTGAAGGCAAAACACAAAATATGTGGGCAAATGCTGGTGGAATAGTTTTCTCTTGCATTCATTCACAATGTCAAATTGGATTCCTGGTGAAGTTCCCAAATGGCATCACTACCAGGATTGGGCACTGGAGTGAGAGGTTAGTTCTATGCAAATGAGATGCTTTAGTGATTGAGAGGAAAATATTACATAGGAGCCCCAAATTCTATCCCCATAACCCACCATTTTTCCTAACATAGCATATAGTAGTAGCAGTAGAACAATGATATCCTACACTGTGCCTTTCCAATGTGTTGGGAGCCATCACCAACACATTATGTGGATTAGCTCCTTTTAATCTTGCAACAATTCTGTAATGTAGGCACCCACCTTATAGCTCAGGAAACTAAGGCAGACCACAACTAAGTAACTTGCCCAAGGTCAAACAACTGGTGTGTATGTAATAAATATTTGTCAACTGAATGAATGGATACACATCTGTTTTAGAGGAGAGAATCCTTTATTTGAATTCTCAGGTTATGGCATTCCTGCTGTCCAGGCAGGGCATTTTCAAGAACTGCCTCTGTGACTTGGGAATGATAGGAGGAGAGCTGCTCATTAGAGAAGCAGGGATTGAACTTGGGTCTGTCTGACTCTAAACCTGTACTGTTAAAGTGCTTAGCTATGTTTCTTCCTCTTTAATTGCAGCTATAAAACAAGAGGACTAGACTACGTTAGCTCTCTTAGCCCATGCTGCTCAAAATATTATATAATTCCATGTTAATGTCTATCTAAAATCACTTTTTTAAAAACTACTTTTAATTTTGAAATCGAGTTTGGTATGCTTATTTAACCAATCATTGAATTATCTTTTAAGATATTACAGTTATTAACAGAACATATTTATAAACCCTCTTTCAATCATTTTAAATGGATGAGAATGTATAGTTACAGATTACATTCTCCTAACCATTACCATCTCACTGCCTATTAAGTTATATCATCATTGTCTAAATGTAGAAGGTTTCTAAAATTTCAAAAGCATCTTTCTGTTACACAGGGAAAAGATAGGTAAAGTTATTAATTTTGAAAAAAATTACTGCCAATATTTGCCAAAATAAGTAGGTTGCTGACTCTAATGAATAGTACTGAATGATTTTCTTTAATATGGAGCCTTGTTTCTGTCGCCCAGGCTGGAGTGCAGGGGCGCGATATTGGTTCACTGCAGCCTCTGCCTCCAGGGTTCAAGCGATTACTGTGCCTCAGCCTTCTGAATAGCTGGGACCATAGGTGCCTGCCATTATGCCCAGCTAATTTTGTAATTTTTTTTCTTTTGAGGTGGAGTTTCGCTGTTGTTGCCCAGGCTGGAGGGCAATAGCTCTGTCTCAGCTCACTGCAACCTCCACCTCCTGGGTTCAGGCAAGTCTCGTACCTCCTAAGTAGCTGGGACTACAGGTGCATGCCACCATGCCCAACTAATTTTTGTATTTTTAGTAGAGATGGGGTTTCATTATGTTAGCCATGCTGGTCTCAAACTCCTGACCTCAAGAGATCCACCCACCTCAGCCTCCCAAAGTGCTGGGATTGCAGGCGTGAGCCCCCGTGCCCGCCCATGAAAAGCAGTGAATGATTTTTATGAGCTTCAAACTGCTAGTAATATTAAAAACTACTACTCGAGATTCACTTCTAAAGATTGTTTTGCTGTAAGGTATCCTTCTGACATGCAAGTGAAGCATCAGAACAATGTGTCAGTCATTGCCATAGTGTTACAGGACGTGTAGCCCAAGGCAGGGGAAAGAGTAAGTAACGAGGCATGTCCTAGATTTGGAAAGAATTAGTTTCAAAACTGCTTCTCAGCTCTGATCTATGGTGATTTCATGGAACCTCAGTATCTATATCTGCAAAATGGAAATAATAATAGAACCTGCCTCATAGAATCATTAAATGAGAACATGCATATAAAGTTCTTAGCACAGTTCCTGTTCCAAGGTACATGCTTAGTATACAATATCAATGAGTAGAAGTGATATTATTATGTTGACATCCGACATTTCTAACTGCTACAAGGTCTGCAATCTGAGGATGCTAATTCCAAGGCAAGCGGAGAGATTTTAAGGAACAGGAAGATTCAGACTAGATATTTTATGAAGTCAGTAGTTCACATGGTTGTCACCTTTTGTGGTGGACCCCTAGAGTACTTTATATTTGTCCAGACATGGGAAATTGGGATTCCACTCATGTGCTTTGAAAGAACTGGCAAACAGGTGAATACATTGGAGGCTTTTTTGTTTGTCTCTAGATTCTCTTCTGTATCCAACTCTCTCTTCTCTCTGAAAATATTATAATGCCCCTAAATAGTAATTCATGGAATCACATTTTCTAACTAAAAAGAGTAAGTTAGGTTCAGAGCTATCATTCCACCAAGAGGAGCTGAATTTAAGACATTTTAATGAATAAACGCAAAAGCTTCACCTCTCTGCATCCATTGTGATATGAAATTTGTTGGCTATGTAAAACTCAAAGTGGCTTAGAATAATGCTGAGCATCTTGTAAGTGGTTCATAGGCAATGCAGCTACCATTGTTATTGTTAATTGTTAGTATCATCATCATCACACAACATCGTCATCTTGTCTGACCAAACCACAAAGCTTCTGGTTAGGACCAGACTAGAACAGTGCAGTTTAACCACACATCTTTCTGGAAGCAAGAGAAAGTCACCAGCCATACCGAGCATGGTGGTGCACACCTGTAGTCCCAATTACTTGGGAGGCTGAGGCAGGAGGGTCACCTGAACCCAGGAGGTCCAGGCAGCAATGATCCCTGATTGTACCACATCACTCTAGCCTGGGTGACAAAGCAAGATGTTGTCTCTTAAAAAAAAAAAAGGAAAGAAAAGAAAAAGAGAAAGTCACCAGGCAAGCCAAATCAGGTGTGGCCCTTAGAGAGATTCCTGGTGAACCCACAGAGGCCAGTTGCTATGAGTTGTTCTCTCTGACACCTCCTCTGCTTCAGCTAGCTGATTTTCACTTGCACATAAAGGGAAGAGTTGAGAATACCATTAACCTGATATTCTTCGAATTCTTTGTGAGATGGAAATAACAATTGCAGAGAACTCCATATTCATTGTCTTGTATAATCCTCATTATCAGTGCTTCCCAATTGCTGTGACCACATTTACAGGTAATTGTAGATATTCTTACTCTTAGCTCTGGGGGAAAGCCAGTACCACACAGCTAGTCACCTGGGTACCCTTGCAGGCCAGTAAATGGAGTTTTCTAAGTGTGCTGAGAGGAACACATATCAATTCTGGGAGTTGTGTATTATCCCCATTTTAAAGATGTAGGAAAAAACCTCAGATAAGGATCTTGCCCAGTATCTTAAGCTAGTAAGAAGTATGCGTAGAAACAGTAATTCTGGTTTTCCTCCAGACTGAGTTAGTCACACTGTCCTTGATTTTCCCACATCTCCTTGTCCTCACTCAAGTCTAGCATGTGTTATCTTAATTTAGGAGCATTTATTTACATTCTGTAATACCACCACCACCACCAAACAGCTCCTTAAGGGAAAAGACTATGACTGAGTCTTAGGTCCCTGGCACCTATGAAAGCATTTGGCACATAGAAAATGTACCTAGTGAATATTCAGTCATTGAAAGAGGAAAGGGATTTCTGTGTCATATGTCTATTTCATTTTGCCACACTGCTTCTTTAAAATAATTTTTACAAAGTTATTTCCTTTGTATTTTGGTAGAAAATGAGTAGTTCATAAACCTGTATTATACTCAGAGATATTACTATGTTACTGCTTTAGAGAGGTTATTATAGAAAGTTGAACTCATTTGGGAATGCTTTTTGTGATATTGCCAAGGAAGTGTTATTAATCAAAAAGTATTCATTAAATGTATGTAGAATATCAAGTGCTATTGGAAAGGTGATATGAGGGTTGAAGAAAATGGACGTTGTGTTATTGCTGTCCAAATGAGCTTCCAGACTCATTGGTGAGATACAGTGAATAGAAGCAAATCAAAATAATTAAGTGATCATCTGTAGGAATTCTGCAACAAAGCAAAAAAACAGGAGCTCAGACCAGACAGGTTTGAAGCTCAATTCTGTCATGTAATAGCTGTGCTCAGTATTGGTTAAAAGACTCAATTTATTAACCCCAAACTCATCTGTAGAACGGCAGAATAATGTCTACCCATAGGGCTGCTATGAGAATATATGGGAAAGCACTTGGTACAATTATTAGAACATGACAGTCATTCTCTGCAATCATTTGGCAGATATCCACAGCCCCATTGTGTGCAGATCTTTTTCTATGAGGTGGGAGTATAGCGGAGAGCAAAACAGATGATTTGTGCTCCTTTCCCATGTGGAGCTTGCTGTCTGATGTGAGATAAAAGTAGTAATCCAATTATCACACAAGTAAGTGTAAAATGATGGCTGCATTAGTCCCGTGAAAAAGAAGTACACGAGGCCAGGATAATATAACACAAAGCCTTATAAGAGAAGACCTCCCCAAACAAGTGACATTTAAGCCAAAATCTGAAGGTCAAGGGAGAGTCAGCCAGGCAAAAGAGATGGAGAGGGAAGAGTTTTGTAAGACAAAGCCCAGAGGTGAGAAGGACTTTGGTATGCTTGATCAGCAGAGAGAAGACCAGTGTGGCTTAGAATAGAATAAAGTGGGACCTTCTTTTGTGCCTACTTCCAAACTGCACTTGGAGTTCAGCGAAGGCAGAACTTGTACAAAGTTCAGCAATGGAAGAGACTGCATCCTGTACTGAAGAGATGTGTCACCATGACAGAACGCTTGAACTGGTGGAGAGGGAAATTGCATGAGCAATTCTATGGAGTCTTGGCTGGTTGGGTGGCATGCCAGTGTCTTACATGTGTGGACCGGCATATGACAAGTCAGGCACATCAGGGAGAAAGTTTCTCCTCCATTTCTGTGTGGCCTTGAGCATGCTGATTAACTTCTCTGAATCTTGGTTGTAAAAAAAAAAATGTAGCATCACAGGTTTGTGAGAATGGGAAGATATAATACATGTGAACATGGCACATGGTGTCTAGTAAATTAGCTTACCATGTTTTATTTTCTGCTCTTCATTGCCCTTTTCTTCCCTATACTACATTTCCCTTTCATTGTAGATGAGCCGCTGATTAAGACACTTGCTAATTGACAACACATTACCTGTGTTGCCCACAGATGTAGATTTTTTATAGTAGTTTGGTGATAGCTAAAACATTTCTCTTGCTTGGCATGAAAATGCTCTGTGCATGTACTATCATTCTCATTCATGAACTCATTGTGTAAAATGCACTTAGCCACATCTGACTGGCGTTCACATGAACAGAGGTGACTAATAGTGGACAAGATCCTCCACAATCTTTAGATGTTGAGTAATTTCACTGGGGCTCTAATGACCATAACGCTTAGTTGTTATTGATTTATCTATAGTGGAGAGATGTACTTTTCTGCCTGATCTTAATTTTCATGGCTTATAATATGAGATCATTGCAACACTGAGTTAGCATTTTGCCCCTGTAACAATTTGTTTTAGTTCCATCTTTGTATTAACTTGTAGCTAAATTTAGAAACTATTACCAAATACGTATGAAGAAGAGATAGTGGGGGTAGAGTTGGCCATTTTTCAGCAAGATGCTGAGTTATCCTTTATTACATGCTTTACGGCAGTCAATCTTGGGCTCCCCTGCACCCTTTTATTATTAACGTACTTTTCTATGTCCCTTGAGATCTTAAGTCTTCTACTCACTGGATCATTATGAGAAAAACTCCCAAATTTCTCTCCATAACCTCACTTCCAAACTCCAGTCCTATATTTCCAAATGCCTGCTGGACATTTTCATCCTGAAAATCACAACGTCACTGAAGGAGCAAGAGGAAGAAGTGGTTTCCAGGATGCAGAGTGAACTGTGGCTACACAAGAGGAGAGAGAATGTTCCTTAAGCAGAGGAACGAAGCCCCTGCCTATTGGCTCAGCAGGGAGGGAACCAGGAGGAGAAGTACTCCAGCCTCTCTTTTCCCACCCTCTTCTAATCATTCAAACGGAAACTCATCCCACTCCCAAAATGAGCTCCTGCCCTTGCTGGCCCCTATCTTGTTTTGAGAACTGCTATCATCGCATCACCCAGGTTCAGTCTTGGCATTATTTTTAACTCGTCCCTCCCCCATCTGCACATCTAGTCAACTGCAGTATCCAAGAGAGCCCTCTCTAGTTATGGTTCCCTAGTGTCTTTTAAATATGGCGCTTCTTCTTTTTTCCTATCAACACCACTCCAATTCCAGCCCTCATTGCCTCTCTTTTAGCTTACTGTAAGTTCTTCTTAACCAGTTTCCCCATATCTAGTGTGCCTCCTCTCCAGTCTGTCTTACATACAGCTGGTGGATTCATCTTTCTGAATTATAGAAATTATCCCATAGTTCCCCTTAAACAGGCATTAAATGGTCCCCCCTGGCTATAGTATTGTGCTTGATATCACTGCAGTTCTGCCCAATACCCTTTCCACTTTGCGTTGTACCCTGGGAATCAGATGGATATGGACTGCACCCAGAAGCGGTCCCTTGCCAGCTGGCTTCTTGTTGGGTTCTGCATCCTGCAGTAGCTCACTCGGGGTTGCTTGCCCCTCTTTTGGGAATTGACTTTAACCTTACCCATCCCTCAGGCTATTGTTTGAACATATGTGTCCCTCCATAATTTGTATATTGGAACTTAAACCCCAAGGTGATGGTATTAAGAGGTGGGACCTTTTGGGAAGTGATTAAGTAATAAGGGCTCTGCCCTCTTGAGTGGATTATGCTTTTATAAAAGAGATTGAAGAGAGTTCTTTAGTGTCCTTTTGTCTATCAGTCTCCTCTGCCATGTGAGGATGTGAGGACATAGCCTCAGTTTTGTCTCTGTCCCCTTGTCCCATGTGAAGACACAGAAAGAAGTCATTATCTTCAAAGCAGAGAGCAGCCCTCACCAGACACCGAATCTCCTGGTACATTGATTTTTGGACTTCCCAGCCTTCAGAACTATGAGAAAATAAATTCATGTTCTTTATAAATTACCCAGTCTCAGGTATTTTATTGTAGTGACAGGAATAGAGTAAGACATCTTATAAATGGTCCCTTTTTAAAACCTTTCTTTTTTCATTCCCTTTTGAATGTACCATCTGTTTTCTTCTAAGTCTCTGACAAAGATGTGAAATTAGAGAAAACTCCTTAGTGAAGCATAAAGGCCCTCCATATCTAGGCACCATCCTACCTTTCTGTCTTGATTTCCGTTGCTGTTGTGGCATAACCAAAATCCCATTCAGAATGAAAGCATTTCTTTTCTGTCCCCTATTCCAAGTCTGCTGCCTTGCTACCTTTACACCAGAGGTATTCCTGTAAATGTTTAACAACTGGCTCTCCAAAAAGATAAGCCTTCATTTTTATGACCAATTTTAAGATACCAATGTGATATGTCTGAACTCAGATTTGGAAAGAAATGCTCACAACTGACTCAGAATACAAATGCTTTGTGAACAACTTCCCCTCCACCTGGGATGTTCCACAGCTCCCCCGCCTCCCCTGACGCTGCCCTCAGTGCCTTACGCAGAAGAGTCGCTCAATAAACTATCCCATTCATTTCTATCACTCCTGTGGGCATTTGGAACGGTACAAAAACCTAATTACCAGCCACATGTTGATGGTAATATTTGTGTACCCAGAATTTTTTGGTGAGTGCCAACATAGGTACTAGTTGGATTTTTGAGACTTGAAAACCCTGAAGTGAAAATAAACTAACTACTTGCTCACATTTTGTGCTAAGTTGCTGAAGCATACTACTTAATGTTGCTTAATTCCCTAATAAAATAATTCTCATTTTCTGGTCTTGTTTTCAAATTATGTCTTCATTATCCTTAATTAAATGTAATTTGAAGTAATAATAAACCACCATTAAAATATATTTCCTCACTATTATAACCATTTCAATGTTCTATAGTTTAAATTATGTTCCCTTAAACCAAAAGCTCTACAGGAATTTTTAAGGCACATGTTCATCCTAGACATATAAGACTGCACTGCAATTTACTCTAAAATGTATTTTATTAAGAAATAACCCCTTCTTAGTCTAAGAGATAACTTTAATTTTGCTTCATTTAAACAATAATTTCTGTATTTAAAGTTCAAAATGCAACTACTATTTCTATTAGAAAATTAGGAGGTAAACCAATAGAAATGATCTTATAACAGCATTGGATTCTTTTATATTTTAATGGTTATGAAGGACAATGTCGATATTCAACTAAAATTATTTTTACTTTTAATTTAATAAACATATTAGTTGAAGAGATACAATGGAATGCACTATGATTTATAATGCATTAAAATGAAGAATGCATTTAAAAGAACATTAAAATGTTCTCAGCTATTCCTTTGCACTATTTGATTATACAAGGCCTAAACTGTGCAATTAAGAACTATCCACTAATGTGCACTAGTGGATTTATGGTGTCCAGGTCATCGACGATCTGAGCACTTTGAGTACTGGACCATTAGTTTAAAATGCATACTAAGATAGGGGAACACATTGGCATCAAGGAAAATCTATAATAAGAAACTATTTCAAATTCAGGGAGGTAATTTTCACCTGATTTTAATTTACCAAAACAATTTAAAAACCTGATTAGCAGAAATCCTAATTAACTAGATCCCCTCCACCCTCAGTCCACTGTTAGAAAAAGAGGGAAGATTGGAAGAAAATAGTTTAACCAGGGCTTTCGATTAAGAAACAAAAAATTCCAATATGAGTTTATTACTAAGGCCTTGAAGAAAACTATGTCTTAGTAAAAACACATATTTTATCAAAGGCAAAAATATAGGTATTACAATTTGAAACTATAAAAGCTTTCTAAGAAACCTTCAGCCAAACAGAAAATTAAATTTGCAAATTCCCTGAGCCCTAACACTCCAGTTAGCCAAGGTTTCACTCTACAAGTTAATTTTCTTCTATGTGTCTAAAAGAAAGCTGCAATGTACCCTTGGGGTCCAATAAGACAGCTGAGGTAGGTGAATTCACAGAAAGAGCCCTGTGCAAAAAACTTGGCTTTAACCTCAGCTGCTTTACCCATAGCTGTGGGAATTGTGACATCACTGGAATTTTTAGTCATGATTCACCAAACAAAGAGAACGAATAGGATGGGCGGATGGATGATTGATAAGATACAACAGAGAGATTTATTGTAGGAATTGCCCTACATGATTATGGAGGCTGAGAAGCCCCACCACCTGCCATTTATAAGTTGGAAAACCTGGAAAACTGATATTCTTTCCCAGTGTTCTAAGAATGTAGGTAAAGCACCTTCCACAGTTTGTTTTGTATTCTGTACCCCTTCCCTATGACCACTTCCTTAGAGAGCCACTGTGGTCCCCAAGCCTTCCTTCAGCAGAGAGGTTTCAACTGGCAGGCACACCTCTACTTCATTTTCTTGCAGTGATTGAAAAGTCTAGTTCTTTAAATCTTTATTAGACATCGTCATAAAAAATAGTTTAGAAAAGAAATTTGAAACAAAGTTTTAGAGTTCAGGGACAGATGGCTTTACTTTGCTTCTTTAAAAAGATGGCATTCAATGTGGTTGGGTACTATCAAGTCAAAGGACAAGTACTGTCATTGACCCAAACACTGCTGTCTTTAATCTTAACTAGCAGGAACTTTTACGTTAAATGTATGCACACTTCTGTACATCTGTCTTCAAATTTTAAAGGAACACTTTAATGTGGAAGGGGCATGTTCTTGACATTTTCTCAGTCTAAAGTTTAAACAGCAGTTTGTCTTCTAATTAGCAAATCCTAAGCAGTCAGGTTCTTTAGAGAAATATCACTAGATCAGAGCTAAAGGCCCCCATCTTAAGGACATTGGATGTTAGATTTTTTTTTTTTAATAAAAATGTTAAAATGTCAGATAATTAGTACAGATTACTACTGGTTTAAAAAATATAACAAAAGATAGTTCAGAGCTCTAGATGAGCACAGAAAAATGCAGTCAATGTTCTGAAATAAATGTAAAAATGTTAGCCATTTTCTTGATGAGGAGAGAATTATTCTCACAATTACAAACTAAACTTTAATTCAATCTGGGAGCAAAAGCAAATCTGATATAGTCTAATGGAATTGCTTGACTTGGTCAGCATCCAAAAATCCATGGCTCAGTATTAGCCGCCTACATATTGGCACTTTCAGTGCCCACAGTGACGAGTCTATTTTTTCACTGGTGTATATGTGTAGTGTTGAATGTACAATCTGGAACCATTGTAGCAACCAGTTCCTTATGCAACATTTATTAACAGGACATGGTCAAATCTGTCCAAAGTGAGAATACCCAGCACTGTACTGTGAAATATTTAAACAGAAGTAATGAAACTGGGCCTTCCAGGCATATTAAGGCTGCCAAAGTAAAGATTTAGCATTTATTCAACATTTAATCATGCTGCTAATTACAAAGCAATTACTTCATATAGACATATTACAGGAAGAGAATTGAAATCTGTAAAAGACTAAAATTAATTGATTTCACGGTAGTTTTTATATCATTACGCTTGCTGCTGCTATAAAGAAGCAATAAAAATAGCCCAGTTGTTAGCTGATGTTTTGTTCTGTGCCGGCCTTCTGTCAGTTTCTCAATTCAATAATGTTAAATTGCTACTTTGTGATTCCAGCTATGCAGATAGTCCATTTCTTAAAAAGAAAAACAAACAGAAACTTTCTTGATCTTACAAGTGATTTAAATGAAAAAAAAAAAAAATGTTTTCCCCTGTCCTACTTTCTTTGCCTGTCATAGAATGTTGGGTTTAAAAGGGCTGTGAAAGACTAAAGGCTCAAGATTCTTCTAACTGTATCTACTGTGTGACTTTTCAAAACATGGGAGGAAAATGATTTGGGCACAGAGCAAAGGTAGTTCATGAATAACTATAAGTTTAGCCTGCTCTGTCCTAGAAGTTACAAAGATCACAGAGCTTACCACAGCTTTTAAAGTTAAGGAACAGGTACCTCTGTCTCCCTATCTGTAGGATTTACAGGCAGCAGTAGAAAGCAAACTCTTCATAATCAATTATGTGTCCTAAGAATGCAGTAGGGAGAGGTAGGGTAAGGAAAGTCAGGACCCTAAGTATTTGATAAAATAAGCATTCATATAAAAATAATTTAGAAGGTAATTAATACACATATTAACTACTTTACTTTTTTTTTTCTTTTAGAGACACGAGTCCCACTGTTTTGCCCAGGCTGGAGTGCAGTGGCGTGATCACAGCTCACCTGTAGCCTTGAATTCCTGGCAATCTCCTACTTTAGCCCCCTAAGTAGCTAGGACTGTAGGCACACGCCACCACACCCAGCTAATTTTTGTATTTTTTGTAGGGATGGGATCTCGCTGTTTTGCTAGGCTGGTCCTGAACTACTGGGCTCAAGCAATCCTCCTGCCTCAGCTTCCCAAAGCACCAGGATTACAAGTGTGAGCCACTGTGCTCAGCCCAATATGAACTACTTTAAAATATTACACTTCTTTAGTTTACTAGGTCTGTCCGGGCAAAGCACCACAAACTGGGTGGCTTAAAACAACAGAAATTCATTATTTCACAGTTCTGCAGGCTGGAAGTCCAAGATGAAACCATCAGGGTGTCAGTAGGGTCATGCTCCCTCTTAAACCTATAGAAGAGTGAGTCCTTGCCTCTTAGTTTCTGGCTGTTTGCTGGCAAACTTTGACATTCCTTGGTTTACAGCTGTGGATCCCCAGTCTCTGCCTTCATTGCCACGTGGCGTTTTTGCTGTGTGTCCTTGTCTTCACATCACTTTCCCTCTTCTTTAAGGATACCAGTCATATTGGATTAGGGGCCTAGCCTACTCCAGTATGACACCATCTAAACTAACTGCATCTGCAGTGACCCTATTTTCAAAAAAAGGCCACATTCTGAGGTTCTGGGGATTGGGATTCAACATCTCTGTTTTTGAGTCCACAGTCCATAGCTAACAAGCACTTTGACTCAGATCATGGGATGGACTCACGGTAAGTGATGTAGGCATTTTGTGCATATTAACTCATTTCATCTTTTTAACAATCACATGAAGCAAGGATGCCGACACTACTCTCAAAGGAAGACACAGAGACTAGAAAAGTAACATGTGTGGAGCTGGATTTTAATCTCAATCTCTTGACTCCAAAGCCTGTGTTTATTGTCATATTCTGAAGAGCTGCCTTCTCAGGGATCCTGTTTTCCCATCCTCGTTTTTTTGTTGTTGTTCTTTTTGAAAAATCTAGAGATAATTTCCTGAGTTCTCCAAAACCATATCTACCTTTCCCACAATAATATTAATCTGCCCTGCTAGCTTTTAGAATTACTTTTACTTTATATCTTCTACAATTATGTGGTCCAAGAATCTGATCTGGAAATGACACATATTTTTAATGAGAAGTAACTAAAATGGGTAAAGTACAAAACAAATTGGTATCACCTAAAAAAGCTTATGTGTTCATTCAACAATCATTTTCCAGTAACCCCTCTATGGCTAGCATTCTACTAGGCCCTGTCTAGCAAATTTGCCATCAAAAGCTCTTAATTTCCAAAAAGTTTCATTCAGCTTTTTCTTTAGAGAACATGGTGGGACTCATGGCACTTCATATAGGGCTAAACATTTTTTGTTTAAGTTATTTTCTATGTAAACTCTTCAGTTATATTTGAATACAGTAAGTAAGGAGAGCAATGGTGTACTCCGATACTTGAAAAGAGGAGCTCTATTCTGATGAAAACCTTTGTTTGCTTCATCCTAAGAGTTTAGGCAAAAAGAATTCTTAAGTATTTCCTTCTGGATTCAAATTATGTGAAATTTATGAGTCCATACACCTGTTTCACATAGCCTTTGTTCTCTCCGGTATAGCAAGAGAAGTCCAATAAATGAAGAACGGTCTGAATATATTTTGTGATGTACTCTGGTTGTTTCATTGAACACTTGCAGACTAGTCACTGTGTTAAGTGCAGTACCTACCAGGATGAATAAAACATAACTTTGGACTTCAAGAGTTTGAGTCACCTCTGAGAACACTAGGATGAGCGACTAGAGGAACGAAACACTGTGGCTTAGAGCAAGCCACAGCTACCTGTATCTTTGCAGTTACCAAGCCGCAGCTGACATGCCTGCTGGATCCTCTGAGCCTGTGAGTGGTGGCAGGGCAGAGCCATAATAAGGCTGGAGTCTTTTAAATGTACTCTTCATGATGAGACTCTGGTGCTTTTAAAAATATACAGATATTCCCAGACCCCATCCCAGACTTACTTAATCAGAATCTCCATGAGGCATGAGAATGTGCCTTCTTAAAAAGATCTCCAGATGAATGAACAACTAAGTTTGGAGATCTTGGACTGTGCTGCCTAGTGTGGTAGCCACTGGTTACATCTGGCTATTTAAATGTAATTCCAGTAAATTGAAATAAAATGTAAAAATTCCGTTTCTCATTCCCACCAGCTACATTTCTTATGCTCAGTAGCCACTCAGGAGCTGCTATGCTGGAGAGTGCAGACAGAGTATTTCTGCCCTTGCAGGAAATTGGATTAGATAGTGCTGATAGAGCAAACACAGGTTGGCAACTCTCAATCCTCCTTCCCAGAGATCCACGTATCTCTGTATTACTCCCTTTGACATGTACCTTTTATTTTTTTTTAGAGTCACTTGTGTACTTGTCTTATTTATACCCCTTAAGATTAGAAGCTTTATAAGGGCAGGGTCAGACCTCCCTGACCCTGTGACACAGTAAACACTCAATGTATTTTTTAAAATTAAATTAGTGTGATTCAATTTGTACCTATTGGATCTCTTTTGCATTTTTACAGACACTAGATTTCATCAGAGCCTTGAGAAAAGGATGGATCACAGAGCAGGTTTTTCTCAATCACAAATTGTAGGATGGATTTGTGCTAAATTACAAGGTTTTCTTAAGCACAAAATGCAGCAGAGACCCACCAGGGCTGTGAGTATTTGCAAGCCTAAACTTGTTGTTGTATTTGTATACCTGGAAAGCACATTTGAATTGATTCAGATAGCCGTTTGATTTATTTATTGAGTACCCACTATGTAGATGCCAGACTCAGTGCCTGACCTTGGAATGACTCAGAGTGAACAAGACAGAAACAGGTTCCTCGTTCCATGAGATGGACACTCTTATACTGGCATACTAAAATATTGGCAAGGACTCTCCATGTCCAGACGGATTGGGATAAAAAAGGGACATGATTTGGGTTCTGGCATCAGATGCCTTTATTCACATAGAACCTCAACCACTCTACTGTACTGGTTCCAAGACCTTGGGTAGTTGATTTTATTTTTCTGAGTCTCCATTCCACTACCCATAAAAATAAGAACATGATAGTATTCACCTCATAGGCTTGTGAGCATTCCATGAAATAGTTTATGTAAAGGATTCAATGCAGTACATGTTACATAATAAGAGCTTAATAAGTACTAACTGCTGTTACTCTTACAACTCCTACTCAGTCAAAACTTCCCTGTAATTAACATTAAGATGTAAAAAATGAGGTGTATGCAAGGTTAGAAAAGAATTCATTATTTGGAAAGGGTGTTTCCTGTCTTTCTTGAGCTAGCAGTTTAATTTCCTTAGCTTATTATTTACATCCTTGCATCTCGAATGACTGAAATGGATATATAAATGTTTTGGTAGATGCTTATCTCTTGTTTTATTTTTTGTATTTCTTTGGTGAAGGATTTAACTTGTTTGAAACACTTTTTTCCAAGACAATTAAGAACATGGAAATACTTCAGGTATCATTCAACCCATCTTAGTGTAGAGAGATAACAAAGGAGAATTCTTTAAAGAAGCTCAGCATTAAACTGCAGAGCTGAAATCCTAATAACTAGAATGCAAATATTTAGTTAGCATTTATCTCATTATAATAAATGTGTGAGTTTTTTCTTAACTTCAAAAATGACATGGCCTTTGAAAATACATACTAGAAATGAGCTGGGAAGAGAATGATTGGATTTTGAAGGCAGCCACTTGAAAATACATACTGGAATTGAGCTGGGAAAGGAAGGATTGCATTTTGAAGGCAGCCACTCCATACTGGGGAGTTTGCAACTTGAGCCTTCCTGAGTCCTTCCTACTCTTGTCTGTGGGAGAACACTTGCTTATGCACCTGTATATAATAGTGAAATTAATTTCAAATCCAGAACCTGCTTCATTCTCACTTCAAATTCAATGAAAACTGTCTTTGCTTCAAACTTTTTCTAGTATTCTAGAAATCTACTCTAGAATCCTTACCCAATGGATAGAGAGTGTTTCTGTGGCACCCAGGTTGTTCAGTGAACAGATGAACTACCCCAGGTTCTTCACTGTGATTGGTTGGGCTCAAATCATTTGGGGAAAATCTGTTGCCTTCAAGAGCTATAAATGCTCCCAGGAAGCCAGTCTATATTGTTGATACTTTATTTCATTCAAAATTGGGGGTTCTTTAGGATGCTTGTGTGGCATGTGGGAGGTGATACTTAGAGCAAAGGCTTTGAAACCAAGATGATTCCATTTGATTCCTTCCTTCGCCACTTTCTAGGTGTGTATCTTGAGCAGGTTATTTAACATCTCTATCCATCTATTTCCTAAGTGCAAAAAGGGGACAATAATAGTACCTAGCTCCTGAGGATGTTGTTAAAAAAAAAAAAGTAAAAAACCAAAGAAGTTCAGGTTAAAAACAGGAGGAAAAGTTCCAGATAATTTCCAGATAAAATTAATATATTTCCAGGAATTACATTATTTATTACATTAATTACATTAATTTTATGTGGAAATTATCTGAAACTTTTTCTCCTGTTTTTAACCTGAACTTCTTTGGTTTTTCTGAATCTACTATACACTTCTGAAATACATTAATTTTCTTATTGGAAGAGTAAATATTAACTTAGGTTTTCAGCACCTGACCCTAATTGTGTAAGTTGACACCAAAGAAAATTTGTTGAGATCCTGTTGTGATCCACTGCTTGAGACATGTTCTCTCATTTAATCTTCAGAACAACCAAATGAAGTAGGTATAACTATGCCCTTCAAAAAGAGGGGTAAGCCAGAGCCTAGAGAGGTGGAATCATATGTCCCAGGTGGCATAGGTAGTGTCAGCATATGGACCCAGCTCTGTCTGCCTTTAATTTTTTTTAAAGCTAAACACAGCTTCTCTTTAAAATCTGAGATCAGCCGGGCGCAGTGGCTCAAGCCTGTAATCCCAGCACTTTGGGAGGCCGAGGCGGGTGGATCACGAGGTCAAGAGATCGAGACCATCCTGGTCAACACGGTGAAACCCCATCTCTACTAAAAATACAAAAAAAAATTAGCTGGGCATGGTGGTGCGTGCCTGTAATACCAGCTACTCAGGAGGCTGAGGCAGGAGAATTGCCTGAACCCAGGAGGCGGAGGTTGCGGTTGAGCCAAGATCGCGCCATTGCACTCCAGCCTGGGTAACAAGAGTGAAACTCCGTCCCAAAAAAAAAAAAAAGAAAAAAAAAAAAATCTGGGATCAATTATTTTGCTCCCAATCAAGAAGTGCTGCTTACATGGTGTGTTTAAGAATAGAAACTTGAACAAAGCATCAAATACCCAATATCTTGGAACTGGAGCCCTAATTTCAGCCCAACCTCATCATTTAGAGGCAGGAAAGGTGACTGACTAACAGGCACTGAGCTGAAGGCAAGACCAGAGGTAAGAACTTGGGTCCCCTAACTCTTGGTGCAGTGCTCCAGCCCCTGTACCATGCTGCTTCTCAAACTGCCTGAGAACCAGATAGGACTCAGAGCCAGACAGCATTCAGGCATGGTCCCTATGTCCATGACTTACTAGCTCACTTGGAACAAATGAGTTGACTTCTTTGTAAAGAATAGGGATGACCATACCATATTACTTTACAAAGTCAAGTATAGTGATTTAAATCACTGTGGTAATTAGTACATAGTTGTTTTTTTTTTAAAGTAAGCTTACTAGTATAGTTAGTTTTGTTCATATTATTCATGAGGGCTTTCCTATCTTGAATGTCCAACTCCAACTCCTAGTTATTTAAAAAATCTACTATACACTTCTTTCGATTTTTTTTTTTTTTGAGATGGAGTCTCACCCTGTTGTCCAGGCTGGAGTGCAGTGGCATGATCTTGGCTCACTGCAACCTCCACCCGCTAGGTTCAAGCGATTCTCCTGCCTCAGCCTCCTGAGTCACTGGGACTACAGGCACACGCCACCATGCCCAGCTAGTTTTTTGTATCTTTAGTAGAGACAGGATTTCACCATGTTGGCCAGGCTGGACTCAAACTCCTGACCTTATGGTCCACCCCCCTCAGTCTCCCAGAGTGCTAGGATTACAGGTGTGAGCCACCGCATCCAGCCTCATTTGAATTTGTGTGCCCTCACAGACTCTGCAGCACATGTTCTATCACCAATTAAGAAAAGTTTAACTTATGCATTTTACAAATTATACATGTAATTTGGCTGTGCATATACAGCACACATCAACATTATGATCAATTTACTGCCATGTTAAAAAAAATCAATGAACATTATTTGACTGACCTGACTAATATTTTGGAATAAGTTTGCCATCAGTGTGATTGATTAAGCTAGCTACACAACACCCCCCCAACTACCTAAAGCAAAAGTCAAAATAGAGGTTATTAAAGAAAACCAGCCACTGAACGATCCCTAAATTGAATGACATTTTCCTATGCTACTTATAAATGGTTGATTAATGGAGCACTAAAGACTAATGTCATTCAAAGAGTTGTAGACCCTGCCCTCGTGGTAAAGAATCTGAACTTAACCCTAGACAAAGTGAAGCGATGTAGGGTTGTCTATCTAGAGTACAGGACAGGATGCTTGGAGGCTGGAGCTTGGCCTCCAAATATACAACCTCACCTCCTGAGGTGTCCTCTGCAAAATGAGAGTTTATTGTAGATGTGTCAAGTGATCTCTAACACCATCTCTCCCTTTCAGTTTGTGCTTCTGTGAATTTCACAGGGAGGCTACCCTGTTTGCCTTTGATCAGTTGAAGTCAAGTCAGATTCTGAGGTCAGTGTTATTCCCTAGGGCCCTTTCATAGACACCCTTCCCATCCATCCCAAGACACCTTCCTGGGTTTGGATTCATGCCAGCTAGCATTGGCTTTTCATTTTTCTTTTGCTTTTTACATTTTCTGTTGTAACTCTCAAGTCCATCCAGTCCAGCCCACCCTGCTTCCCATGCCTGGCCAACCCTCCTGAAAGGGCTAAAGTGCCATCCATGCCCAGTTCCTCTTAGGAGCTGAATGAATTGTGACCCCAGTTTTTATGCTCGACTTGGAGGCCAGCTGCGCCTTTGGGCTTTTCCCAGGGATGTCGGCTGAGACTGCACCTGCAGTGCGGTGGATTCGCCCTCGCCTGACAGAGGACGGAAATGAATCAAAAGATCACTTGTATCCATGCCCTTCTTTGTACACTAGTACATTTATATCACCCAAGCACACCAGAGAATTTTTGTCTCAATTAATAGTAATAACATACAAGAACAAGGAGAAAAGCAAAATAGCATTAGGGGGAGAACAATCTCATTTTCTCTGGGAGCCAGTAAAACCACCTCAGAAGTTTAACATGACCAGATTAGGAAACACTGAATTTGGGAGCAAGGCTTTTGGGTTTTATTTTGTTCCCTTGGCAATTAACTGGGTCAATTTGGATCACTTAGGGGATCTCTAAGGTCCTGAATACCTTTTAAAGTAGGTCTTCTGAAAGAAAGGAGTGTAAAATGAATTTTTAGAAATGTAATGCTTCTTAAAAAAGCACCAAAGTAGTTTTCATCTGAGCAGAGATTCACACCATAATAAATTCAGTTTGTGATTCTAGATTTTCACATATGGAGTATTTGCCAATAATATGAAAATTTATATCTAATCCTCTAGTTATATATTCCTTTTAGCTCAGCATTATAGGTCCTATTTTTATACTTGCATAATTCAGAGGTTACAAAGTGGCCTGTAAAGGACCTCCGAAAGCCAACAGTTTCTGTTTGGCCTCCGCTGCTAAAACATGTCAGGATGCCTTTTGGAATTCATGTACTCTCCAGCCTTCTACATGACTAATACTTCTCACTGTTTTAGACTCAGCCCCCTACACCTGCCTGGACCTAGAAAGCATTAAGTTTGAGATACCTGCCACAATCAAACTCCATCCTTTGAAAACAATTTAATAACACAAGAGGAAGAAAAAAAGAAGGGAAGAAAGGAAGAGAAAGGGAGGGAGGAAGCATTGCATCTCTGAAAATGGTTGGAAGTAAAGTTTTTTTCATGACACCAAAGGAATGGGTTGATGACTTCCTGAGGTTCCGTTAGGCCTAGGAAGCTGTGACTACTTAAGGTAGGATAAATAAAATAGGATACAAAGTTACATGACCAGTTCAAGGTCATCCAGAAAGTTTGCGGTGAAGCCAAAATTAAGAATTCCTTTCCTGGCAGACATCCTTGTTCTGTTGCCTGCCCCACTGAGATGTGCGGTCACACTGCTTGCTGATGAATAATGTGGGCTTTTAGGAAGAGTTCCTTATGCAAAAGAGCCTCAGGAAGGTCTGTTATGTCCTTGCAAGGGGATATACTTTATTGTTTCCTTAATGCAGTATGGAAACTATTATAGCTCTTCCTTCCATAGGGACTCTCCATCTGTGATCACTAACATACACTACAGAGTGTTTGGCTTTGGATAATGTGTGAACCAGGAACATAATTTTGGAAAATGGCTGGAGAAAGAAATCTGAGAGTCGGAAAGGGTCAGGGGCCAGACAAAAGTCTAAGAAATTAATGTCTTTAAAAATAGTCTGTGCAAAAAAAAAAAAAAAAGTCTGTGCAGATTCAGCATTCAGAATGTATGTGTAAGGCCCTCTTTCCTTCCCAAGAGGAATAAAATGTACCCTCAATAAAGAATTTACGGTAGTTTCTCTCTTTGGCCCCACCTGTATTGGCTATCTACATTATTTAAGGTACAGAACTTTTACCTGATCACACCACAGAAGGCATCCTCTACTCATTTCAGCTATCCACATCTTACTTTCATCTTATGAAAAAGACTCAGATTCAATAGGAGACATCAATCCTGTGAATAATAGTAGCTAACATCTACTGGGGAGCCATGTGCCAGGCCCTCTGCCAAAGGCTTTACATTTAAACTTTCACTCTAATTCTCTCACAACCCTTGCTAAGCAGGTTTTATATTCTCCATTTTCTAAAAGAGGAAACTGAGACTTAGAAAGTTTTAATCACTTACCCAAGGTCACAGAGCTGAATTTGAAACCAAGTCTGTCTCTCCAGAAGCCACATTCTTAACTCTAAGCTATACTCTTGTTTCAGACAGCTGAAAGTCCTTGTTAAGTATCACAATCTGTACTGGGACTTGTAGCAGAAGGCAGAGTGGCCTTCAGGGACAGGAGGATCCTTCTGCGAGGTCATTCCACACAGAGGAGTTTGGGTCCACCTTGCCCCATGGAGTAGCTACAGGAAATGTTTGTGTTGAGGCAATCTATTTTTTAAACATGTAGGGACAGAAGGAAATTTGCTTGAACAAAAATCCCATTGCCCCATTATTCAAACCATTCCTAAAAGAAAAGAAAATTTAAATGCTGCGTTAGCCCTGGATCTATTTGGAGCCTGAGAAAGAGCTAAAAGAGTAATTTTTTAAAAATATTATCTACATGATATGAATTTGGCCAGTCTAGAAAGGATACATAAAAGCACATGCCCTCAGAAGGCATTTTTTTTCATTTGGGGATTGAAATTTTAGTTCTTTGCTGTGACTACACTATCTATGAGATGGTGATAATTTCCAGGTTGGAGGTTGTGTTTTATAATTTGTCTGGATAAGGCTTCAATTTAGCTCCAATGCAATATTTGATGTCTGGATTTCTAACACTATTAATTCCGATGATACTGGTTGAAAATGTAATGGAAATGGCAAATAATAAATATAATGACTCTTTATCAAGCATCTTCCATGCTCAAGGTCCTTAAAGAGATTATTCATTAACTCCCAATGACAAGATGAACATAAAATTTAATAGCAAATCTGACAGGTTTCCAGAGGTTCAAAAATAAGTATTTGAGGACTCACTATGTGCTGGATGTTTTTCAAGTGTATTAGTCAGGTTCTCTTAGAGGGACAAAATAGGATATATACAGACACACACACACACACACACACACACACACTCATATACATATATGTGTATATATATATACACACACACACAGATATATATATATACACACACCATATATACATACATTTTCCATTAATAAATGTGACTATTATATATATAAAGGGGAGTTTATTGAGAACTTAACGATCACAAGGTCCCACAATAGGCTGTCTGCAAGCTAAGGAGCAAGGACAGCCAGTCCGAGTCCCAAAACTAAAGAACTTGCAAGTCTGATATTTGAGGGCAGGAAGCATCCAGCACTGGAGAAAGATGTAGGATGGGACGCTAGGCCTGTCTCTCTTTTTCACATTTTTCTGCCTACTTTATATTTGCTGGAAGCTAATTAGATTGTGTCCACCAGATTAAGGGTGGGTCTGCCTTCCCAGCCCACTGACTCAAATGTTAATCTCTTTTGGCAACACCTACACAGACACACCCAGGATTAATACTTTGTATCCCTCAATCCAATCAGGTTGATACTCAGGATTAACCATCACAAGTCCACCCCTTATCAATTTGAACCCATACACATCTCCTGAGATCATACATTATGTTCAAATAAAGATAATAATGAGGTCATAATTATACCTAACATACAACTATCCTTCCTACAACTGGAAACATACCAGTCCCCAAGCCAAATACTATTATATAAAGTTAATAATACTTAAATGCTGATATGATGTCAATAAATCTTATGTCACATGACAAGGAAAAGGAAGTAAAATTGTATTTTCTTAGTATAAGTGTATGCGTGCACAAACCTGTTTTTACCAAGGAGGAAATACTCATGACAGTTACAGTCCTTGTTTCTGCAGCTGGTCACATGGTCGTAGCTGGTATTGATGACTACCTTCTTGTATTACACATTCTGTGTTCCTTTTGCCTTTAGCAAGCACCTCAGCGGGTTGTGGGTTTTTTTGTTTGTTTGCTTTTTCCTGGAGTGACTCAAACCTTCATTTCTGAAGGGTCTGGGTCATTTGTAGTCCTGTATGGATTGGGCTGTTGTAGTTTCCCACTGACCTTAATCACAGGGCATGGTAATACTAAGAGATGCCCAATGGATCTCCTGTGTTCCATGCATACTCCTCCTTACATACATTGTGGAGTAGTAGACTGATTTCATCTTGATAGTCCAGGTCAGTCACCCACCCAACACTGTAACTCCCTTCTTAGCCTGTTGACTTAAAGGTAGTAGAAGCCCAAAGTGTCCAGGTGGCAATCTTATCTTCCAGTTTAATGGAATTGTTATTGTGTGTCCTGGTGGCAGCGTTCCTCTCTCTGGAACTAAGACCTTTAGGAGAGCAGAATGTAATGTGGGAACAGGAAGCAAAAATACTGCTAGTGGATCACTAGGGGTGATGATGAGTGGCGCCACTTCTACCCCTTAATTCCTGGACCCGTGAATCCTAGCTATGGGAGAAACAGTACCATATACTGGATGCTGATTCAGAGCATACACAGCCTTCTGGAGAACTTTGCCCCAGCCCTCCAAAATATTGTTACCCAGTTGGTGTCATAATTGTGACTTCAAAAGGCCATTCCACTGTTCTGTCAATCCAGCTGCTTCAGGTTGATGGGAAATATGGTAAGGACGGGCCCGCTGCCACACTTCCTTAGCCATAAAGTCCGTGTCTTGGTCAGAGGCAATGCTGAATGGAATATTATGATGGTGGGCATTCCATGAGTCCACTGATGGTAGTCTTGGCACAAGAGTTCAGTGCAGGATAGGCAAACTCATATCCAGAGTAAGGGTCTATTCCAGTGAAGACAAACCTCTGCTCTTTCCATGATGGAAGAGTTTCAATATAATCGACTTACCACCAGATAGCTGGCTGATCATCCCAAGGAATGGTGCCTTATCGAGGGCCCAGTGTTGGTCTCTGCTGCTGGCAAATTGGGCACTCAGCAGTGCTGGAGTCAGGTCAGCCTTGATGAGCAAAAGTCCATGTTGCTGAGTCCATGTATAAGCTCCATTCCTGCCACCATGGCCACTTCGTTCATGGGGCTCACTGAGTGACAAAAGCATGGCTGGGGAAAGCAGCTGAGTGATGTCCACAGAACGGGTCATCCTATCCACTTGATTATTAAAATGCTCTGCTGAGGTCACCCATTGGTGAGCACTCACATGGGATACAAATATCTAATGATCTTTTTCAAGATGACTTTGGCAATTTAAAATCCCTTGATTTCATATGAGTTTTAGAATTTTTTTTCTGTAGAAATTACCATTGAGATTTTGATAGAGATTGCATTCATTCTATAGATTGTTTTGGGTATTATAGACATTATAACAATATTAAGTTTTCCAGTCTATAAACATGGGATGTTTCACCATTTTTTTTATATCATCCTTGATTTATTTTGGTTATTTTCTATAATTTTCATTGTACAAGTCTTTTGCCTTCTCAGTTAAGTTTATTCCTAAGCAGTGTATTATTTCTGATACCTTTGTAAATATTGTTTTCTTAATTTCCTTTTCAGATTAGTTATTCTTAGTTTATGGAAATACAACTCATTGGTGTGTTAATTTTGTATCCTGCAAATTTGCTGACATCATTTATTAGTTTTAGCAGTTTCTTTGGTGGAATCTTTAGGATTTTCTATATATAAGATTATGTAATCTGGGAACACATAATTTTATTTCTTTTCCATTTGAATGCCTTTTATTTATTTTTCTTGTCTTATTGCTGTGACTAGGGCTTCCAGTACTATGTTGAATAGAAATGGCAATAATAGGCATTCTTTGCTTGTTACCATTCTTAGAGGAGAAACTTCAGTTTTACACTATTGAGTATGATTTTAACTGGGCTTTTGATACGTGACTTTTATTATGTGTGGGCACTTTCCTTCTATTCCTCATTTGTTGAGTGTTTTTATCATGAAAAAGTATTGAATTTTTTCAAATAGCTTTGTGCATCAATTGAGATGATCATGTGTTTTTACTTCTTCATTCTGTTAATGTGGTATATTATACTGATTGGTTTTCACATATGGAACCTTCCTCGCATTTCCAGTATAAATCCAACTTGCTCATAACATATCATCTTTACTTTTGAACTTGTTTTGCTACATTTTGTTGGGAAGTTTTGCATCAATATGCATTAGTAATATTGGTCTGTATTTTCTTGTGATAATAGATTTACTTGTAAACACTCTTAGTGAGTAGCTCCTGGGAAATGCCCTACATTGTAAATATTTAAACTGGTTTAAGGACTCTATGAAGTTGTTTTGTGTATAACGTTCAAAAATTTGTCGGTGAAACTTGAGAATTCAGAATAAAATACAAATAGAAATATCTTAAACACCTCCTTTTGTGCTAAAGAAGTTTCCTTCCTTGCTGCTAAAGGAATGTGTCATAGAATGTGGAGTGGAAATTCTTATACATACATTCTTACAGAATGCAGGAGAAAAAAAAAGTCTTTTCTCTGTGTTTGATCCGCTATCTAACATTCTGGGTTTCTGTGGTTGGTTGGTTGGTTGGTTGGAAAAGGTATGTATGTATGTCAAAGAAAAAATTGAACATTTCAACACAATTATCTCAAATCATATAATTTAAACTAAAATGTGGGTATTAGCTATAATAATGTTCAAACTATAGCCCCATAAAGGCAATTTCTTAATACTAATAGATTGTTTTGGAAGTCTCTCATACAACTTTGATATATATTTTACTTCTCGGTACATTTCCTTACGTTCAATCAAAACATAAAAACTAGTTGAAATTCTATCTCAGTTTTGAAAGGTAAGTTTATTCTTTTGGTTTTCTACTTTGAGTTATGATTGAGAAATAACCTGTGGCATAAGTTTTCTTAACAGTTTATTGTGGCCACTGCACCTGTTTCAGGATTACTCTAAACAGAAACAAGAGTGAAATAAATTTGCGGTGTTAATAATAAAAATGTTATTCTCTGCAGTATGTTTTCTTTCTTTCTTTCTTTTCTTTTCCTTTTTTTTTTTTTTTGAGACTGAATCTCACTCTGTCACCCAGGCTGCAGTACAGTGGCGTAATCTTGGCTCACTGCAACCTCCGTCTCCTGGGTTCAAGTGATTTTTCTGTCTCAGCCTCCTCAGTAGCTGGGATTACAGGCATGCGCCACCATGCCCAGCTAATTTTTGTATTTTTAGTAGAGACAGGGTTTCACCATTTGATCAGGCTAGTCTTGAACTCCTGACCTTGTGATCTGCCCACCTCTACCTTCCAAAGTGCTGGGATTTCAGGCATGAGCCACTGTGCCTGGCCAGTATGTTTTCATTTTATAGAATTTCCAGTTAAAAGCCAGAGTCAGCTATTTTTATAATATTGAAAAGTTTTGCAAATACAAGCATGTCACTTAATGATAGAGATATGATCTGGGAGCTGTGTCATTAGGTGATTCAATCATTGTGTGAATGTCATAGAGTGTACTTACATAAATTTAGGTGGTATGTAGCCTATATGATATATGTAGCCTATATCATATACATTATTGCTCCTCAGCTGGAAACCTGTATAGCATGTTACTTTCCTGAAGGCAATATGAAATTATAACACAATGTCAAGTATTTGTGAATTGAAACATAAAAATATAGTAAAAATATGGTACTATTAATATAATCATATGGGACTACCATTGTATATGTGACCCACCAATGGCCAAAATTTCCCTATGGTGGCACAAGACTACATAATAAACCGTAAAGTAACCAGACTTGGAGATGGGGAAGAGGAAGAATGCCAAATGTTATAGTACTGGCTACTTATATTCTTATACTTCTTAGTCACAAAGATAACTGTTTTACAACGTGAAAAGGTTACTAATAGCAGCTAGCATGAATTCAGAGCTTGCTATGTGTTGAGCACTGGATTTAAACACATACACTCTATTTTATTAGCTCCTTATAGTAATCTTAGAAAGTTAAAGAAAACACTAGTCACTGAAGTTCCTTCAGTTCTCAAGACTCAAGTGCACTATAGCAAGACAAACAGCAGAAAACACATAACTCTGCTTTGAATACTTCAGCAAGTAAATGGCCGAGTTTGGGAAACCAAGACTAACACTGGATCCATAATGGCTTTTTACACCTGATTGCAATGCAGAAAAATAGAACCATTAACTACTAATATTGTCTTTATAAGCAGGTGAGTAGTACATATCTGACCTCAGAGGATTTTATTGAAACCAATTGATGATGGTTAATAAAAACCAGTTTCCTTAGCTTTCGTGCTTTCACTTGTCCTCTGACAACCACTATTTAGATAAAACCCAAATGGATTAGAGATATAATATGATGAATAACAAACATTAATTTTTGTGAGCATATAATGTGAGTTAGCTACTACACTAAGAACTTTACCTAGATTCCTTTTATTTTCTCAATAATCCTGTGAGAGCTCTATTTGTATGAGCAACCCCATTTTGTAGCTGAAGACACTTGAGGCTTCAAGAGGTTATATAAACATGTTCACGGACAACAGCCGTTAAGCAATGCCTGACATACTCATGTGATTAATGGAATCATCTATGTGAGATACAAGTACATCTATTGTGTATGTTTGTGTTTTTAATGGAGACCAGTGGTATGACAGAATGAAGTCCTTTTGTTATTCAGTCAAGATCTGATGTGGCTATTCAAATACAGGAAAAAGTGATGTTTTCCTGTTTTAGTTATGTTAAATTAACTTTAAAAATAATAGCTTTGTCAAGATATAATTCACATAACAATTTGCTCATTAAATTGTTTGAGTCAACAGCTTTTAGAATATTCACAGAATTGTGCAGCCATCACCACAATCTTTAGAATGTTTTCATCATCTCAAAAAGGTACTTTGTAGCCTTTAGCACCCCTCCCACTGTGCCCCGCATCCTCTGGCCATAGGCAACTGCTAAATTACTTTTTGTCGCTACAGGTTGTTCTATTTTGGATACTTTATATATGGAATAATACAATATGTCATCTTTTATTACTGGCATCTTTCAAGCATGTTTTTTATGTTTTCATCCACCTTGTAGAATATTAAATTACCTTTTTGAATAAGAATAATTGAGTTAGAAAAGCATTGGCTGAATATATCTATAGAATGTACCTTTTAGAAAGAATTCCTGGAGACAATTGAGGTATTAACTAAAATGTAAATAACTAAAAATTAGCTTTGAGTATTAAAACACCTTTAATGTTTTGCTTTTCCTAGGCATAAACGTTTTAAGTTTTTGGAGCTATAAATATATTTTATATCTAAAGATAGAGTTTCTAAAGACATCTTTATTTTTAAAGAAATGGCATCCGTAGGCTTTTAGTATTCATAGTAAGTGTGTATGAGTATGTGCATTTGTGTGTGTGAGCGCATGTTTAGTGACTGTACGTGTGCATACATAGAAATGTACACAGTCATATATGACTAATAGTATGCGTGGAGTCTCAATTGTAAAAGTGAAGGAGTTCTAAAACTAGGTTTAGTATAATAAGTGGGATACAGTAAGAATGTTCTACAATTTAAATGCCTGTTTGGTTATTTTGAATGAATTTTGAATGTTTCTGATCCTAGATTTGCGAGTGACTGTGCCTTTTTAGTAAACAAAAGAAAGGCTATCATGTAGAAAGTTTATGGAATAAGCATAACATCTGTCCTAATCTAATTTTCAGGCACATCTCCAGACTTCGATTTGGCTGAAGTGACTCATGCCACGGCCCTGTACACATGCCTGGAATTGAGAGACATAGTTAAAAGACTCCACATTGCTTTCTGCCTTTGAAAACTCCCCAAAACCATCCCTTTGGACTGGAATTCTACACAGCTCAACCAAGACTTTGCTTGAATGTTTACATTTTCTGCTCGCTGCCCTACATATCACAATATAGTGTTCACATTTTGTTAAAACTTAGGGGTGTCGGGAATTTAGCTTGCTCAGCAAGCCAGCATGGCTAGGATGAGCTTTATTGTAGCAGCTTGCCCATTGGTGCTAGGCCTGCTAATGACTTCATTAACTGTGTCTTCCATACAGAATAGTGAGTGTCCACAACTTTGCGTATGTGAAATTCGTCCCTGGTTTACCCCACAGTCAACTTACAGAGAAGCCACTACTGTTGATTGCAATGACCTCCGCTTAACAAGGATTCCCAGTAACCTCTCTAGTGACACACAAGTGCTTCTCTTACAGAGCAATAACATTGCAAAGACTGTGGATGAGCTGCAGCAGCTTTTCAACTTGACTGAGCTAGATTTCTCCCAAAACAACTTTACTAACATTAAGGAGGTCGGGCTGGCAAACCTAACCCAGCTCACAACTCTGCATTTGGAGGAAAATCAGATTACAGAGATGACTGATTACTGTCTACAAGACCTCAGCAACCTTCAAGAACTCTACATCAACCACAACCAAATTAGCACTATTTCTGCTAATGCTTTTGCAGGCTTAAAAAATCTTTTAAGGCTCCACCTGAACTCCAACAAATTGAAAGTTATTGATAGTCGCTGGTTTGATTCTACGCCCAATCTGGAAATTCTCATGATTGGAGAAAACCCTGTGATTGGAATCCTGGATATGAACTTCAAACCCCTTGCAAATTTGAGAAGCTTAGTTTTGGCAGGAATGTATCTCACTGATATTCCTGGAAATGCTTTAGTGGGCCTGGATAGCCTTGAGAGCCTATCTTTTTACGATAACAAACTGGTAAAAGTCCCTCAACTTGCCCTGCAAAAAGTTCCAAATTTGAAATTCTTAGATCTCAACAAAAACCCCATTCACAAAATCCAAGAAGGAGACTTCAAAAATATGCTTCGGCTAAAAGAGCTGGGAATCAACAATATGGGAGAACTCGTTTCTGTCGATCGCTATGCTCTGGATAACTTGCCTGAACTCACAAAGCTGGAAGCCACCAATAACCCTAAACTCTCTTACATCCACCGCTTGGCTTTCCGAAGCGTCCCTGCTCTGGAAAGCTTGATGTTGAACAACAATGCTTTGAATGCCATTTACCAAAAGACAGTCGAATCCCTCCCCAATCTGCGTGAGATCAGTATCCACAGCAATCCCTTGAGGTGTGACTGTGTGATCCACTGGATTAACTCCAACAAAACCAACATCCGCTTCATGGAGCCCCTATCCATGTTCTGTGCCATGCCGCCCGAATATAAAGGGCATCAGGTGAAGGAAGTTTTAATCCAGGATTCGAGTGAACAGTGCCTCCCAATGATATCTCACGACACCTTCCCAAATCGTTTAAACATGGATATCGGCACAACAGTTTTTCTAGACTGTCGGGCCATGGCTGAGCCAGAACCTGAAATTTACTGGGTCACACCCATTGGAAATAAGATAACTGTGGAAACCCTTTCAGATAAATACAAGCTAAGTAGCGAAGGTACCTTGGAAATATCTAACATACAAATTGAAGACTCAGGAAGATATACCTGTGTTGCCCAGAATGTCCAAGGGGCAGACACTAGGGTGGCAACAATTAAGGTTAATGGGACCCTTCTGGATGGTACCCAGGTGCTAAAAATATATGTCAAGCAGACAGAATCCCATTCCATCTTAGTTTCCTGGAAAGTTAATTCTAATGTCATGACGTCAAACTTAAAATGGTCATCTGCCACCATGAAGATTGATAACCCCCACATAACATATACTGCCAGGGTCCCAGTAGATGTCCACGAATACAACCTAACACATCTACAGCCTTCCACAGATTATGAAGTATGTCTCACAGTGTCCAATATTCATCAGCAGACTCAAAAGTCATGTGTAAATGTCACAACCAAAAATGCCGCCTTCGCACTGGACATCTCTGATCAAGAAACCAGTACAGCCCTTGCTGCAGTAATGGGGTCCATGTTTGCTGTCATTAGCCTTGCGTCCATTGCTGTGTACTTTGTCAAAAGATTTAAGAGAAAAAACTACCATCACTCATTAAAAAAGTATATGCAAAAAACCTCTTCAATCCCACTAAATGAGCTGTACCCACCACTCATTAACCTCTGGGAAGGTGACAGCGAGAAAGACAAAGATGGTTCTGCAGACACCAAGCCAACCCAGGTTGACACATCCAGAAGCTATTACATGTGGTAACTCAGAGGATATTTTGCTTCTGGTAGTAAGGAGCACAAAGACGTTTTTGCTTTATTCTGCAAA
Source organism: Sapajus apella (assembly GCF_009761245.1). Taxonomy (NCBI): domain Eukaryota; kingdom Metazoa; phylum Chordata; class Mammalia; order Primates; family Cebidae; genus Sapajus; species Sapajus apella. Next base: position 30,105,599 of record NW_022436963.1, read on the forward strand.
AGTAACAAGTTGAAGACTTTTGTATTTTTGACTTTGCTAGTTTGTGGCAGAGTGGAGAGGACGGGTGGATATTTCAAATTCTTTTAGTATAGCGTATCGCAAGGGTTTGACACAGCTGGCAGCAACTCTAGGCTTCCAGTTGGTGTTTGGTTTTTATTCTTATCATTATTATGATTATTATTATATTATTATTTTATTTTAGTTGTTGTGCTAAACTCAATAATGCTGTTCTAACTACAGTGCTCAATAAAATGATTAATGACAGGTTGGGGTTCCCCTGTGCTTTTACCAGTAGCATGACCCCTTCTGAAGCCATCAGTAGAAAGTACCTTGTCCTGCAAAAAGCTAACATACAGTTTTGAAGCAGCATTGAAACTTTTGTAGCAATCTGGTCTACAGACTCTTAACTCAAGAAGCTAAGGCTAGACTTGTTACCTTCATTGAATGATGTTAGTTGACTGTACTGTAATGTTGTATCAACTGAATTGAATGTTTGCCTTTAAACAATGAATTTCCTTTTTCTTTCCTTTTTTATGTAATAGTTAAAGAGGCTTAGAACAAGCTAACAGGCAATAGAAATATGTATATCAGATTTTTTAATGTAACAAACTACATGTTAATTGTTATCTTATTCTTTTTATCTTTAGTAGACACTTTTAAAAGAAAAGACAATTTTGTTGTGTTTAACTCACCAACTCATGGTGTATAATGAAGACAGAACTATAATAAATTAGTTTTGTTCTGGTTTTTTAGAACACTTGCAATAATGTATCATTTATAGTTCTTGCTAGTTGCAGTGGTAATATTTTTCACATCCATAAAAACCACCCCCAAAATAAATCAGATGTAGCATGTTGCTTTTTAAAGCTAGGCCCTAAAAAGTTTTAATTCTTTTTCTAAGGGAAGAAATGTCTATTTTAATTAAGATATTTTAATCAACAGGATTTCTGTATTTTAAATAGTACTGACTAGCACCTAATGGGCAGTGGGAGGGTAGTTCACATGAAGAAGAAAAGGTATATTGTTATATCCCATGTGTAAAGGTAAATATATATACACATATATTTACCAATACATTTATATACACACACATCCCAACTTGTCACATACACATAATGTGTGTGTGTGTATATATATATGACTCTATTGGGTATATAGTTCTTTTTCCATAAGAGTTTTGTTAAAACCTGATTTTCCTTTGTAGTATCCACATTTTTCATCAAAGTACAAAAGCATCTATGGAGTGTCCCAAAATGTATTACATGTTATTTCTTTTTAACAGTTGTCTATATGCTTCGACCCATTATTAGTCTATATTTGTGTGGCAATATCTGCTGAGACAAGTAAATGATTCATAGAAAACAAAGCTTCTGTACAGTTGACACTTTTCATCCAAATATATATAGACAGTTTTGGAGAATTGTTTCAAGATTACAGAGGAAACGTGTGTAACATTTAGAGCAGATGGAACTAGGTTTAGGTAGAAGGCCAGTTCCACAAAGGGTAGAGGAATGGGATTTTAAAGTATAGGTAAAGAAGAACCCATTTGAAAATTTAGATTGATAAGTCAAAGAAATAAAGAAAGGTTCTTTCAAACACACCATTCCATCAGACAGGTGCCTGACAAGCAAAAGCAAAGAAAAATTGGCAGAAAGAAAATCCAGGTAATGTAGGCTGATGGATTTTTTCCTTTGGCAATATCCTGGTTTTGTGAATCACTTGAAAAAATTATCACTTTCTTCCCATTCATAAGGGGTCTTGGCAAACAGAATTTCAGATCTTGAAACAAATGAGCTGCAACAGAAAAGTAAGAAGTACCTGAGCTCAAAGCATTCCTTGCCAAAGCCTTCATTTATTGGTGAGAAAAACCTGGGCCCAGGGAGGTCTTGCAGCTTACCCAGGTCAGACTCCTGCTGCTTCAGCACTCTGCACTCCATCTATTGTTCTAGGCCCAGCAGCCTTTTAAGTTCCGGTGCAGGGCCCCTCTTTTACAGTTCTGAATAACGTCTGGTGCCCCTGCTTCAAAAATGCAGTACATCCTTAAGTTCCTATTTACTCAGGATAAATTTTAGCACAGGGCAGATCAGAAGGTGTCTCTATTGTTAGTAGTGCCAAGTGTGTATGGGAAACACAGAGAATTGGAGCAGCACTGAATGCAAATTTGGTGTGTTTCCCGTTGAGGAATTGTTGTCTTCAAATGTCTGCAGAGAGTAGTGGACCATGTTACAACTTTCCTGTTGATCTGTGGACCATGAAAAGGGGGGGCACTGATGCGTTAGACCCTCAAGAGCCTGCAGTTGCAAATCTGTGAGACTTCATTCCACCCATAAAGCACATATTTGAACTTACACAGAATGAGCACTTAAATACTGGTGCAATAAATGATGGGGAAAACCTCAGCCATTTCTCCATTCTGAAGATAGAGCAAGCACCAGGAAATCCAAAATTTTTCATCAACAATATCTTTTCCCAGCCCAATTTGGGGGAAAAAATCCCTTTTACATGTTTCTTCAGCAAAATACTGGAGCATACTTTTCCAGTATGTCAGTGCTAATGAGTTGATTTTCAGCTGACAGAAAGCAAAATGATAGAGTACTTTTTTCCTTGGCCAAGTATTTTCTCATTTGTATTTAATTTAATTTGATAAATTAGACAGCCAGTGAAATTAGATATCAAACCGGGTCCTGACTGATAATGAATGTGATTATCACCTTTAACAGTGAAGTGGTTATTATAGGTCACTTTCTAATTTCTTATTTTCCCTTTTGCTTTCTCCTGCCCTCAGGGCATATAGTGTATCTGTAACCTGAATTTTCAGTTATTTTTGGAGCAGTTTCTTAAAACAGGCATTCCCTAACTTGTTCATTTAATTAATGAAAAATTGAATTGATTCCATGTATATAAAAACAAATGCAATGTTTAATTGTCAGTGTTTCTCATTCGGCAAAAAGGAATCATTTCCTTTTTTTTGCAAACAATATTAGAGTGCCTATTTTCTCTCATGCGGTTTCTATTTATTCAATCATTTGTTTGTTTGCTAAGGACACCATAGTCAACCCTTTACTTGGTGTTTGCTTTCTATCTCTTTATTCATTTTCCAAGGCATTTTCTTTTGTTTATTACTGTTTTTACCATTGATGGCATGGAGGGAAGCATTTTATATCTCCAGCACTTTGCTGGGAAAAACCATACTTTCTCCCTTTCTATTTATTGAAAAGGGAAATGTAACTACTTCTGATGCATTCTAAGTACAATTGAAAATGCTTTCTTCACCTCAGTTCTTTCACTCTCACCTTGCTTGCAAATAGACTTTATTATTATTATTCAAAAGGAATTAGCTTGGAGGGAAAAAAATGTTTCTTTAAAGATTGGTGATTCAGAATCACCATCTGGAGGTCTAGAATAATTTTGGTCTGGCATCTCTGCAGGACTTGGTCTAATTTAGTGTGGATAGTTCTCTTGCCCTTACCCCCGATTCCCCCATATGCACTGATACCAGTTTCTTTAGTAAAAATAAGGAGATGCTGAGGGAACTCATGATTTTTATATCTGCTGGTTCAACACTGCCCAGAACAGGTAAACAGAACTAAATGGGTTTCCCATAATAAAGAATTCCTAGGAGACTTGATGGCGGGAGATGATATTGAAGGCTTTATGTCTTCAAATTTATTTATCTTTTCCTCTTTAAGAAAGCATATATACTGGGAATCTGAGGTGCATTCCAAAACTATACTTATATCAGGCTGAATTTTAATTCGAATCTTGAACTCCCCCATACTATTCTCTGTTACACACTCCTAAAATTGTTAAATGTATACTGTATAGATTTTTGTGGAGAAAACACCACTTTCTTTTCTTAGCAGGAAACCATGGAAAGCTTTTATAAAATTAATGACAAACTCAAGTGTTTAGCTTCAGAGCTTAAATGGGGAAATGTGAAGTTCATATAAACTGAGCAGTTTGTAAGGGTATCTGACATACCTGAAAACATAGAGAATAGCCAGACACAATTGATCTTGGATAATTACCAAATTATGTGTTTTATGGATATGTTTATATTTAGGAAATCATCTAGTCCCCCTCTCAAGTTTATATGAATGCCATAAGACATTAAAGTGGTAACATGCAATTTTCCCTCCTGACAGCCCATTATGTCAGTTACATATTAAATATGAAGCAAATCCAGCATCATGCACCTCATAAAGTAGTCCTGGTCACAAAGTGGTTCAGATCATGCCTCTCCTTTCTACCTTGGCCTCCCTGTCTCTCTCCCATAAGATTAGTTGACAAAGTAAATTTCAGTCTGGGCTCTAGACAGAATGATCATGAATTCCTAATAAGGGGGGTTTATCCCGAATTAATAAGGTAGCATTTTAATGCATCAGTCTGCATATTAGTATGTCTCATTCATACAAACAGAAGACAGTGGTCATGAGGAAAAGGAAAACCATGTAATTGGGGCACACAGGACTACATTTTTACAGCTATGACTTAAAGAGGGAAAAGTGGGGAGAAGCATTTATTGTGCCTCTAGCCCTCTGCTAGGAGCTTCACATAGAAACTAGTTCTTCTTACTTACATTGAACACCTGCAGTTGCGCATGTCGTCCCTATGTTAGAGAATAGTGTTTACTCAGCGCCAACCAACTTGCCTGAAATGTCACAGCTGGTAAGAAACAACTAAGACTTAAATCAGGACTATATGACTAAAACCAGTAGTTTTCCAACTGTATAATGGCCCACAAACTAAATCTAGGTCAAGAATAGAGAACACATTACCCCAAAATATTCGGCATTTGAGTCAGGAACTAAGTAGTAGAGGGAGGGTTTAATTTAAGACTTAAACCTGAGATCAGTATACGGAAATCACAAGGCAGAGAGGAAAAAGTAAAGTACAACTTTTCCATGGTTGTGACAACAAATCCATACAATGAACTGGAAGAAACTGAGGCTACAAAAAAAAAAAAAAAAAAAAAAAAAAAAAAACTAGTCAAGCAATCAGTCAAAATAAGAGTAGATGGGAATAAAAGTAGGTCCCAAATATGGCCATATTTTGAGCACTTGTTATGCTTCAGATGCTGTGCTGAGCACTTGGCCCGTAATATCTTGTGGAATCCTCAATAACTTTGTAAAGTAGGTATTCATGTCCCCATTTTTCACATAAGAGAAACTGAGCCTCAGTTCATCACTTATAAGTAATGAAGCCAAGCAATCCTGGGTGTTAGACTCCGAGGCCCAAGACTAACCACAAAGCTATTTTCTGGCTGAAGAGGCACTCTGCGTACCAGCTGGCCATCTTATTGCCCTGGTGGATTTAGTTCTTTCTCAGAATGGGAAACAAAGAAAAGGGTAGGTGTCATCATCTTGCAAGGAACCTCCCCACAGAAGGTTTGTTAATGTGGCATTTAATGCCACAGCCTTAGATAAGAAAGAAAATGCTACATTACCCTTTTTTAACTATTAAGGCTAGTCTCCCATTTTAATCATTTATCTGATCTACTATTTAAAGCTATACCACATTATCTAGAGCAAAGATGTGTTCCAATGCTGTAAGTAATGTCAACTTTCCTATAGATCATTCTGGGGGCTGGGGGTGCTAGGAGGAAACACTCGCTGGACAACTTTATGAGTTTTATGTCTAATCCTATATCTTTCTAATCTCAATAGCCCTTAATTTAAAAATATATTACTTTCAATCTTCTAAAAGACAGACTGGTTTAAGTATCTCCTGTGCTACTGAAGAAACTATGAAAAGAAGGCCACTGTGAATATTAACCAAAATACATGCTTTCATGTTATTTTTCCACTTATCAGAGCACCACACGCTTATTATCATCAGCACTTGATTTTACCAAATTTTATTCTAACTGGCTTAGAGCTGTCCCTGTCATCATAAGATGGTTCGTGTTTGCAACTCATTTAAAAATTGTATTTTTTTCTTCTAACAGTAGTGTATGTTTACTATAGAGAATCTAGAGAAAAATATTTATTAAAAATAGCCTATAATTCTACAACTGAAAATCAGATAAGATTTTGGTACAGTTCCTTCTAGTCTTTTTTTCTCTGTATACATTCATATATATGTATATATACATATAATTATAAAAAATATATACCTTTATAAGTATAGAATTAGAATCATGGTATATATGGCTTTGTACACTTTTCTATCGGCAAAATGTAAATGTATTTTTATATTATTAAACTATCTTGGAAAGCATAGTATTAAAGGCTGTATAACCATCTATCACATGAATATTCAGTAATGGAACAAGTGCTTTTGGAAGCATTTTGCCTCTTCCATGTCAAGCACCAGGGACATAAAGCTTAGCTTACCTTGACCCTGCTCTCCAGGGTGTAGTCACAGAAGAAGATAGACATCCACATGAAGGACTATCCACTATGATGACTACACTGAGAAGATGAAATGGCACGACAGCACAGGGAAGAAGAGCTCTGGTCGGATTGGGGAGCTCAAACTTCAAATCTCACTACTTAAGCTCAGAATGAAAATATGAGCTGAGGCCTCACAAGCAAGAGTCCAGAGGGAGGGTATCCTAGGCAGCGAACAAATTGCTGTGATCACAGGCTTTCTAAGGATGTGGAAGAAGCCTTCTCGGAGGACTTGGGGATTCTGGAGGCCTTCTGATAAATGGGAAGGGGTTCCTAAAAATACAGAGAAACTACATTGGAAGCTAAAGTAGGAAAGAAACTATAGCAAGCTTTTGTGCAGAGGTGAGAGGGAGAGGCTGGGTTGTATAAGGAACCGATGGTCCCCAGATGTAGCTTTATTCCCAGTTTAAATTTTTAAGCCATTCCACATAATCACTGCAGGGAGTTCCTTCCTGGTGAGATGAGAGAAGCTTGCAAGAGCAATTTGATAAACCTTCCAAGCCCGGGGGCCTCAGTGCGGAACCTCAGCTGTGGTAATATGTAAGACACAAGCATGTGAGATTGTCCTAATTGCTAAAGACTATCCCAGTCAGTGGCCTGCACTTAGTACAGGTTTTCTTTGGTGTCTGTGGTATCAAGAAAATAGAAAGTGCATGTTTGGAAAATTAAAACTGATTATGTGGTGTTTAAAAGCACAAATAAATCCTCTGTTCAGCTTATCCTTTGCCCACTAAATACAATATTTCTAGTTCACTTGCTTAGACACAATTCTGATCTGTGTGTGTGTGTGTATGTGTGTGTGTGTGTATAACAAGGCTTTAGATAAGGAATAGTAATAAAGAACAATCTGTACATAGAAACATGTACCCCCAAACTCACAAATTGCACCCCTCCCTTTGTTTCCAAAAGTAAAACAGGTGAAAGACATTGTAGCATAACAATGCAAAATACTTCTGAATCTAGATTCTATTCCTATGGGATTTTCCTTGGGTTTTTAATTGGATTGACTTCTGATCACAGAAATTCCTGACAGCAAGAAGAGATTGATAGAGAAGGTTCTTTTCCCCAATTGTGTTCTTAACAAGTATATGGGTGGACATCATACTTCTTACTGTTTTGATCATTAGATTTGTCCCAGGCAGATTCCATCAGCACCTCTTCTGAATTATTGGTCTCTCTCTGGAGAAATACTCAATTGACCATCTTACAAAAAGCTTAATTCCAATTCATTTCCCCAGAATTACAAGTTTTAGTTAGATTCCCATTAACTACATAAATTATGAGTATTCTGTAAACAATGAAAAACACCGGACAATCCAAAAGTCACTAGAGGTTGGTTGAATGAATGAAGTCATTCACAGCTTTGACTTTGGAGTGAATAATACGTTTTTGCCATAAGCAAATGCATTCATCTCCCTGGTTATAGTTTGTTTTGCCTCGTAATAGACTTTTGGACTGTTGCTGAGAGCAAGCTGGCATTTGGTTGATTCGGAACAGATTGCATTTCTTAAATTTGCTTTCCTTTTTTTCTTCCATATTGAGACCTAGGAAAATTTCTCTTAACTTCATTCCAAGTTTGTGGAAATCATACAACCCAGGATATCTTGCCTGGGCTGAGCCACTTGTAATGATCTGGGATTGTTTGGATTTATGTTTAGCTCCCCAAGGTGCTATTCTGAACACACAACAGCTTACATTTTCTGGACACATAGCAACTCTCAGCAGATTTGGTAACCATGCAGATGAATACCTATTCTTTATAGATCAGTGGGTACACTTTCACAGTTCCTCAAACTCTGGAAGCCTTATTCAAAAAAGAACAGCCATCTTTTTCTATCCCAGCAAATCTTGAACTTTGGAGATGACTACCAGGAATTAACACACAATCTTCCCCTTGTAGCACAACTCCCAAAGGTCAGGTTTAGGGAAAAGTTTGGGAAAGAGGAATGACACCAGAGGAGGAAGGGAAAGAAAGCCATGCAGCCACTGTGGAAATGTCAAACGGTGGAGATGGTGTTGTCAGAAAATACCACTTAGAGGCAGAGTGGTAGACATCAATCTCTCTCCCTAAAAGCTCTGTAACATGAGATCCTGGTGGGAGTGGACAAATTATAACTCAAAGTTTGCTGAAAGAAGAGCCTTTTATAAACTGGCCTCTTAGGAAACAGTCTCTCCTTTTCCCTGTCCTTTTTCATTTTCTCTAAGCAAAGCTGTTCAGAATTTCTACAATTACTCCTAACACTTCTCTCATTTGGGTTCTCTTCTTCTCTGTAGGCAACATCCATTCTGGGGAGTGAAGAAAACTCAAAGCTGGATGTAGAAGAGTGGAGGCAGAGAGGTCTGGACCCTGAGGATCCTAAAGTTTTCTTTTTAAGTTGTCCTGGCCAGTCCCCCAGGGAATATGGAAAGAGACATCCAGAATAAAAGCTCTTTCCATGCATTCTAAAAAAAAAAATTGCATATGATTGGCTTGAGCATCCCTTGGTTAGTCATCCTGAAGGTGAAAGAGTGATGGATAAAGTCTAGAATGGCTAGCGGTCAGAGCCAAATGGGTTGGACATTTCCACTCCAACCCTAGTCTTTTCTCTTCCTCCATTAAAAGTATTAAGCTATTTGTCTTTTCTAATGTACTGGCTTATACTTCCACATCCCTGCTTCTTGTTCTCTGTATTGCAGTTCCAGTAGGCTGCTTTTCAGAACCTTGGTCATAACTTCTCACATTCACACAGATCCTCTCACTGAAAGGCCTCCCCCTTTTTTCCCTGCTTAATCCTCACTCTTTCCTTGGAGCTTCTTAGACAAGGACTTCAAAGAGCCCAGATTAAGTTAGGTTTGCCTGTCACACCTTCTCATATCAGGCTGTTAGCAACTGTCATGGCTGCTGATTTTATTCACCACTAAAAGGTATTTGCCTTATTCACTACTGCATGCCAAGGGCCTAAGACAGTACCTGGACCCAGGTAACTTCTCAATTGTTTTCTCCCCCATTTCTAAATAGTGAGTAAATGTATGTCCAACTTCTGACCCAAGGACTGGGCACTTAGGAAACAAAGTTTTGGGAGCAGCCTTGCAAACACTTTTCTCTTACCCCAATTTTTTTCTGGCTATTCTTCCCCACCACAATAGCATTTATTCTCTTCCTTAGACAGCACAGTCCTTGTATTTATTTTCTGGGACTGCCATAACAAAGTACCACAGATGTAGTGGCTTAAATAACAGGAATCAATTTCCTCACAGTTCTCGAGACTAGAAGTCCAAGGCAAAATGTTGGCAGGGTTGGTCTCCTCTGAGGTTCTTCTCCTTGGCTTGTAGATGGATGTCTTCCCCTATGTCTTCACATGAGCTTCCTTCTGTGTGTTTGTGTTCTATTTTCTCTTTTTTATTTTTTTCTTTTGGAAACAGAGTTTCTCTCTTGTTGCCTAGGCTGGAGTCAGTCCAATGGCGCGATCTCAGCTCACTGCAACCTCCATCTCCCAGGTTCAAGTGATTCTCCTGCCTCAGCCTCCCGAGTAGCTGGGATTATAGGCACTCGCCACCATACCTGGCTAATTTTTGTATTTTTAGTAGAGACGGGGTTTCACCATGTTGGCCAGGCTGGTCTCAAACTCCTGACCTCAGGTGATCCACCCGCCTCGGCCTCCCAAAGTGCTGGAGTTACATGCATAAGGCACTGCACCTGGCCCTGTTTCCTCTTCTTATACAGACACGAGCCCTATTGTATTAGGGTCCACCCTAATGACCTCATTTTAACTTGATTCTTCTCTAAAATAAACCCCGTCTCTAATTATAGTCACATTTTGAGGTATTGGAGTTAGGGACATCGGGGGGAAAATTCAACCAACAATTGGGAGTCTTTCTTGGATGAGTATGTCCAGGTGGTCGACTATCACTGTGAACCCTGGGTAAGTCACACCCTTTACAATGACATATGAATAGACTTCTGCTTTTCTCACTCACCAAATGGGTGCCCCCAACCTGATATGTCTCATCAAGGCATATTGATAAACAAAAGTTGGAGGAAACTTTATAGACTATTTAGTTCAATGCCCTTGTTTTGCAGATGGAGAAACTGAGGCCCAGGGAAAGAGAATAATTTAGCCACGCACTCTCAACCCGTGAGTGGAGAAGCTGAAACTAGAACTAAAGCCTCCCACCATTTAGAAATAGGAAAACTTAAGCTTTCTCTCCAAATTTTCTCACCCTGCATTATGAGGAAAATTACCGAAGGCTAATTTAATTATGTCTATTGAGGAGGAATGATCTACGGTTGTATATATTTCTGGCTGTGACACTCTTGCTGTTAGCTTCTATAACATGTGTGAAGTTCCATTCTGTTTTCACCCCAACACCCTGCCTACATCAATTGCACTGAGCAAAACCACAGGCAGCAACCTTCAAGCCCATTTCTATTCTTCTAGATAAAAAAGACTTTTGGTTTTTTTCTTTTTTTCAAAATATAGGGGATGCCATTGTTTTCCCTGCCATTTTATAAGGGAAGAAGATAGCAAGACAGATAACTCATCATAATCTTTTCAAGTACCAAGGCATTCAACTTCCCATGCAATCATTTTGAACCTCTAACATGAGCAAAAATGATAGTTGTCTTAGAGAAAAGAACTCTTAGTTTGAAAAGGTCGAGTCCTAGCATAGAGAATCCCCCAAACCAGTTTAAATCCATGAGTCATACGATATATCTGACATGTCACTAAATCCTCCCCAGACCCAAGGCTAATGGTTTTTGAAATCTCAGCACACACTTTCTGAGGAATTCCAGTTTGGGATGAAACTAGGGCTTCTTGTGGAGCGATCTGTACAGTAGTCATGGGAAGCTCCTTTCACTGAGTAAATACTTTTTGAGCATCTGTTACGTGTTGGACATAATTACAGGTAGTCCTCTTTACTGGTTAGAGTCAGCATGGTAGAGGGGACTGACATTACCTCATCACAGAAGCCCATGGAAACAGAAGACACATCCCCCAGACCTCACCTAAGCGGGAGTCCAGAGAGCCTCTTTGATGTAAGTGGCTGCGGCTTTCACCTTGAAAAAAGTGTCGTGGGAATTCAGAGAAGGGAGAGATCCCTTAGAACTCTAGAGGAAAAACGGGGGGAAATTTTTCTGTGGAAGGATTTAGAGATGAGGTAACACTGTGGCAGGGCCTTAGAGAATAGGGAACATTTGAAGTTGGGAAAGTAGGGAAAGGAGTGAAGAAAAGCATGAACCAAAGGAGGTCTGAAGGAAAATGTAAATTACGGGGTACTTGCAACAATAATTAGTTCAGTTGCTGGATCAGGAGGGAGAGGTGGGAAAAATAACAAACTTTTATTGAGCTTTACAATGTTCCAGGGACAATGGTGAGCACTTTAAAGGAATAATTTCATTAATCTTCAAAACAATCGTATGAGACAGGTTCTCTTGTTTTCTCCATTTTATACGTGAGGAAACAGTAGGCTTAGAAAAGTTAAGCAATTTGTTCAAGGTCACAAGAGGCAGAATCAGGTATTTAACCCAGAATCGATGCTCATCACCATGACACTATCCTAGAATTAGATTATGAGGAAAACTGCGTGCTGAAGTGAAGGTCTGAGACTATATTTTCCAAGTAGAGGGGAGCCAGTGAAGGACTTTGAACAATGAGAATGACATAATCAATGTCATTCTTGAGGAGGGCCAAGGCAGTAATACAATGATGAAGGATCAAGTGTCCAAAATACATACAAAGAAGACCCCCACCAAGACTTCTTACGGAAAGTAAAAAAAAAAAAAAAAAAAAAAAAAAAGAAGAGGAAGAAAAATGTGTGGCTTTCAAGCACCAATGTCATTTCCCTGCTTCAGCTACCATTAAAGAACTGATGCAGTTGAGAAAGAAGAGACAGACAGTCCTCCTCCTTCCCCACCTGTATTTTATGAATTGTCTCAGGACATCAGGCTACAAGGCACCAGTACAGAGGAGGCTAAAGAGACATGTGAAGCAAATTCTCACTGGTGACTGTGGGAAGGTGTAACACACAAATTTCCTCATCTTTAAAACCATCATGGAAGCAAAGATCAATACCCATAGAAGTATGGAGACCAACTGTGACAAATGATTCATCCCAGTGTCTGGCCCTACTGCCACCCTGCTTCCTTTTTGCCAGCAGTGGTATAAGCCCCTTAGCTCCTTGGATATAAAGAGATGGATATAAAATGGATGATGTGCTTTTTATAGTGATGTAACACAACAAAATGTGACAAGATATGGAGCAGAAAAAATAAACAGATATAAAAATTACCTCAAGGGTGCAGTGCTCACTCTTGTAATCCCAGCTACTTGGGAGACCGAGGCAGAGGAATGCTTAAGGCCAGGAGTTTGATATCTGTTTGAGCAACATAGCGAGCTCCTATCTCTAAAAACATTATTTTTAACTTAGCTGGAAGTGGTTACACACACCTGTATTCCCAGCTACCCAGAAGGCTGAGTCAGGAGGATCCCTTGAGCCCAGGAGTCCAAGGCTGCAGTGAGCTATGATTATGCCACTGCACTCCAGCCTCAGTGACAGAGTTAGACCTTGTCACTAATAAAAATATTACTTTCCAAATTAAAAAAAAAAATCCACATTCTCAATTATCCATTTCACTGATACTAGGTATGCATGCTGAAGCTTCTTAAGAAGACTGTACTGACATATGAAGTTTTTAAAGGAGCATCACTTTTAAAAGCATCACTTTTAAGCATCCCATGCCAACTTATTTATTTGTTGTCTACAATTGGCACCTTAAAAATCACAAGCATGTGAAATTACCTATTTGGCTATGGAAATTCAAATTCTCATGGGCAATTATAAGTATATTGACAAATGTGCTCAAATTCTGTCATAAAAGAATAGCAAAATTGTATCATGGATTTTCTAATTCATTCACTCATCTCTAAATTAGTCTTCATTGAGCTCCTACCATTTGTCAAGGGATACAAGAAAACAAAGCCGACTTATTTCTTGCCCTCTTTGAATGTATGCTTTTGAAGGGCAACTAGATAATAAATAAGTTAAATAATTAGTTAATTGCGGTTTATGATAAATGCTATGAAAAAAATAAGAGTACTGAGATAAGGATACTTGGTGTCAGAGAGGGAAGGTAGCCTATTCCCTCCCCCACCCCCACAGCTATCTACAGCACATTCTAGATCACACTATTATGAAAAGACTCAGTCCCCTGGTACTGGCTTTGTAGCAATAGCTGACTATACTCTGATGCGGATGCTTTGTTACTTAAATATCTCCCTAGCAGAGGACTCACAGTAATTTTCAAATGGCATTTCCATTCATCACTGCAGCACTCCTGAGAGGCAAGAGAAGTTCAGGCCTCATTACCTCTATTTAAGAAAGAGGAAGGGCAATGGCTGGAGAACTACCCTCTGCCAAATATTAAGGAGCAAAGCAGCTGTGGGGTTGATGTAGCTCAGCTCAGGTCCCCTGTTCCTAGCTTTCTACATTAGACCATTTATTCTGTCCTTCAGTGTAAGTTGGGAACATATGCCCAGAGGTTTTAGAAATAAACAAACTCAATCCCAACTCAACAAATAGGACGTATTTGTTACATAAATTGTTTTCAATAATTGTTAATATGAAGTTTGTTTGCCTAAACTCATAATATTTCCTATGTGAGAAAATCTAGTCAACAGAATCACAAACTGAATAATTCTGTTGACTGTTTCAGCTGGCTTTTTTCTCCTTTAAAACACAAACTAATAAACTTACAATGGAGATTTCTTTCACATGAATTCATGGGGACTGCATCAAGTGGAATTTGTTATAAGGCAGCCATCATGAGCCACATTCAGAAGAATAGACTCAGTTATTTAAATACCCAAAGGACATTAGAGAGTCATAAATTAATGTTCTGGAAGGGTTAACATTCCAGACATTCCTTAACGTTCCATACATGGTTTGAAGCCAAGAAAAGTGAAATCACTTATCAAAAGTCTCACAACATTTGAGCAAGACTCAAATTCTGGTTTCTTTAATATAAATTCTGTGCTCTGGTACAGGTATTAGAAAGTCTCCTTAATAGTCAATGCATCCTTGCACTTTCCAGTGGACATATATAGACAGAGATATTGGCTTAAGAATTCTGAGAACACTTCCCATATCTCATGACAAGACCCATCATGGAGGTAAGCAACCACAAACACCCAATAACTCAAAACACAGTAACATTTTTGTGCTTTTAAAATTTTATCATAATTTTAAAGACATTCAGGAAAATTACAAGAATAGCACAAGGAATTCTCAGATACCTTTTATCCAGATCTTCCAAATCTTGACATTTTACTACATTTGTTTCATGTCTCTCTCTCTCTTCTGAACTCTTTAAGAGCAAGTTACAAACATGATGTCCATTTATCCTTAAATACCTCAGTGTGCAATTCCTAAAACTAAGAATATTCTCTTACATGACCACAGTATAATTTACAAAATCAGGACAATTAATATGAATAAATTACTATTATCTAATCTATAGCCGTTATTTGGATTTATCTAATTGCCTAACAATGTTCTTTTAGCAAAAGAAAAATCTAGGATTAAGTGTTTCACTTAGTGGTCATATCTTTTTAGTTTCTCTCAATCTGGAATAGTTCTTGAGTCTTTCTTTGTATTTTATGAAATTGACATTTTTGAAGAGGGCAGGCCAAGGATAAAGAATGTCCCTCAATTTGGTTTTGTCAGATCATCAGATTTTTTTTCAGGATTAGATTCAAGTTACACACTTTTGGCAGGAATATCACAGAAGTGAAGCTGAGTTCTTCTCAGTGCATCATATCAGAAGGGACATGCTAAAGGTATGTTCCATATCCCATAAGCCAATTAGGTCATTTGGATAAGGTGGCATATCAGGTTTCTCCACTATAAAGTTATCTTTTACCCTTTGTAATTATCTCATGAGGGAAATGCTTTGAGACTATGTAAACATCCTGTTACTCCTCAAACTTTCACCTACTAGTTTTAGGATCCAATGAATATTCTTGTCTGCATTAGTTATTATTATGTTGGCCAAATAATGATTTGATAATTTCATCTTCCTTTCTACATTGATTAGTTGGATTTTGACTATAAGAAAGAGTTTTCCATTTTCATTTGTTTGTTTTTGGTTTATCTATAGATTCATGGATTCTTACAATACTTTATTCAATACATTGTAATATTTTATGATCATTATTTATTTTGGTTCTCCAGTTGTCCTAGATTTGGCCAGTGGGAGTTCCTTCAAGTTGGTACCTGTGTCCTTTTGACCTGTTCCTTTCTCCATCATTATTTGAGCACTCAAAGAAATTCACTTCACTCATAAGAATTTATAGAAGTTAAGCAACTAAGCAATAGGAAGCAGACCCTGAGAAAAGGATTCAAATACAAGTATTTGGATGTGGGAGGTAATTCTGGAAGCCATTGGGAAGGAAATGAGGCAGTGAAACTAGAAAGGGAAGGAAACCAGGAAAGGGTATTTATAAATTGAGCAAGTAACCAATATGAGCAACTAGGGCTAAATCCCATTGGGAGACTCTGAAAACAGTAGAACATGCGCTTCAGTTACCCCTCTTAAAGAATGAAGAAACTAGAATATTTACACATTGTGGTAGGCAGAACAATGTCCACACGCCAACCCAAAAGATGTCCCTGCCCTAATCTCCAGAGCATGTGGATATGTTACAAGACCAAAGTGACTTTGTTGGTGTGATTAAGTTAAGGACATCGATACTGAGATAGGGAGATTAGACTGGATTAACTGGGTAGCCCCAGTGTAACCATAGGGTCCTTACCACAGGGAGGCAGAAGAATCAGAGTCAGGAAAGGATATGTGACCAAGGAAGCAGGGTCAGAGCAATATGGAGCCACAGGCCACAGAATTCTAGAAGCTCGAAAAGGTGAGAAGACAGAGTCTTCCCCAGACCCTCCAGAAGGAACACATCCCTGCCAGCCCATTGAGATAGCCTGGTGGGATCTGTGTCAGACTTCTGACCTCCAGAACTATAAAATAATAAATTGGTGTTGTTCAAAGCCACCAAATGTGTGGTAATTTGTTACAGCAGCAATAGGAAATGACTACATATACCAGCTCTCATTAGCCATTTTTAAAGGACTGTTCCCTGGGGTGTTTATTCACCAGCACTTCCACTCTGCAGGCTGTGATCGGAGGAAGCCTCAGGCAAAGAGACACAGGTGTAGATACCTATACTCAGATGGTGTAAATTCAACAACATACAGGCAGATCACTGACTGCCTGTACTACCAAACTTTCTAATCCCCTCCACCCTCTCTTCTGTGGCAACAATTTAATCATGAAAAAAGCAATGAGGAGCATTACCAAAAGAGGCTAAAGCAGCACACTTTGATGTGTCTCTCTGTGGATCTTATCTCAACGTGTTACTTTCTTGCTGTGGGTTCTTGGCAATTTAAGATAGTGGACCTTGTCTATTATGATTGAAAAAAATCCCCAGAGAAAGACAGAGGCTTATTAAATTTTGGTATCACTGGTAAAACTTGGCTTCATTATATATTCTGTAATATTTAACATATTTAACAAGTATCACAGATATGACAAAAGGTCAGTTTACAAACATCTACATGGCAAGCCCAGGGAGAGTGAATTTATGCTAGAATCACAAAAGACTATAAAAAATTTTTTTAACTTGGAGAATGTTATTTTATGGTACTCTCTTTAGAAGGAAATACAGGATATAAGAAATAGGTAAGAAAACAACTCAAGGAGAAATGAAGGCCAAGATAGGTTTGAAATAATTACTAATTCCCAACCTCTGAGCACTAAGTTAGTGGTCTGAATGTGAACCCCTTAAGTTCCTTTTGAGGATCCTCTGCTTATCCATTGTGCCTCCTTCTACATTTTGCCTTCATTTTCCATGCATGCCAGTAGGGAAGTATAATAGTGAGACAGACAGAATAGGCAGGCTACTCCTTTATTTTAAAGGCTGTAACTTTTACGGCAACCAATATATGTATAAATCATTGTACTTGTCCAAAAATGCCTATAAATTTTAATAAATAAAGCATGATGACTTCCAGAAATTCCTGAATGAGAAAGTGCATATTTGATTGGAAACTTACTGCTGAGTCAAGCTTCTGTTTTTAGGTCAATTAAGTTCATGTTATTGTATTAGTCTGTTCTCACACTGCTAATAAAGAGACTGGGTAATTTATAAAGTAAAGAGATTTACTTTATAAATTACAGTTCAGCATGGCTGGGGAGGTCTCAGGAAACTTACAATCATGATGGAAGGGGAAACAAACACATCCTTCTTCACACGGCGTAGGAAGAAGGAGAGCCAAGCAAAGGGGGAAACCCCTTATAAAACCGTCAGATCTTGTGCGAACTCACTAACATGGAATAGCATGGGGGAAACTCCCTCATGATTCAATTACCCCCATCAGGTCCCTTCCACAACACATGGGGATTATGGGAACTATAATTCAGGATGAGATTTGGGTAGAGACACAGCCAAACCATACCAGTTATTATCTACCCAACACCAGCCTGACTCTACATGGGGGTTTTGGAAAAGTAAAGAGGATATTGTCCAATCATATTATTCTCCTGCTTAAAAACTTGTAGTAATTTACTACTTTTTATAGGATATATAGTCTACCATTCTAGGGATAACATATTATGCCCTTTACAATTAGACCCTGTCCACAGTCATCAGCCTTACTGCTCACCACAGCCTAAGTGGCTCCCTCCTTCTTCCTTCCATCTCATTATCATACCTTTCTTACCTTGCATGTTCTCCCCTCAGCCAAACCATCTTCCTTCACGCACCATGCCACTGCAAATGCCCATGCCGCTGCTGGTATGCTCTTTGTCTCCCAGCTCCTACTTGGAAAGTTATTTGTACACAGAGAGGTCTGGGAGGATTCTGTACACATCTTCATTAATGCTCATGCCTATGAGGATGAGTTTTCAAGGGACTAAGGAAAGAATGCCTCCATGTTCTTGAGATGGGGACATATTTCTCTTCCTACTTCAGCATCTAGTACATGTGTGGCACTTGGTAAACATTCTGTCAATGTCTGTCATATGAAGGCAAGAATAAATATTTGAAGGGATGTTTAGAATCTAATTTAGAAGGCAAGAGGCAGCTTGATCTAGTGTCCAAAGTCTTACTTTGAGTGTGAGCAGATCTGCCCTCCAGTTCTGGTGCTGCCACTTACCTGCTGTGTAACTGTAGGTAAGTCATTTACATATTCCAGGCCTCAGTTTCCACATTTTAAAATGATACACTTGAACAAATGATGTCTACGCTGTCTCTCAGCTTTCTAAAATCTTGGAATTTTAGAAAATCGTGCAGCCCAAAAACATCTAGACACCACAAAATCAAATACTAAATTGTGCAATGTAGATTCCTATGTCAGGAGTTCAGAGGAAGAGAGAATGGATGAGGAATTTTGCAGAAATACAAAGAAAACATCAAGTGAGGCTCTTCTATGACCTTCTAGGATCTGCTTCATACCAAATCATGGGATACAGAGAGAGGCTCAGCTGCACACTGCTCTTTCTAATTATCCTGTTTTTCCAATTCTGCTTTCATGTATTGTTTCTTTTGCCGCCTCTCTCTTGAAACACAGTAGCTCTGGGAGTTGAAAATTAAGTTTCCACAAACAGATTAAAAGAAGTAACTTTATTCCTAAAGAAATAAAACTGGGAGACAGCAATAACTGTAGTGATGTAAGAATAGATGGCAGACTTCTGCACTATACATTTTCAGCAAATCCTATTTTTCTCAAAAACAATTTGCAAAGTTGGCATCTTGAAACACGAGGGATGCTCAAAATGAGAGTTCTGTATTTAAAATCCCCATTTTAGTAGCTACATTCTCAGGATTATGTGCTCTGGAGTCAAACTATCTAGGGTCAAATACAGGTTCTGCCAGTTACTGACTGAGACCTTGGGCAAGAATTTAACCTCATCTGCGAAGTTGAGATAATAATAGTAATTATCCCTATGGGATACTACTATAGAAATCTAAAAGAAAACGCATGTAAAATAACCACCACAGAGCCTGCTGATAACGTATGCACTTAGCCAACATTTATCAGGCATGCTACAATTCTGAGGTACTGAGCTAGCCTTTGGAGGTACAATTGTAAGGAAAACTCATCTTTGCCCATAAAGAATCCATCCTGTAATAATGAAAACACCTATATCCCCTACTATAATGTAACATTATGGTCAATACAAGAATAATTCTATATGCAGCATGCCTTGGAGAGGGAAAGCAGAGACTGAACAATTCAATGAAGACAATGAGAAGGTTCAAAAAGGAGTTTATGTTATCATTGGTCCTTTAAGAAAAGTAGAATATTGCTGTTTGGAAATGCAAGGATGAAATTCCAGTTGACAGAGCAGTACAGCCAAAGACAGAGCGATAGAAGTAAATGGTGTGTTCTTGTACATGAAAATAGTCTGGCACAACTACAGCATGGATTTCAAGGTGGGTAGTGTTAGAAATAAGGCTGTAAAGGTAGGCTTCCTCCAAATAGTGATGAATTGACTGACTGATTGATTGATTGACTGAGCAAATATTTATTGCAAATGTGAGTTAGATCAGAGAAGTACTATTATCTCAATTTGCAGATACCAAAACTAACGTTCAAAAGATTAAATGGTTTGCTCAAGGTCACAAACAAATTCTAATTTCAACCAGTTTTTTTAAATTTCAACTTTTATTTTAGATTCAGGGAGTACATGTGCAGGGTATATTGCGTGATGCTGAGGTTTAGGGTATGGTTGATCCCATTACCCTGGTAGTGAGCCCAATGTCATATAGTAAGTGGAGAAAGGAAAGCTGGATATAGGTTTTCTGATTCTACAACTGAGGACTTTCACCAATGGGCCATGTTCCCTCTGGCATCTCTGCAATCATGTGTCTTCACAACCTTGAAACCCAGGAATATTACAAGCACACAATTTGTTCTCAACTGACAAAAATCATGGGCAGTGCCAACTCTGCCTGGTGCCAACCCAACTCTTTCCCCTGACCCAGTCGGGAAAAGGTATTTGTCATAGTTAGGTGAAGACAAGGCATTTAAGAAAAAAATAGGGTTCTGAAGCATCCTACGCTTCATTCTACTTAAAGACCTTTCTTCTTCCCTCCTCTATAAACACCCCAAGATCTGGCTTTACCCCTACTACTAGTTCTTGTTACAGGCTTTTACAGATCCGTGTCACTCACCATTATTCTTGGAGATCTTAGGTCCTGAAAAACTGCTGCTTTCTCCAATGCTACTCCTGTCATCATTCTTGATGACTTTAATATTGACGTACACAATCCTTCCAGTTGCATAGTATCTTAATTCTTTGACTTCCTTCCTGTCTTCCAGTGACCTTGTCTCACACACAATCCCAGCCACTTAACCCACAGTTATTTTCTGGACCTCATCATTCCCGTTAGGAGCCCTCCACACTCTCAATTTCAAATATTCCATTCTGGAAAGCAGAGCCATCACCTCCTGTGATTGTTCATTCCCAACCAGGACAAGCAGTCCACTAGTGCTAAAGCCATTTTCCTGTTAAATCTCCTATGTCCTCACTTCCTTATTACCCATCTTCCATGCCAGGTGTGTCATTTCTTGATGTGCATACAACCCCCACTTCTTTGCCCCTTATTGTTTTTACACTCTCCAACCAAACCCTACCCTAGGTAAATCCAACTTTTTACCAACCCTGAATTCATACCTGTGTAGCTGAAATGGCAGGGGGAAGAAAACTACAACCATTAGAAATGCTCTGCCTTTAAGTTAATGACCATGAACCTCAAAAGGGTTATAGCAGTACCCAGTAATCCCACTGCATCCCCCAGTCCATTCCCTCTCTCCCTTTCCTAAAAGAAGTATTTCATGCTTTCTGTTTCCCCTAACATCCCAACTCCTCCCATACCCTCACTCCCAGCTAATGAATGCCCTTGTTCCTAATTTCACCAAGCAAATAGACACAATTGGAGAAGAAATTCTGTGTGTTCTCATAACCACATCTACTCTCCCACCTGCGTTTATGTCCATATGCCCTGCCTTCCCTCCTGCCACTCCTGTTTGCTTCCCAGACTCACTGTCCTTGCTTCCACCTAAATTCATTCCCCACAACTATGCAGTACATTCCATCCCCTCTTGCCTACTTTAGGATATTTCCCTAACAATTGTGCCCTCTCTTTCATGCACAATTAAATTTTCCCTTTCTACTAAATTATTATCATCAGCATTCAAGTGCACTGTAATTTCTTCCATCTCAACAAAACAAAACAATCTTGACCCACTTTTCCCTCTAGCTACCACCTCATTTCTCAGCTGCCCTTTAGAGCAAAACTCTCTAGTTTATCCCCTCCCATTCTCTTTTGAATCCACTTCCCTGAAACTGGTCTTGACAAAGACACCAATGACTTCCATGCTGCTAAATCAAATGATTGCTTTAAAGTCCCCATCTTACTGAAGGGTGAGCGGCATTTGACACAGTTGATTATTCCCTCTCCTGGAAACAGTTTCTTCCTGTGACTCCTGGAACACCACACCCTCTTCATTTTCCTCCTGCCTTACAGACCAGTCTTTCTCAGCACTTTTGCTGGTTTCTCCTTCTCTCTCCAAACTCTTCACTGTGGAGTACCCCATCATACTTGCATCCACACGCACTCCAGTCTGAGGGCTTTGATTGCCATCCGCGCATTCATGGTTGAAATTTCCACCTCCAGTTCACACCTCTCTCCTGAGTTCCAGTCTTTAATATGCACCTCTACCCTAATTTCTAATACGTCTCTTAAGGTTAACATGTTTGAAACTGAACTCATAATTTTTCCTCCAAGTGTACTCTGCCCCAAAATTTCCCGTATCTGTTAAGAGCAACTCCACCTTCATTTATTCTGAGTCCCACATCTTGGACTCATCCTGGCCTCCTCTGTTCCCCTTATACCATTCATTTGTTCTAATGGCAAATCCTGTTGGCTCTACCTTTGGTACAAAATCAGAATCCAACGCTTTCACTCCAATGACACAAACCCAATCCATGCCACTATCACCTCTCACTTGAAATGTTGGCAAATTCTCTTGGCTCTGCCTTAAAGTATCCAGACTCTGATTAGTTGGGATCAATTCATCATCATCTCTTGCCTGCTTGACTTCAAGAGACTCCTAACTGGTCTCCTTGCTCCTGCCCTTGATCCTAGGCTAGAGTGATCCCCTTAAAGGTAAGACTAAGGATGTAAGTCCTTGGCTGAAAACCCTCCAGTGATTTCTCACCTCATCCAGAGTGAAAGCTCACATTCTTACAACTGTCTTTGAGGCCCAGTTATGCTCCTATCATTGCCTGCTACCTCTGAGACCTCGCGCCCTCCTATTCTCTAAGTCAGTTATCTACTCCTGCTGTGCCGGTTTTTGTGCCATTATTCAAAGACTACACCTCCTCTTTCCTCTACAAGTCTTTGTGCACTGACTAGTTCCTCTGTCTGTCCAGTAGAATTCTGTCATGATGGAAATGTTCTAGATCTGTACTGTTCTAGATCTCCTCTAGATCTGTTTTAGGTACAGTAGCTACCAGATACTTGTGGCTATTGGGCACTTGAAATATGGTCAGTGCAACTGAGGAACTGAGTTTTTAGTTGTATGTGTTTTATTTACTTTAAATGTAAACAGCCACATGTTGCTAGTATCGTATTAGACAAAGCAGGTCTAGTGTGCTCTTCCTTGAGATACCTGCATGACTCATTTCCTTACTTCTTTCAGGTATCTGCTTACATGTCACTTTAATAGTGAGGCTTTCCTGATCAAAGTACTTAATGGAGCAAGTCACCCCGACCTGGCACTCTTCATCTGCTTTCCCTGCTTTGCTTAATCTCTCCATAGAAATTAAAAATATAAGCATACTATATGTTTTCTTTGCTCATTTATTTGTGATCTATATCTCCAAACTAAAATTAAAGGTCCATAGAGGCAAAGATTTTAGTCTGTGTTACTTTTGCTGCTATACCACCAGTGCGTAGAACAGTATCTGATACATAGTCAGAGTTCAGGAATTACTTACAGATTCTAAAATCTCCTTTCCACCACTAACTTCTTGGCTGGTCTTGGACAAGTCGTGGTCCATCTCTTGACCTTAGCTTTCTTCTGTTTCCTAATGGGTCCTCTAATATTAAGCTATGTTTGTTTCCTTCTTAGTACTTAGACAACAATTTAAATTATAAATTCTCTGTTTGTGTACTTGCTTATTGCCTGCCTCCTCACTAGACTGTAAACTCTCAAATGACAGTGACTATATTATTCTTATTCATTTAATGCCATTTTTGCTCAATAAATAAGAAGTCTTTCTGGGGTATGAGGCAATAAAATCTGCCACCCAATAGGTGCTCACTCAGTATTTGTTAAGATTTGCATTAATTATTTAATATTCAAAATGAAGAGTTTTAACTACTTGGAATGTAATTAACTTGTTGGATTAGAGGCCTACAAGCTACCACTGTATCAGTGGGAAAATGTAGTTATGTTAATCCATATTTGGATATTTTTTTAAGAACCATAGGATGCCACTGAATAGGCATCCAATAAGGATTTGTTGAAGATTGTATTAATTATTTCATCTTCAAACATGGGTCAACATAATGGCACAGACAGCAGAAAAAGCCAACTCTAGAGTGTCATACTCTTGTAGGATTGTGGAACCCAAGGAGCCCTGGAGGCTGGGAGGGTCCTCAGGAAGGGTTGGCATTGTGCCCACCTGTCAGATGTGATTGGGGTCCTACCATCTGGGGTTTCTCCATTTTTTGACTGTCCTGGCTGGTTTTTGTTGTGGTGGTGTTTGTTTTGTGGCAGTGGTTTTGTGAAAAGGCTCTGGAGGACATTTCTGTGCTGTTAACATAGCTGTCTTCGTAATACCTGCCACTTGTGTTAAACGGCCACTCCTGCTCAGTCCCTTGCCCTTATTCAGCCCCCATCCATGGCTCCAAAGGGGCAGTTCCTATGATAAGGTCCTTCCTTCCTTTACTACATGAAGCTTTAGAACTCGGCAGAGACAGGACACTAAATCGGCAGTAAACTTGTCCATTCACCTTTAACATTTCAAGTCCATAAAGTATGCTTTACTGCTAGCAGAGAGTGGGGAGTTCTCCTATTGGCTTGACAGAATTTTTTACAGAGATTTAACATTTTCTAAAAGACATCCACTAAGCTCTCAATAGATCTTCCATAAAATAGAACTGGTTCCTAAGATTATCACCTTTGTTTAAAAATCCAGTTTATCAGGATCAATATTATCACTTACTTAATTGTTTAACAAAAATATATGATCACCTCCCACTCATTTTACTTTAGGGAAAGTTACACTGGGCTTCATTTTGATATCTTCCAAAGTTACCATTCTTCTTATGACCTTAATACTTCTAGGAAGAATCAATAATTAAACAGATATGTGTGATGTGATTTTTTTAGCATCAAAATTAAACTTTACTTTATAAATTGCTAAGTTATGTTTCTAATTCTGAACTGAAGCTCTCACTTTTTAGTGTTAAACCTGTCTATCAAAAGCTCAAAATTTCAGGGAGCCTAAAATTTGTCTTTGACACTGTACTGATGAATGGCAATGTAAATTCTCAGAGACAACAGAAAAGGGCCATCACTTATACAAGTCCATTTTCAAAGGGTAATTTCTGCAGCTGTCCCTCTTCACTCTGAGAGTCTGAGTGACAGTCTGTGCCCTTGGTTAACCAACCTCAGGGATGGTTGTTAGGACTTTCAGTTATTTACTGTCATTAAAGTGAAAGCCATCTTTAAAAACGTGTCCTTATAAATCCAATAGGAAATCCAAGTTTCATATTCTTCCTCCTTCTGATTCTTCTCTAATTTCTTATTTTGAGAAATTACTGACAGCAGTGTGCTAATTAAGTTTTGAGGAGGGAGACCCTTAATGATGAATTAAGACAGCATTATTGCAGTGTTGCTAAGTGGCTTTAGTCTACAATGGACTCAGTGATCCCAAAATAAATGTAATCTTCTTTCTCATTGAAATAGTTGAAATCTTGGTACACAAAGTAAATTTGGAAAAAGAAAAATACCTGTGGTATCAGCTACTTGGGAGGCTGAAGTTGGAGAATCGCTTGAGCCCAGAAGGTCGAGGCTGCAGTGAGCTATGATCATGACACTGCTCTCCAGCCTGGGTGATTGAGTGAGAACCTGTCTCAAAAAAACAAAAACAAACATAAGACAGAAAGAAAAATAAATTATAGAATATAATTAATAATTAGGATCTTCTTATTTTCAAGGGTAGTAACATAAATTGAAGTTCTAACAGTATTGCCAGGCAGATAATGGATCAACCTTACTGTAATGAAAACTCAAAAACCACTTGTAATTAGAAAACCAATTTTCTTATATCACATAGACAAATTTTTTCTTTTCCAGGCACCACAACTCATCACTAGTTCCTTACAGCTCATCACAAACTGTGGGGACAAATGCCTAAGATTTAATGCTTACTTTGCATTAACTTCTTGGTGGGTTTCCTGATTAATTGGCTACCCAGGAGACATTTCAACCCCCTTAGCCTGACCCGAGAAATAACTGAAGTGGTGGGGAAAAAACATTGGGGAGGGGGAACTAACAATGAGGGAAATTAGCATCTGGCAGACTACACTTTTTAGCATGTCTCAGGCTTTTGGTAGTTTATATTCATGTAATGCATCAGGACAGGGTCAAAAGAGATGGTATAGTACAGTGAAAATCACCCTGGCTTCATGAGGAAACCTTGATTCTAGTTCCTGACAGCTCTCACTACCCTGTGACTCAGTGTCAACATCTGGCTGCCCTCATCTACTAAATTAGAGAGGTTGGAAAATCTATTCTCTAAAGGTCTCTTTTGACCCTAACATTCCATGATTCAATGAAATATAATGACTAATATACAGATAAAAATCCATTCAATCAAGTTATATTACCTCAATCTAAATGATTTTAGGTTTCAAAGTTCAAATGTAATTACAAGAAGTGAAGAGGACAGAAACAAGTTGCCACTGAAAGCGAACAGGCATCACAGGCAGCAGCTCACTTTCCTGAAATGCTCATTGACAATTAGCAATTAACGTCTTCTGGAGACAAGCAAATGATCGTGAAGCCTCTTGGCAGAAGGGAGTCATAAAGTTTCATCGTACCACTTAACAGATATTTTATCACACGATAAATTAGGTACCTTTCCATCCACTGTAATAATATATTTCCTACAATAATTAGAGGTGATTCCAGGCCTGATGCACTATGTCTGGGCATGATCCTGAAGAAACTGCTTGTTCAATCAGATTTTGGTAGGTTTGTGCCAAAAAGAAGAAAAGAATCATGATTTTCTCTTATCTTTTGGTGCTCAGAAACAGAAAACTGAACCCTGCAAAGGGAACACATTGGTTCAATTATCTGCAAACATCAGCCTTAGACCTGACCAAAGACAGGGCTGGATTCAGGGGATCTCACAATGTCACTAAGACTCAGTCCTTCCCTCTTTGGGCTCTCCTCTGTTCTGTGTTGGTTTATTCCCAGGATCCACAAGCAGCAATGTGGCTGGCTGCTAGGAGTTCTGAGTCTCCATCTTTCCAGATTCAATTTCAACGCGAATGAATACTTGTTTTCCATCAAAGTCAGAACAAAAATCCTGAGCCTCATTACTATTGGCCTGAAATAAATCATATGGTCAAATCTGAACCAAGCACTGTGGCCCAAGGATACAACAAGCCTATCAGCCTGGCCCTTGGTCCCACGGCAGCCCTGAAGGTTGTAGGAGGAGCAGAGGTCAGCCACCCCACCACGTGCACCCTGCAAAGTGAGAATGAGAGACTTTCCTCAGGGAGTAACCTTAGCTAGAAGCTGGATAACGGCAGAGTTATAAATTACAGATCTCTATTTCATACCTGAAATAACATGAGATCCTAGAGTACAGTCATAAACTTAGAAATCATCCTAAAGATCTCAGTCTCATCTCTTTATGTAAGACTGAAAATGTCTTGAAGAAACTGAGGCAGTAAAGCATAGTAGTTAAACTCATAGGCTTTGGAATCAGATAACCTGGGTTTTGAGTTCCAATTCTATCACTTAACTAGTTCTGTGTCTCCGAGCAGGTTACTTTACTGACTGGAGCCTGATTGTATTCATCTAAAATAGGATGAGTCGTGGTACCCACCTCACCGGAGTGATGTGAAGATTGAGATGATTAATGAATGTATTGCACTTAGCAGAGTGCCTAGCACTCAGTCAAATAAATGACAGCCATTACTAGTAAAGAGAGGAAAACACTGGTCCAAATGCACACAGCTAATTCATGGCAAATCTGGAACTAAAATGGGATATCTTGACTTCTGGTTCAAAGCTTGTAGTAAGTCAAGGCGAAATTTAATAGCACACAAGACAATTACATCCAAAATATCAGAGAGAAAATCAGTCTTTTTCCCAGATTGCTATCTGGACCTTCATGGATCCCATTTCACAGAGCCATATAATGTTAACATCACCACCTTCTTTAAAGAAGTCGAGACAAGCCTGTTATTTAATTCCACTGACTATGACCTGGTGCATTCGAGAAAGACACAATCGACCTAACAAACACAAGATGAGAACCCTGGGAAGACATGGCCACTGGTCTTAGTGGCCAAATATTTGCTAAGAATTCTCTGTGAATTCAAAATTGTGTGGAATATTAAAATAGAAAATACATTATCTGCATTGAAAGACCTTACTCTTGTGAAATGGGTCAAGCGGATGATAGAGACTATAACTGTTGAAAGTGCTAAGGCAGAAGAGATTGCTGTGGGAAGTGCATGGCTGGCTGGGGCAGATGTGATTAAGGAGGATGCAGCTGGGAAAGGGGGCTCCAGGTGAGGAGTTCAGCATTAACAAAGACTGGCAAGAAGACAAGTAGGAGAGTAGGAAGGGGAGCTCGCAGGACAGAGGAAGGAGAAGGAAATCAAGGCAGGCAATACAATGGTGGCTCTGGATTCACGCCTGAAGAGGCCACACATGAGTGGATGACTTCTCAGGCGTGCAAACCAGTGAGAGCAATGACTCCAAGTCACTCATCTCTTCAAAATGTTAATTGGGTCTCCAGATCTTTACCTTGTCCCCAAGATCATCCCTGTTCTGATGCCATCTCCCACTTAGTTCTTCCTCCTCCTCCTTGTACCCACCACTCTGCTCACTCTGCAAAACATGCCTGAGATACGTCAGTCTTTTCTCATTTCCATGTTCCATTTCTCATATTTCAAATGCATTTCCTCTTTTTGTCTGCCTCCATAATTCCACAGACTATAATGTTCAAGTCATGTAGCCTTATTTATGATTAATCATACCTTGAAATTGATGATGGAAAGTACAGTTAATGAAGGACCTCCATATTCACTACCTCATGTCAGGACACTTCTTAGACCCTTTCACATTTCAAACTAGTTGTGATCTCTCCTTCCTCTGAGTCCCACGTAGGAGTATCAGCAGAAATAATAATAATAGTGATAATACCACCATTTAATAAGTACTAAGCACTTCACCCGTATTGTCTAACTTAACATGTATACCAACTTCATGAACAGTTCTGGCATTCCCATTGTGTAGATGCGAAAACTGAGACTCATAGGGAGCAAATAAATTGCCCAAGCTCACAAAACTAATAACCAGCACAGCAAAGGTTGGAACTCCCAAGCCTGGTTTCCTAATCCATTGTACTAACAGAGAAATGTTTTCCTCTCCAGTGGCATGGATTACATATTATCTTTGATAGTTGCAGTAGTCACCACTTATCCATGGGGAATACATTCCAAGACCCCCAGTGGATGCGTGAAATTAGGGATAGGACCAAACCCTACATGTGCTATGCTTTCTTTCCCTGTATATACATACTTATGATAAAGCTTAATTTATAAATTAGGCACAGTACAAGATTTACCATAATAACTAATAATAAAATAGAACAATTCGGGACAATAAAGGCTACTTGAACACAAACACTGCGATACCATGACAGTTGATCTGACCACTGAGATGGCCACTAAGTGACTAGCAGATGTGTGACAGCTATAGCGTGGATACACTGGGCAAAGGGAGAATTCATGATCTGGGCAAGATGGAGCTGGATGGTGTGAGACTTCATCATGCTACTCAGTACAGTGCACAATTTAAAGCTTATGAATTGTTTATTTCTGAAATTTTCCATTTAATATTTTCAGACCGTGATAGACCTTCAGTAAGTAAAACTATGGAAGGTGAAACCAAGGACAAGGGAGAACTGCTGTATTTATTTACGTTTATGTCTTAACTCCATAAGACTTCAAGCTCCTTGGCAGTATAGAGCATGTGTCATTCATCTGTATTAATAATAAATAACATTTGTCTAGCAATTTAGTAATTTACAAAGCCCTTTAACACACTAGTGCATGGAATTCTTACCACAATCTTGTGAAGCAATATTCTTGTTTCCACTTTGTTCTTAAGAAAATCAAATTCAAAGGACTTAAGTGATATAATCAAGGACTTACTGTAAGTTGCACAACATCCCCACCAGCATTTCTCAACCAAAATCTGATGGTTTGGGAGTGCTTTATAAATACTCCAGCTATCTCACTCGTCCAGGGAGAGAGTATGGAGGTGTGTTCTACACTAGTTCCCAGAGTTCTCCAGTAGGAATAAACTCCAGTTACCCACAGCGGCAATTTGTTTGATCACATAAGTTTTATTGGCTCCCTTTTCTCTCTTCCCCACATCCAGACTACTGTTTCCTGGGATCACCTTCCAAATCAACTACTTGCACTCAATTCCTTTTCTCAGAGTTTGCTTCCAGAGAAACCAAAATGAAGACATTCTTCTAAAAGCACTGTTTCTCCCAGTGGGTTGGATGAGTGAGGTTAAGGAGGAATCTAAATAAGTCAGGAATTTCTGACTATGTAATTTCCATTTTTAATTTTTCAAACAAAAGGGAGTGGGAGCCGTTATAAAGAAAACAGTCATTTTAATAGCCTGCAGCCTATTAAATTCATGGCAAGTCAAAACTTCTGCTTAAAGGACCCCAGGTATCAAATTGACATTTGCCTTGGAATCTAAAATAGAATTGGTTAGAATGGACTAGAGAAAAATATTTTGCATTTCTCTGGTTATTTCCATTACAGACAGAAATACTCTGACACTTGTTCCTTTGCTCTGATTACAGCTTAAGGCAATTTCAGAAATTCTTAAATTGAACTGGAACCTCCGCTTATACCAAGACGCATAGCTCCTTCTCAGTGTCTCATAGCCTTAGCATGAAATCAAGAATTTAAATGTGGTCAAGGGGTATTAACAGAAAAAAGTGAAAACAATTACATTTGATGAAGGAGTGTTCAGGAAATAAAGATAAAAATAAAGATAAAAACAGAGATAAAAATGCATGTGCATAAATGCATGCACAGCAACTCACAAAGTCCGTTGAATAACTAATGTTATTTTGGGTTCAGAGGGCATTTTTATTTTTGTCCAGGAAATTATCTGAATCCAGTGGTGGCTTCATTGTTCTCATAACATTTCTGGCCCTCTCCCCAGAGGGGAAAACTGTAACACAGACATTTTAAGTCAAGTGGCAAAGCTACGCTAATGCCTTCAGATGGCTTGCTTATGAAGATTACTTCAGGTTTTGGGAAAGCATACTCCTCAAAATCTTGGCCTAATTTCCTGTTAATGAATGAGGAAGTACTTTTATATATAAAAAGGCTCTATATAGCTATAAATATTTTTATTTTACATGATTTGTTAAATCATCTGTCCAGGTAGAGTCCTATTCTAAATTGGAGGTCAGGAATTGGTTAGGAGCTTTGGTTAAGATGTCACAGTTGATGGTGACTACTTTGGAGAAGAGAAGGCTCAGCACAGACCTGAGACGTGATATTCACCTGGCCCTACAGATGAGTCAGTGATAGAACTGAGTAAAACCTTAATATCTTCAAAAATCCCTGGGATAGCCTGGGACTCTATTAAAACTCTGAATGGCATCAGATTCTAAGAGATCTTTGTTCAGAGAATTATCTCAACATGTGATGGTTCCATTTATTCTCGGGATATCCCTAATGGGTACACTACGGATAAAAAACACAACTTTTCTCCTCCAAGGAGGAAACAGGGAAGAGGACTTGCAAGAAAACTATCATGGTCCCAAATGGGAGTGTTAATTGATGGATGGCAGAGTCAGGAAGGTCTTTTTTTTTTTTTTTTTTTTTTTTGTTAACTGCTGACACTCCATGTCACCAAAAGCCAAAAATTCTTAATTCTGGAAAAAAATAGAAAAAGAGGGATTTGGGAATCTAGAAAAGCTAATGTCAGAGAAAAGATAATTTTTCCTCACTGCATTCTTTGGAGAGTTAAAAGAAGCTAAAGCAAACGTAACTTGCTCAAAAAAGTGTTTAACTGGTCCAATCTGTGTTCTGCCATGCTAGGATGGGCTTTGTTTATGACCACCATGGGCAAAACCAAGCTGGTATTGTGGGAAATGTTGAAAGCATACCCTTGAGTACATCTTGTAATTTCCCTCACTCAATTATCCTAAGCTGAATAGGCTAAATAAAAATGACCTGAAGCTTTTTCTCATCTTAAGGAACATACTCTCTGTCTTCTTCCATATCTTACGGAGAACTGGGAAGCAGGAGTCAGCACTTAAATAAAATAATCTAAAGAAACGTATCTAAAGGCTACTCTCATTAAGAGGAAGTCCCAACAACAGTGTTCAGTTATTTCACTCAAAACCAAAATGGTTTTCTTAGTCTTATCATTTATTAAATTTATGTTTATCACAAGAGGTAAGCTGGTTAGGTTACATTACTTTCACTTTAGAGGTGACAAGCCTATGGCTTATGTTAATTAAAAGATATCAAGTAATTATTTAGGTTTAATAACATCTAGCTGCATAGAAAATATCTTTCACTAAACTGGAAAAAACATACTGTTTTTTTGTTTTGTTTTGTTTTTTTGCTGCTACCCAGAGAAGACAAAGAAATCCCCTAGATGATTGATATTGACATTTCTGTTCTATCGTAGGTTGTGATGCTGGCTCTTTCCATCACTGATTTCTCCACCTGTTTTCAAAGGTGGACTTGTAAAAGTAATTGCCAAAGTAATTCCTCTATTATTGCTCTGCTCTTTTGGGTGCCCTTTTCTTCAGCTAAAGGTTATTGCACCCACTAATCAGAAATATGGAAAATGCCCTCAAAGGTCATTTCTGAAACCTTGTCTTAAAGAGCAATCTCTTTTGCAACCTAGTCAGGATCTTTTGCCAGTGTTCCCGAGAAAAGAGTTTTACGGAAATTGTTCTTACTTGTAAGATGTTTCCAATATTAATTGAAAATTATTTTGAAAGGGAGAGTCAAGTTGGGAGTCAGGAATCAAGGCGCTATGGTCTGAATGTGTCTCTCAAAATTCATGTGTTGGAAATTTAATTCTCGGGGCAATCGTGTTTGAAGGTGTGGTCTTTCAGATCATGAGGTCTCTGCCTTCATAAACAGATAAATGCTGTTATAAAAGGTCTTGATGGAGGGAGTTTTGTTCCTTTTTGATCTTTCACCTTGTGCCAGATGAGCGTGCAGCATTCAAGGTGCCATCTTGGAAGTAGACAGCAGCTTTCACCACAGGCCAGAGCCTTGATCTTGGACTTCCTGGCCTCTGCAAGTGTGAAAAATAAATTTCTGTTCTCTCTAAATTAACAAATCTGTGGTATTTTGTTACAAGAGCACAAAGAAAGAAACCAAGTTCTAGATTTACAGCTGCCACAAATAGCTATGTGTTGTTGAATAAGGCATTTAATCACTCCAGTTACAAAATCTTTTATTTGCAAAATAAGAGAATTGGAATGGATGATCTCTAAGGTATATTCCAGTTCTAAATCCATTAAAATTCCATGGCAAATAATGTTGGGTATATTTTTAAAGTAAGACAAATATTTTATAAGGGATTTTAATTAAATATTGAGATAAAATAATTCTTGCCTGTCTCTTGGGTTATAAAGGCTTTTTTATGGCGAGGGTTTTGCTCCATAGAAGGATAGGAAGAAGGAAAAGTTTGGGATTGGATAAAAATAAGATTTCTTCTCCTTGGTTACTAATCCTTCAATGAGTTGGTAGGTGCTTCATTCACCTGGAGATCCTTGACTAAAAGGCAGGCATTCAGGGCCAAGCATAATCCATCTCTTGCATAAAACATGGGATACCTTGGAGAAGGATGCCTGGTGTTCAAAATGATAATATTTCTAGCCCTTTGTCAAAACTGATATCACATTCCACATCACTGCCCCCTCCACTTGTCAGAAGAGGATTAGAAAGGGGGTTCTTACAGAAAATAAGAATTTCAGAACCTACAAAACAAGAACAAATTGTTATTAAAGAAGACGCCTAGCAAAGAAAAAAATGAAGTGTAATACTGATGGCAGTTTAAGAGAGCTCATATTCTATCTATGTAAGTGGGAAATACTCAACCTCCTGAGACTCCTCCTTCCTCCAAAATTCTACAATTTTGTGCCTTTATGATACTTCTAGATTATTGTTTTTTTTAATTATACTTCAAGTCTGGGATACATGTGCAGAAATGTGCAAGTTTGTTACATAGGTTTACAAGTGCCATGGTGGTTTGCTGCACCCATTAACCTATTATCTACATTAGGTATTTCTCCTAATGGTATCCCTCCCCTAGCCCACAACCCCTGACAGCCTCTGGTGTGTGATATTCCTCTCCCTTTGTCTATGTGTTCTCATTGTTCATTCCCACTTATGACTAAGAACATGCTGTGTTTGGTTTTCTGTTCCTGTGTTAGTTTGCTGAGAATGATGGTTTCCAGCTTCATCCATGTCCCTGCAAAGGACATGAACTCGTCCATTTTTTATGGCTGCATAGTATTCCATGGTGTATATGTGCCATCTTTTCTTTATGCAGTCTATCACTGATGGGCATTTGGGTTGGCTCCAAGTCTCTGCTATTGTGAATAGTGCTGCAATAAACATATTTGTGCATGTCTCTTTATAGTAAAATGATTTATAGTTCTTTGAGGATATACTCAATAATGGGATTGCGGGTCAAATGGTATTTCTATTTCTAGATCCTCAAGGAATGATCACACTGTCTTCCACAATGGTTGAACTAATTTACACACCCACCAACTGATATCAAAACTGATATCACATTCCACATCACTGTCCCCCTCCATTAGTCAGAAAGCGACCCCCCACCACTTGTCAAAAAGTGTTCCTATTTCTCCACATCCTCTCCAGCATGTTTTTTTTCTGACTTTTTAATAATTGCCATTCTAACTGGCATGAGATGATATCTCATTGTGGCTTTGATTTGCATTTCTTTAATGACCAGTGATGATGAGCTTTTTTTTCATTGCCCTTCTCTGCGTTTTTTGATCTTTGTTGGTTTAAAATCTGTTTTATCAGACTAGGACTGCAACTGCTGCTTTTTTTTTCTTTCCATTTTCTTGGTAAATATTTCTCCATCCCTTTATTTTGAACCTATGTGTGAATTTGCATGTGAGATGAGTCTCCTGAATGCAGCACACAAATGGGTCTTGACTCTTTACCCAATTTGCCAGTCTGTGTGTTTTAATTGTTATGTATGAATTTGTTCTTTTTATTATGATGCTGGATGGTTATTTTGCCCATTAGTTGATGCAATTTCTTCATAGTGTCAATGGTGTTTACAGTTTGGTATGTTTTTTTACAGTGGCTGATATCAGTTTTCCTTTCCATATTTGCTGCTTCCTTCAAGATCTCTTGTAAGGCAGGCCTGGTGGTGACAAAATCTCTCAGGCTTTGCTTGTCTGTAAAGGAATTTTATTTCTCCTTTGCTTATGAAGCTTAGTTTGGCTGGATATCTAGGCTGAAAATTATTTTTAAAATGTTGCATATTGGCCCCTACTCTCTTCTATCTTGTAGGGTTTCTGCAGAGAGATCTGCTGTTAGTCTGATGGGCTTCCCTTTGTGGGTAACCAGACCTTTCTCTCTGGCTGCTCTTAACAATTTTTTCCTTCTTTTCAACCTTGGTGAATCTGATGATTATGTGTCATGGGGTTGCTCTTCTTGAGGAGTATCTTTGTAGTGTTCTCTGTATTTCCTGAATTTGAATGTTGTCCTGTCTTCCTAGGTTGGGGAAGTTCTGGATAATATCCTGAAGAGTGTCTTCCAACTTGGTTCCATTCTCTGTCACTTTCTGACAAGTGGAGGGAGGCAGTGAGGTGGAATGTGATATCAGTTTTAACAAAGGGCTAAAAATATTACCATTCTGAACACCAGGCATCCTTCTCCAAGGTATCCCATGTTTTATGCAAGAGGTGGATTA
The DNA here is from genome assembly GCF_009761245.1 of Sapajus apella. Taxonomy (NCBI): domain Eukaryota; kingdom Metazoa; phylum Chordata; class Mammalia; order Primates; family Cebidae; genus Sapajus; species Sapajus apella. Next base: position 30,141,319 of record NW_022436963.1, read on the forward strand.
TGCTTGGCCCTGAATGCCTGCCTTTTAGTCAAAAGGTACAACAATCAAATGTAGATTTGGTCTTTTCACATAGTTCTATATTTTTTGGAGGCTTTGTTCATTACTTTTTCTTTTTTCTCTATTCTCATCTTCACACTTTATTTCATTAAGTTGATCTTCAATTTCTGATATCCTTTCTTCTACCTGATCAATTCAGCTACTGATACTTGTGTATTCTTCATGAAGTTCTCATCCTGTGTTTTTTAGCTCCATCAGGTCATTTATGTTCTTCTCTAAACTGGTTATTCTAGTTAGCAATTCCTCTTTTTGCAAGGTTCTTAGCTTCCTTGCATTGAGTTAGAACATGCTCCTTTAGCCCAGAGGAATCTGTTATTACCCATCTTCTGAAGCCTACTTCTGTCAATTAGTCAAACTCATTCTCTGTCCAGTTTTGTTTCCTTGTTGGTGAGGAGTTGTGATCCTTTGGGGGAGAAGAGGCATTCTAGTTTTTGGAATTTTCAGCCTTTTTGCACTGGTTTTTCCTCATCTTCTTGGATTTATCTACCTTTGGTCTGTGGACTTTTTTTTTTTTTAGTTGATATTGATGCTATTCCTTTCTGTTTGTGAGTTTTCCTTCTAACAGGCCCCTCTGCTGCAGGTCTGCTGGAGTTTTCTGGAGGTCCACTTCAGACCCTATTTGCCTGGGTATCATCAGCAGAGGCTGCAGAACAGCAAAGACTGCTGCCTGTTCCTTCCTCCAGAAGCTTTGTCCCAGAGGGACCGCTGCCAGATGCCAGCCAGAGCTCTCCTGTATGAGGTGTCTGTCAACCCCTGCTGGGAGGTATCTCCCTGCCAGGAGGCACAGGGGTCAGGGACCCACTTGAGGAGACAGTCTGTCTCCTAGTAGAGATCGAGCTATGTGCTGGGAGATCTGCTGTTGTCTTCAGAGGCAGCCAGCAGGAACATTTAAGTCTCCTGAAGCTGTGCCCACAGCCAACCCTTTCCTGCACGTGCTCTGTCCCAGGGAGATGGGAGGATGATCTATAAGCCCCTGACTGGGGCTGCTGCCTTTCTTTCAGAGATGCCCTGCCCGGAGAGGAGGAATCAGAGAGGCAGTCTGACTACAGATATTTTGTTGAGCCGCAATGGGCTCCATCCAGCTTGAATTTTCTGGTGGCTTTGTTTACACTGTGAGGGGAAAACTGCCTACTCCAGCCTCAGTAATGACAAATGCTCATCCCCCCACAAGCTAGAGCCTCCCAGGTCAAATTCAGACTGCTATGCTGGCAGCGAGGGTTTCAAGCCAGTGGATCTTTACCTGCTGGGTCCGTGACGGCGGGATCCACTGAGCTAGACTACTTGGCTCCCTGGCTTCAATCCCCTTTCCAGGGTAGTGAACAGTTCCATCTCACTGGTGTTTCAGGTACGACTGGGGTATGAAAAAAAAACTCCTGCAGCTAACTCGGTGTCTGCCCAAATGCCACCCAGGTTTGTGCTTGAAACCTAAACCCTGGTGGCACAGGCACCTCAGGGAATCTCTGGGTTGTAAAAACCATGGGAAAAGCATAGTGTCTGGTTTAGAGTGCACTGCTCCTCACAGCACAGTCCCTCATGGCTTCCCTTAGCTAGGGGCGGGAGTTCCCTAACCCCTTGCACTTTCTGGGTTAAGCAACACCCTACCCTGCTTCAGCTCACTGTCACTGGGCTTCACCCATTGTCTAACCAGTCTCAGTGAGATGAGCTGGGTACCTGAGTCAGAAATGCAGAAATCAACCACTTTCTGCACTGATCTTGTTGGGAGCTGCAGACTGGAGCTGTTGCTATTTGGCCATCTTGCCAGCCACCCACTTCTAGATTATTTAATAGATGAAATGGTTAGAATTCTTTGGGGACAATGTGACTCTAACTATAGATCCCTTCAGATCCCTATAGATTCAGACATAGGTATTTTGTTGTTGCTATTGGCCATAAATCACTAGAATAACAAGACAATAGATTTAACCTAAATACATTAATAATGTGAATTTTCAGGTCATTCGCTGTGAAGTTGAAGCTATACAGAAGAGTCAGTGGCTGGAATTCATTTATCATATTTACCAACTCCAATGATCCATTTCACAAATTATTATTACCCATTGTTTTAAGAATCCAGTTCATATAGATAGTATTTTCCTTAATTCGTTGGAAACACAAAGTTAGATCTCAGAACAAAGGCTCATATGGTGCAATAGTTTGATTTTCTATAATAAAGTAGACAATTGTCCTTTGGATACTAATTAGCATGAACTCTGATTCAGCTTTTCTCTTCTTTGTTCTAATAAATTGAAACAGTCCCAGCTTTTCAGTTTTCCTTGGTGTTTGTTTGGTTTGCTAATATCTTTTAAAGAAGGTTTTTAAGAATGTTTTTAACAGTGTCTTATATCTTTAAAAGTAAAATATGTAAAAGAAATTGCATTGTCTCGTTATTAGCCTAGGATTAAATTAGATGTTTGTGAAAGCCATTATAAACGGTAAAGTACTTTACCAATGTTAATTACAATAATTTGACACAATGTAGGGTAGTAGTTAATAGCATAGGTTTTAAAGTTGGAACAACCCTGTCTTGAATCTTGCCTTGCCTGCTACTAACTCTCTAACTTTGGTAAGTTTTTCAATGCCTGAATACCTCCTCTGCTGGCCTATAACATGCAAATAATATCAATATCTACCTCCCAGGGTCATCTAAGTGCTAAGTGGAGAGAGTATAGGTAAGGGACTTACATAGTGCCTGCTCAATAGATGTTGAATATTATTATTATTAATTGTGTTAGCTTGATAAATGTTTGCTAAGAGTAAATGTACTGGTTAATTAATCATTAGATTATTGTGAGGATTAAATTAGAAAATGTATGCAACAGACATAGCACGAAGCCTGGACAATGCCCTATTTTGTTGCTTCTAAGAAGTCATCCATTATAAGATGCACATATTGTTGCATGTGCTTTTGCAAAAGAAAAAATTCTGTCAATTAATTGTAAAACACCATCAAACAATGAGACATAGCCCTACTGGAAAGAAGTAAAACTGTGGGGGAGAAAATGCACCTTAGAATCAATGAACTGTAACAGCTTTAAATAAATAGTACAATGATAAAAGATGAAGGAGAGAAGGAAAAGGAAAAATAAAAAATTCTCATCAAACTATTTTCTCCGTGGTCTTGGAGCTATTTGTGAATTTTTGATTCATTCACATACCCCAAATTATCATTCTTGTTAGTGAGGAAGAAAAATTAAGAAACTCGCCAGAGGGAGCCAATAATCATAAAATAAGATTATAGTGAATTATGATAAATCTCCCATAAGATTCATGGAGTCCTTGCAGAGAATAAGAACTTATCAGTCATTAGTTCTCTTTCTTACAAAAAGCAAGTAACTCTTCTACAGTGCACCAGCGATATTTATTTTGCATTTCACTTCAGGGCCCCTTTCAAGGAGTCCCAGAGTTGCTCTTGTGGAAATGCAGACCACCTTCCACAGGATGATGCTAGGGTAGGCGGGAAACAAGTGGCAGGGTGTGGGACTATGCTAATCATCAATGCCAACCTTGATGGGAAAATGGGTGAAAAATGAAGAAGTAGCATTTGAAGTATAATCTAGAAAAGATCTGGAAAATAAATGACAGAAGAGGAGAAAGAGCTCTCATTTACTTCAGAAAACTTTCCCACTAACTGCAATCAGTGGCAGCCAAGAGGAGGAAGATGATGTGTGAGCAAAACAGGAATGTTTTGAGTCTTTGAGCAAAGGAACTGAAGGAAAACAAAGCAGTTGCTGCTATTTGGGAGGAAACTCAGCAAGTGAAGGTCACGAGCCTTTCTACCCTACCAATCAGCACATCAGTCTTAAACAAGTCATGTTGACCAAGCACATAAAACCTAAACATATAGAAGCCACTGGTTCTTTTTGATTAACTATTCAAAGACAGGCTTTTCCTTCACTGGGAACAATTCTTACTCATTTCTATATTTCAGTCACCCCTAAGTAATTATTGCCAACAGTTTTTGAGCTTTTACTATATAGAAAATTCATTTGACTCTAAGAAAAGTTTTGGAGTTGTGCTATTATTAATTCCACTTTACAGATAAAGAAATCAAGCCCCTGTGAGGTAAACTTGCCTAAAGTCCTAGAGCCAGAATGGCACCCAGAGGCTATATTCCTAGCCACTATGTCATACTGCCTCCGCCTTGACTTCATTTCTGAGATCAGTGAAAACTGTTCACGTTGAATAATTTGGAAGAAATGCACATCATACCAATATGCTGTTCAAAAAGAATTGTTTTTTTTCTTCAGGCAGTAATGATGTCTACACCTTAACTTTTCTTACTCTCTCTTTACATTGTCTGACATTTAACTATCGGATGTGTACAAAGTCTGAAAATGTAAATTTTATATATACACACACTGAAGTGGTCCTAAACAACATTATATTCATTCTCCTGTGCTTCTGAACTTAGAGGCACTCTGTATTTTTCCCTGATGGGGGCAGTTACACTATACATAGAATTCAGGAGTTAGGATAGAGATTATCTGATAATAGCACTGTCCTTTAAGAATTATAGTCATTTGGAAAATATTAATTACACTTGCGGTTGACTGGGTGTTTTCTCTGCCTCTTTCTCTGCATTTTATTTAATTTTAAATATATTAAATTCTCTGCATTTTGAACTCAGATTTTAGCACCATTGATAGCTAAAAGAGAGAAAAGCTATAGTTGGGAATCAACAATACTGCAGGTGAGCCAGGCATGGGACATGCTTATACTAAAAATAATTATTTTTTGTTTATCTGAAATTCAAATTTAGCTGGGTACTTTGTGTCATATCTGGCAACCCTACCAGAAGTGGCAGTGTGTGATTTCAGAGCCTTGGTCTTAAAATGCACTGTAGTTTCCTCCTTCTCTCTTGGATCACTCACTCTGGCAGAAGTCAGCTGCCATTTTGTGAAGACATTCAAGCAACCCTATGGTGAGGTCCATATGGTAAAAAGCTGAGCCCTCTAGATAAACAGCCAGTGAGGACTCCTATCAACAGCCACTCTCAAGTCTTTAGATGACTGTAACCCAAGCTGATATTCTGACTATAACTTCATGAAAGACACTGGGCCAGAACCACCTAACTAAGCAGAATTCCAGACTCAGAGAAGCTGTGAGATACTAAGTATGTAATGTTTAAGCTGCTAAGTTTGGTGGTAATTTGTTATGTAGCAGGAGATAATAATACAGCCATATTACTTAAGTAGACGTACCTTTATTCAGCATTCTAGTCCAATTCCTGACATACAATTAATCTTTTTGTTCAAATAAAAGTTTTCTTGCCTTTGTTGGTAAGTGTCACATTGCCTGTGAAATAGCCCTTAACAGCCTACTATGGTTTGGCTGTGCCCCGACACAAATCTCATCTTGAATTGTAATTCCCATAATCCCCATGTGTCTAGGGAAGGACCCAATGGAAGGCTGACTGCATCACGGGGGTTGTTTCCCCATGGTGTTCTCGTGATACTGAGGTGAGTCCTCATGAGATATGATAGTTTTTATAAGGGGCTCTTCCTCCTTTGCTTCATACACATGCACCCTCTCTCTCACTTGCTGCCATGTAAAACATTCCTTTGCTTCTCTCTCACCTTTCACCATGATTGTAAGTTTCCCGAGGCCTCCCTAGCCATATTGAACTGTGAGTCAATTAAACCTCCTTCCTTTATAAATTACCCATTCCCTGGCGATCATTAAAAAATCTGGAGACAACAGATGCTGGAGAGGATGTGGAGAAATAAGAACACTTTTACACTGTTGGTGGGCGTGTAAATTAGTTCAACCATTGTGGAAGACAGTGTGGCAATTCCTCAAGGACCTAGAAATAGAAATTCCATTTGACCCAGCAATCCCATTACTGGGTATATATCCAAAGGATTATAAATCGTTCTACTGTAAGGACACATGCACACGAATGTTCATTGCAGCACTGTTTACAATAGCAAAGACCTGGAACCAACCCAAATGCCCATTGACGATAGACTGGATAGGGAAAATGTGGCACATATATACCATGGAATATTATGCAGCCATCAAAAACGATGAGTTCGTGTCCTTTGTAGGGACATGGATGAACCTGGAAACCATCATTCTCAGCAAACTGACAGAAGAGCAGAAGATCAAACACCGCATGTTCTCACTCATAGACGGGTGTTGAACAATGAGAACACATGGACACAGGGAGGGGAGCACTACACACTGGGGTCAGTTGGGGGGAAATAGGGGAGGGACGGTGGGGAGTGGGGAGCTGGGGAGAGATAGCAAGGGGAGAGATGCCAGATGTAGGTGATGGGGAGGAAGGCAGCAAATCACACTGCCACGTGTGTGCCTATGCAACAATCTTGCATGTTCTTCACATGCACCCCAAAACCTAAAATGCAATAAAATAAATGGGAAAAAAAATTACCCATTCTCGTCTTTATAGCAGTGTGAACGAATATGTAGCCCTGCCAAAGGAAGACCCAATATAGCACTCACTGAGTTAATTTAAGGAATGTTAAAAAAAATAGTATGTTTTCCAAACAAATTTTAAGTAAAAAAATAAGGAAATTATAATATATAATAAACCTGCAGTGTGACTTATAGATTGCAAACTTTCACATTTTCATGTTATTTGATTACTAAAGTAAAGCAAGAGTATTACCTAACCTTTACAAGTAAAAAACAAAAAGAAGGTAAGTGCTAGTTGATGATATTTCCAAGGTTACACAGCTAATCACACAGCTAGGATTCTAACACAAATCATCTAACATCCAGTTTCTTCTAAGTTTCTGCCTCTCAAATCTGAATAGGGTCTCTTCCATTCTGACACTGGTCACTGATCTTAAATGGTGTACTGTTGCGGGTGTTTTTCAGTATCAAAAATGTCAAAATGAAGGGTGGAAAATGGTCATCAGGCCAGGCATAGTGGCTCACGCTTGTAATCCCAGCACTTTGAGAGGCCAGGGCAGTGGATCACAAGGTCAGGAGTTCAAGACCAGCCTGGCCAAGATAGTGAAACTCTGTCTATACTAAAAACGACAAAAATTAGCTAGTCACAGTGGCAGACATTGTAATCCTAGCTACTCGGGAGGCTGAGGCAGGAGAATTGCTTGAACCCAGGTGGCAGAGGTTGCAGTGAGCTGAGATAATGCCACTGCACTCCAGCCTGGGTAACAGAGTGAGACTCCATCTCAAAAAAAAAAAAAAAAGGAAAAGACAAAAATAGTCATTAATCATTAGACATGAAATCACAAAAGTGAGCTTCTCTTGACCTCTGAAAAATGAGTTTTAATTGTCCTCATTAATTCAAGAGCCATAGTTGACAATACCATTGGTGGTTGAGTTGACTCAATCATTCAGCAAGTCCTGTCACACTATTTAACTTGACATTTCCCATCATGAGAAATGACCCTCAACAACAACCAAAGGACAAATATTGGGACAAATTTATCACAGGCAGGAAATGCAAGACAAAGAAAAGCAAGGCGAAAAATAGAATTCTCATATTTCCACTCCCTGCCCAGGAATATTGGGTGTTGGTAAAACTTAAACTGTGTTCATTTTGTTGTAAAACTCATCATCAGTTGTTCATCAACGATACTACTCAACCCCCCAGAGAAGAGTCCATATTAAAGCCTTATTTTTGAAGTCATTTCCAGGAAAAGTTTTGTTTCTTTTGTAAATAGTTACATATCAAATGGGCAGTATTATAAATAGAATGGGAAATAATTATATATAAAGAGGGAAAAGTATCAAAGTTGGTTAGTAGAAATAAGAAGAGTAAATGAGTTCAGTTAAATAATTTCAGGTCAGCAATCATGGTTAAATAGGGAGATAACATAGTGGGAGAAACCAAAATAACTTTGGCATGGTTTGCATTCTTTTGACTAAAAGAACAAGGAAGAACCAAGAACAGAGTATGAAGTGAACAGGTGAAAATTTGTTGTTTGCTAAATGCTTCACTCTGGATACTTCATTCCTGCTTGTCCTGGAATTAAAATAGGAAAAACCACATGCAAATAAAGCAAGCAGTAATTAGAAATGGAGCCACAGTGATCTAGTATCTCTACCATACGAAAAAGTCTAAGAGGATTTTGGGAGATTTAAAAAGTCAGGAAGGAGAATAATTTAGTTATATACAAAAAAGTTAACAATATTATACCATTAAGTGGATTTCTAGATCCTGTAGACCTGTTGTTTCTCTCACTGATACTGGTAAAGTCATTGTAGGCAGAAATAAGGTAATTGTACTTCATATTCTTTTATCTGCTTCACTTGTTAGCATTGCTGCTTGAAAAGAAATTCCAGTAGCCTAGGACTAGAAAAGGACGAATATTCACTCACCTGGTGCCCTGAATAAGGTAGATAAAATGAACCGCACACCCTACCATTACCATCTCCCAGGAATGGTGTGTCTGCTCTAAGGTGGGGGGGGAATAAGCGATGGAGTCAACACTGGCTTCTCCCTTGCTTCTCCCCTTCCGACAAGGAAAGTGCATCAAATGGTCACAAAACCTCAAAGTTCCTGCACATTACACTTCTATCTTTTGAGAAAACTATTACAAGAAGATACCTACTCAGAGGTTTGGCATGCATTTTCCACTAAACCAGGTCAAATTAGCCACACGTGGTTGAACTGGTGTTCTATATGCCAGGAAATAACCTCTAGGTTACCTGGCCTAAGAACTGTTCCCAACAGGAATGCTCCATGTTGAACAGTGACCAAGCATTCCAACCAGTTCTCCTTTCTTAGGGAAGAAGACACATAGTCATCAGGTAAGTTTACATTTATATTATGCATTCTTCTAAGGAAGGGAGCAAAATCTCTTGAGAAATTAACAAGGCTTTCCTTTTTCCTTTTCTTTTTTTTTTGAGACAGAGTTTCACCTGTTGCCTAGGCTGGAGTGCAGTGGTGCAACCTCCGCCTCCCTGGTTCAACTGATTCTTGTGCCTCCCGAGTAGCTGGGATTAAAGGCATGCACCACCATGCCCAGTCAGTTTTTGTATTTTTAGCAGAAACAGGTTTTGCCGTGTTGACCAGGCTGGTCTTGAACTCCTAATCTCAAGTGACCCACCTGCCTTGGCCTTCCAAAATGCCAAGATTACAGGTGTGAGACACCATGACCCGTTTAAAAAAGCTTTTCCTAAATATTTCCATGAACATGAACAGATTTGAAATTTCTCTAGCTCACCTTCCTTTTCTCTTCGCTGTGCCTTTACACATCATTTGATTTCACATGTCATTTATCAGAGAGCAGGGAATGCTTTATCACTCTCCAAAGTTTATAGCCTCCTCATTAATAATCAAACCTGAAGGGGTGATAGACTAACCCTGAATAAAATTATACCACACATTTACTATCAGGCTCTCTCAAGAATTCACATATTTTCAAATGCTTCTGTTTAATAGAGGGTCAGCTATTACCTGTTTTCCTCAAGCCTTGGCGCTAACTTGGCTGAAAACATTCTACTGAACACAACTTTTACCTTGCTTCAGCCATGACTTGTCAAATGTCCCCAGAGAGCTGCTCCCAGACATCACTGTAGGCAAGAATGGGTGCCCCTCAGGACTAGAATCAGAACACAGAAACCAGCAAAGTCCAAAGCATGTAAGTGATCCATTCGGGTGAGTTCACATGTGAAAACGAAGAAAATAAAACACAGGTATACTGCATATATACCTGAGAATGCAATCCATTCTCACGTCATTTGAAAGCAAGTCAAAGGAGAGAAGGAGGAATTAGGGAGATGATATATATGGCTGTGAATTCTACCAAAATTGATAGAAAGCATTCAACACATCTAAAGTCCCAGAATGTTGTAACTGGTAAAGTCTTAGAGACAGAGCCTGGCACCCTCACTTTATAGATGAGGAAGGTGAAAAAGAGCCAGGAAAGAACTGTCCCTGCCACCAGGCTGGTACCAGAAAGAGCTTTGGGGTTTGGCAATCTGGGGTGAGGTTCTGACTCTGCCACTTATTTTATCCCACTTAGCTTCAATTTCCTCCCAGGTAAAATAAAGATTCTAATAATGCCTATATCACAAAGTGAGTATAACAATTAAATGTGGCACCCACAAAAAGTACCCATCACAATGCTTGGCACATAGTAAGTGCCCAATAAATGTTAGCTATTAGAATGATTATCCATGATAAATACCCATCCTAGAACACAAATCCTTTCATGTTGTTGAAGAGCCAGCCATAATATGTGGGGAAATCCTCCCCTTCAGTTCAGCTCCTTGACTCTAGGCTAGAATAGGTCCTGATGGCATGAGGTGGAGAGGGAAAATGGGTTCTGGCTGTATTTCCAAAATCTTCCATATATAGACCTGAAAGTTGAAACTGAATGCTTCACTATTAGATTTATCCCAGAGTTTCCTGGGGGTGTTAGAAGATAACGATCACCAAATTCGAAGGCAGAGAGACTGTAAATCACAGACCTTTATGCTGAAAAATATCTCAGATACCTTGTAGTCTAACATATCTTGATTATGGGATCCTCAAAAGCAAGGCCTTGCTCCTTCATTATTTCGTTTTTGGAGAGGCCGAGGTTATACATATGTCAAACTCAATGAATGTTTGTGTGAGGTGGAAAGACAATCATTTACTGGTCCTTCAGCCTTATTATCTGTTATATGGGGTTACCTTTGTCCATGAATTCTGTGAAACAATCATTCAATAGCACATTCTAACCTTGAATTGATGGTAACAATAGCCAACAAGAAGTAAGCAGTTTCCAACCAGGGAGTGAGCAACCACTTCACGTGGATCATATTCCCACAAGTCAGGGAGGGAAGGTGTTAGCATTATCTCAAGTTTACAGAGGGAAAACTGAAGATCAGAAGTCACTCACCAAGGTCACACAGCTAGTAAACAGTGATGCCAGGATTCAGCCTAGGGAATCTTGGGCCGATTTTGTGCTCTCAGTACATTTTTGGTCTCTAAATATGACAAAATAATTGATAATATTTCCCATACTCTGTTACTCTGGTAACCTTCTGCAGTCCTTTTTCCTTGGCCAGAATTTACACCCTTCCCCGATAAAATAGGTTGTAGATGCCACAGTCAGAGATAGTTACTTGAAACACCCATGTGCATGAGTGCGCGCGTATGCGCGCGCGCGCACACACACACACACACACACACACACACACACACACACACACATACACACACAAGTTATAGCACATGGGGCACAATAAGAACAAAGAGAGAATGCGCTGGCTGGGTGCGGTGGCTCACGCCTGTAACCTCAGCACTTTGGGAAGCCAAGGTGGGTGGATCCCCTGAGGTTGGGAGTTTGAGACCAGCCTGACCAACATGGAGAAGCCCTGTCTCTACTAAAAATACAAGATTAGCCAGGCAGGGTGGTGCATGCCTGTCATCCCAGCTACTCGGGAGGCTGAGGCAGCAAAATCACTTGAACCTGGAAGGTAGAGGTTGTGGTAGGCCAAGATCACACCATTGCACTCCAGCCTGGGCAACAAGAGTGAAACTCCACCACAAAATAAAAAAAAGAGGGAGGGAGAATGCACTAAAACAATTGCCACAACTGTGCTTCGTCTTCTGTCAAAGGAAATCAACAAAGTTGAGGGAACTTGTAAAAGCAGAGCAAAGCCATGTGTTTACCAACACTTGGGAAAACTGAAGTTTAAACCCAAGGCCAGACACTAAATATTTTTATGTAAGTCACCAGTTCTGTGTCAAGTCCTTGCAAGGCTTAACAGCCAAATTAGCAATAAATTCTGACAGCCCCATCTATCAGCTCTGTTCAACCAATCCAATGGCAACATCGTGTTTCTTTGCAGGCCCAGGAAACACACACTTGCAAAGGAAAAAAATGCATTTGATTAAATTTGGTTTTGAATAATTGGTTCATTGAAATTCTTGAGCTGAAGAAAAATGGCATTTCTAATTTATAGAAATCGCTATTTGAAATATAGTTATGACTGCTCAGAGAACCCCTAGAACTAAATAAATTTAAGTCAGCACATTTAAGAAAACCATTAAGAGGTACCTAATGACAGCCCTACCAACTCTCTCTCCAATAGAGTCCATGTGGAACCCTGCCAAAAGCCAGCTCCCCTGTTCTCCTGGCTGAGGTTGTATGTGGCTTGATGCTTGAGAGCCCAGCTTTGGTGTATCAAGGCCATTCACACCCACCTAGCAAGGCTAGGAACCTGATGGAGCCTGATACGGTTTGGCTGTAGCCTCACCCAAATCTCAACTTAAATTGTATCTCCCAGAATTCCCACGTGTTGTGGGAGGGACTCAGCAGGAGATAACTGAATCAGGGAAGGTAACTGAATCATGGGGCTGGTCTTTCCCCATGCTATTCTCCTGATAGTGAATAAGTCTCATGAGATCTGATAGGTTTATCAAGGGTTTTTGCTTTTGTTTCTCTCTTATTTTCTCCTGCTGCCATCATTTAAAAGGGCCTTTCACCTCCCACCATGATTCTGAGGCCTCCCCTCAGAATGTGAAACTATAAGTCCAATTAAACCTCTTTTTCTTTTCAATCTTGGGTATGTCTTTATCAGCAGCATGAAAAATGAAGGAATACAGAGCCTAAGAAGGAGAAAGGCAACATTCTGGGCAGGAAAGGAAAAAAGGAAAAATAGCTTCCATTAGCAACTCCAATGCCTGTTTGGGAGGATTCTTTCGCAGGTGCACACTGCCTACTTGCAAATATCCCTACTAACCTGCACTGGGTATGCTGGGCACTCAGTTATCCTAGCATCTTAGAGAGCCAGGAAAGACTACTCCAGACATGTCTGATCATTGCAAGGCAACATGGAACGTTAGTTTGTACGATATCTGAGTGAGAAAAGAAAATCTATGCTTCTCTTCCAACCTTGTTTCATGGGCAGATTAGTGTGGTTTAGATTTTATAGTATCTTTTAATTATTACATGCAAATTCAAGCAAGCAACGTGGGACAGAAAAGATCTCCAGGTCCTTTAGAAACATAGGCCTCTGCAGATGAGTCAGTGAGTCAGCCAGGATCCCCAAATGAGAGGAATAAATTTTTGACCTCAAGAAGCTTTCTGTGATCTCATGATTACCACAGCAGAGCCCAATCCTAGAAATCCGTCAGCTTTGAAAAAACAATGAACTCGGGTGACCTGATTTGGCCCCAACCTCACTGCTAATGATAAAAAGCATGTCTCCTGTCTTTTGATACACCATGGCCCATTTTCAAAATTGCTTCTGAGAAAGTAAATGAGACCCTAGTTTGAAAAAAAATGAGGCCAGACTGAAAGATGTCCTTCTCTAAGCATTTTGGCAAGCATGGAAATGACATCTGTGGGCTTCTCATTCCCAGGCCCCTATCCATTTCACTCAAATAGGTCGCCACTCATCACTTATAGTAACACCCACTGGACACAAACTAGGATATGGGTAGAATGGGAATACAGGCAGAATTTTCCCTTGGCATCACTGTGGCAGACATAAAAAGGCATCGTCCAGGCCCCCTTCAAGGAAGGCCTTGCTTCCCTGCTTCAGGGAGCATCGCCAGCAGGCAGCCTCCAGCTGTCAGCCTCTGCAGGGCCACCTTAGCTGCAGACAGCCAGCTCACAGAGGTCGTGCCCTTATCAGGGCAATTTGTATCCAGTGGCTGAGCAAAGTGGGGCTATACAGATCTTGCCGTTCAGCCTGTGGCAGGACACTAAGCAGGGCAGTGCTCACAGAAGCACTACCTGCCAGGCTGGCCATGGCTCTCTTGGGCCTGCATCACAGTTTAACATTTTCCTCTGTCGAATTTTGCTTGCCGTTCCCTTTTGCGGATGTTGAAACCCAATAAATGTCTTACATCTCAAACTCCATTTTAGCATTTGCTTCTTGAGAACCCAATCTGTGACAATCACCTTTTTCTGCTCTGTGAACCTAACTCCTCTTAATTGCATCCCCTTTTAGCCCAACACCCCAAAATAAGTTGCTAAAAAATACTTAATTGGTTGGAAGTTTCTGGTCCTTCTTTTACATACTATCCAAAGTGTGATGTAGCAAAATTAACACAGGCTTTGGAAACAGAGCTCTGGGTTCCAATTCTAGCTCTGTGTTATCTGGGGCATGGAACTTAATCTGTGTGAGCCTAAGTTTTCTCCTCTGTCAAGTGGGGATATCACCCTCTACCTAGTAGGTTTGCTGAAAGAATTAAATATAATCACATATACATGTAACATACGTGATTGTATTTGTGATTATATATGTGATTATAAACATACACATGTAATACAATGCCTCGTACACAGTAGGTGTCTAGTAGTTGGTTATATACTGTTATGGGTCCTTTGGCACTTCACATGTACTCTCCTTGTATTCTAATTTACCTTTTCAGTTATTTCTTTCTTGCTTCTTCTATGAAACTCTGAATTCCTGGAGAGCAAGAAGTATGCTTGGATCTGCTTTTTCTGTATGATGCAATGATGGTTAATACTGATTGTCAACTTGGTTTGATTGAATGATGCAATATTGATCCTGGGCTTATCTGTGAGGGTGTTGCCAAAGGAGATTAACATTTGAGTCAGTGGGCTAGGGAAGGCAGAGCCACCCTTAATCAGGTGGGCACTATCAAATCAGCCACCAGAAAAACATTGAAATGATGATAGGCCTAGCCTTCCAGCCTACATCTTTCTCCCATGCTGGGTGCTTCCTGCCCTCAAATACCGGACTCCAAGTTCTTCAGACTTGGGACTCAGACTGGCTCTCCTTACTCCTCAACTTGCAGACAGCCTATTGTGGGACCTTGTGATTGTGTAAGTTAATACCTAATAAACTCCCTTTTATATATATCCTATTAGTTGTGTCCCTCTAAGGGAACCCTGACAAATACAGATGTCAAGAGTGGATTGATGTTGTACATGATATATAAAATTTGTATTTGTCAATTAAAAAATATTGAGAAAAGAAGGAACGAATTGAAATATATCAAAAGTGTCTTCAGTATAGTAACCAAGCTGAAACTGGGTTCTTGGTGTGTCACAGTTACAAGAGCAAGTCTAATACCTACTAGTAGATATATAAAGGCATTAAAATAGATTTTGCCTTCTATTCACCATGGCAAGACCAAATACATAATAGTTAATAATGAACAGCAGACATATGGTTGGCACCTGAAGAGCAACTGCAGAAATGATGAAGAAACCTAAGTAGACATTGCATGAGTAGACTCATGTCTATTCCATCCCACATGATCAGTCCAATTTAATCACCCTATTCAATCCTCTGGGGACTCAGTTGGTGCAAGGAGGGTCACGGGTCTTTGCTCGGCCCAAACAGACTGAAGAGAAGGAACTAGATTGTGTAGTTGGCTAGGAGATTTTTCCTCTCCCTCACACTGGATGTGAAAAGCATGACGCTTCAGTTTACATAAAGTCTCCAAGAGAACCAGCCAAAGGAGGAGTCTGATTGGGAAGATCACACAGCAGTTAGATGAAAGCTCCTGGGTTCCTGTGACATTGTTGAGCTGCTGAATCACTGAAATACAAAGCCTGTGCTACCTCTTATCTTCCTGTTATGTAAGAGAATAAATGTCCTTTAGGTCATTTCAGTCTCGGATTCTATTTTTTTGAATCTGCTGCAGAAAGTATCCTGAGAGGTAAGGCAAATATTCAATATACAACCACAACTATCCAGGGTATCTTTTATGCTTAGAACTGTATCAGAATTATAACTTTTTTTTTTTTAGCAGAAAGAGGCCACCTAATCTGAACTCATTTATGGATTAGGAAACTGAAGTTCAGAAAAGCTGAATGAGTTGCCTAAGAAGGCAGAACTCATAAATAGCAGTCAGGACTTAACACTCCCAATCAGGCACTATTAATCTGTTCCTCCAACAGCATTTATGGGTATCTACTGTATGCCAGGCACAGCATCACCCCAGCTCCCAAAGCATATATTTAAAATGAACTCTTACTACAATATTTGCAACTGGAGCCAATGAACAATAACACATATTTCACAAGGCCCTGTTAGGACAGAGGCACTACGGGACGCTACAGATACTCTTCACCAGCCAGGAAATAAGCCTCACCTAAGGAAGAGATGGGGGAATGTCGAGCTGATTGGAGAGGTTTATCAGAATTTTTTTTTTAATTCCAGTATACCCAGAGAAGAGAGATATTTAACAAGATTACCTGGGCTCATTCACCTTTTTCCTCACTATAGAACTGTAAAATGTATCCCTGTAAAAATTATAAAAAAAATGAAGGAAAGGAAAATAAATGTCATTTTACTCAAGGCATATCTACTTGAGCTCAAGTCAGGAGTGTCACAGTCCATCAACTCAACTGAAAAGAATTTAGGAAGGTACAAGGTGAAGAAAAAACAGTACCAGTTTTTCAGCAATAATATAAGCAAAGGCTATTATGGAGTCTGTTAGTTCCATTAGCATACAGCATGGCATCTGGAAGGCAGAAGTGCCTCATCAGAACAGGGAGCAGTCAAACCTTATTGTGGCTTCAGCTCCATCAGAATAATCATGGTGCCATGAGCAAGGCCATCTTTACCACATGACCATGTGACAGCCAAGTTGGATAATACTGAACTCGGAGGTCAGTCATAGTGCTTGCCATACTCACAGCCTTTTTTTGAGAAAAGCAGTTCTTTCAGCAGGGAAGGCCATCTTCAGTACACATGAATAGCCTCACTCCAACCAGATCTTTTTGAACTTGACCCAAGGTCAGGCAACTCAAAGACTGGTCATCAATCCATGGATGTAACTGAACATGGCTTTTGAAAAATGTAGGCTCCTAACCTCTACCCCATAACCACCAGATCAAATTATCTGGGAGTGGATTCCCAAACCTACTCTTCAACAAGGTGATTATCATGCACTAACCTAAAGTTTTCAAAATATCAATCTAATTCAGGCCCTTTATTTTTACAGATGAAGAAACTGAGGCACAGAGAGGTCACAAAAACAAAACAATACTTGCTTTTCTACCAGAGATACTGCTGCTGAACTGATGGCTTTCCTTGACTGATGGTTTCATTAGCAGTGTTTGAGTACCTACCTTCTGCTTACGGTGTATTTCTCTTCCTGTGTTTACATTTTTCATTCATTCATTCATTCATTCATTAACTCACTGTGCAGTTGGCTAGCACACTTATTGAGTGTCCCTTATGGGCCAGGTCTTTTCCTAGGTCCCAAGGAAACAGAAGGAAACAGAATGCCAAAATCTCTGATCAAGGACTTTTGTGTTTCTTCCATAAATAAAATTATAAACAATATTTCTTTCTATTTGTATCACCCTTCATTCTAAATACCCAGGTGCTCTTAATATCCTTATCTAGCAGTTGTTCAATAAGAATTATTGACAGAACAGGTCCACTTTCCCACCGAATCTCATTCCCCCAAAAAATCAAAAACTAAGTCTTGCTTGTGTTCTCACCTAGAAATAGAAAGAAATATGTCCTCATACATTGAGGCATTAGCTAATGCAGCCAGATTTTAAACTATTCACCCAGACCTAAGACCATCTACAGTTCCAATGGAGCAATGGTCATTAAACATCTAATAACCACCCATGCACAAAGAAGACCATTAGCTGTGCAAACTGGCATGTATCCAACAAAGATGATCTGGGCACACAGTCCCTGTTGCTTTCATTTGAAATGTTTCTCTCTTTTATTGTCTGAAGATTATGATAAAATGCCTCTAAGCAGTACAAAAGAGCTAAGATTTTTATTAAAATGGAGCACGTAAAGAGACCAAAAAGAAAAGAAGAAAGTACCTACCAATGGAGGCAAGGAATAAGTCACAGAAAAAGCTGAATATGAGGGAGAGGACACTGGGAGAGGTGCGTACAGGGCTGGGATGCTGGAATAGAAACTAGCTGTGACTCAAGTGGAAGGTTCTGAACATCAAAGGATGTAAATGTGTCAGGCAACAACATCACCGTTAGTTTCCTCATGGTTTGAAGGGGCAGGGGGCATGGAACAGAGGCAGGGAGTAGATCTGCCCAGACCATCCATTCACTGCTTACTGGACCTCAATGTTAGAGGAGGGGTAAGGGGCATAGCAAGGGAAGTACCAAAGAGGAAAGAAAGTGGCAGGGAGAGAACAGTGTTAGAAGGAAAAAATATAGCCTGGGTCCTTTGCATAGTTTCAGAAGGAGCCCAGGAAACTTAAACTGTCAAAGCAATAAATAAAAATAATAAAAACTACAATCCTTAAATATAGCATTTTATATTTTATGAAGTATTTCAGGGCCATTTTCTCCTTGACACTACCTTCTCACTCCATTTCTCCTCGACCACTGCTTATAATCCCTGGGTGTTGAAGTCTCTTGATGTGAACAGAATGGAGAACACTTTGGTATTTACCTATTACCTCTACACCTTTTGTTTCCCAGGAACAGAGGCTACAAATGAGCTATAAGAGCAGAGTGAAGCAGGCTAGTCCTGGTAATTTGTAGTTTTGCAGATAAAGAACAACACTTACCTTGCTACATGTGCAGTGAATCCTGACACCAGAGCTTCAAAGAGATAGTCCTGCAATTGATCCCAAGAAATCTGTCACATCCCTGGCAAAATCAGCACGCGAGAGTAAATCTATATTTGGGGAGGTAGCGCCTTTCAATGTGACAGAATAAATGAGAAAGGCACCATCAATAAATAATCAAGGAACAAAGGAAATCTGAATCAAAATGGGAGTCAGGCTGCTCAAGATCAGTGAACTATGAAGCCAAGTATATAGTCTCATATGGTCAGGAACATCAAGTAAGTCCTTAATAGCTGATGGACTTTGCTTGAAAGCTGGGTCCTCTATTTTGTAGTAATAGAGATGTTGGACATGTCACATCTTCCTCACATAGAGGAGCTTGCAACCCACTATCCTCCTGCCACCATTAAAATGATAGATTGCTAGGTCTTTGTAATTCTCATAAAATTCCACGCATGAAACAGGGATGCTGTCTTCCTGTTTTCCCACTTACTCTATTTTAAGTGAACCTATTAATGATATTTCTCTGCTTGAAATAATTGGATAATCTAAAACTGAGAAATAAGCACCTTTTTTCCCTCATTGTTTTCTCTTCTTTATTTCTCACAGCCTCAGGGGCTCACAAATATTTGTCCTTAGGGCAATATCAGCAGTTAATGATTCATGTTCAAAGGCTCAAAGTTGTCTAATTAACAAAAGGTGATGTTTTACAGAAGCCATTTTTGCTTTCAAGTTAATAGCTCACCGTACATACAAAGGGTGGACTGTATATAGATCTTTAAGCTTGCAGTCTGTAACTAATTCAAAACATTCTAATTTCACTTTTTTTCTGGCCCAAACTTCAAGTCATTAAAAATTAATTATTTTCATTTGCTTCACTCTGATTTATTGGTGCCTTTATATTACAGTTCACACATCACATCCTCCTATAATGTGCTCATAAAAATCACGTTTTGGTTTTTATTAAAATATGCAATTGATTAATGAAAATATTATTAGCATACTTTCTATGAACTGTATTCTTAATAGCATCAGTCAGTAACAAAATCAGAATCTTTAAAATAGTCCAATCATCTTCTTAGTGTAAATGGTAACCTGAGCTAAGTATTTCCTAGCAGAAATTTGGTAAGATTTCTGGTACTATATCACCATAACATCATGAATTTTTATAGAGAGGGACTGACATCAAATATTGACATTTCCAAAATTACAGTATGTATGTGTGTTTCTGTTGCCAATGACTTTGAAATTGGTACAAATTCAAACACATCAGATAAAACTTTTGTAGATTCACTATGATCTTGGATCTCAAAACAACGTTGATTCCAAGGAAGTAAATACTTGTTCCTCTACAATGCCTGGATACTTTGCACATCCATTTATTATAATTGCTCACTTTCTTGTCTGTGTCCATACTAGCAAGCAGAGAGTGTATCATTGTATCTTTGCAGTATAGCACAGTGGTTAAGAAAGTAAACTCTCAACTGAAGGCTGTCTTAGTTTGAATTTCGGTTCCATGCTTCCTAATTTATGTAACGTGGACAAGGTACTTAAACTCTAAATGCAGCTTTCTTATGAGTGAAATGGGCATAATGATATCCATTTTCTCACAAATCTGATGGGAACAATAAAAGAAATGTATTCAGAGTGGCTTATACTTGATTAACACTCATCAAATGTTAGGTATTATTATTTGCATTTTTAGTATCCACAGCCCAGGGATAAGAATATGGTAATTACTCAATGATTATTAAAAGAGTAAATAGATGAGTTAATAAGACAAACACTAGTATTCCTATTTATAGATGAGTAAAACCAGCCTCCATAAAGAAAAAAAAAATCATTCCCAATTTCAGTCAAGTAGTAAGTGACAGAATCATTTTTCAAACTTGGGTCTATCTATGGCCAAACTACAGGAGAAGGCTCATTGTCTCCCAAAGGTCCCTGAGCTTCCTATTGGTTAAATAATACCAAAATTTCAAAAATGAACCAAGTGATTTTTTTTTTGTTTTAGGAATAATTTAAAAGTTATTGGGCAGAAATGTAGTGAGCTTCCCCCCTCCCATCACTGCTGATTAATATATTAAAGAGCAATAACTATGAAACTGGAACTTTCTTCCCAAATACTCTCCAGAACTCAGAAAAATGGGGGGGGGGGGGCGGATGATATTCTGACAGCTAGCTTTCCACTTAAGTCTCCACCGTTCTTAATCTTTGTCAAAATAGGTTTCTTATCATTAAGAATCATGGTTCTCGGAGGAGACAAGTGGCAACTCAATAGCTCAAAACGTACTGAAAAATGCCATTGCATACTGAAGTGCCCATATACTTGAGCATTCATACCCCTCTCTCCAATCCCAATGGCTTTGCTCAGTGAAGAGAGCAAAGAAGCTATCTATGCAAGGACACTTTAAGTAGGTGTTTTCATCCTTTAGTGATAATTACTTGAGTTACCACCTTTTACCACTGCTATGAAGAAACGGATACTTTATGAGAAGGAAATGAGTTCATTTCCTAATTCTAGATAGGTGAAATCCTTTATATTTGTTCATTCGGTAGAAGTTACTGCTAAGATTGTTGATCTTAATATATACACTATAAGGAAGAGCTAGTTTTCACCCTTAAAGCCTTGCTGCTTTACCACCCTAATAGATACATGATTTTCTTCATACTGTCTCAGACAAGAAATGAGACTACAGCCTACATGTAGGTGTTTTTTACTGTGCCTGATCTACCTACATTTTATAGGACTTCATTCTCAAAATACATGCTTATAACACTTATTTTTTCCTTTCATACTTAGTATTCATCAAAGGGAATTGCATTTTACTCTCCCAGAGCTAAAAAAGATGATCTAATTAAAAGTATTAAAGAATGAGCCATTAAAGAGCTGTCTGAAAAAAATGTAATGCATGGGGTTCATGCATGCACTCATTCAATAAGTAGGCACTGAGCTGCTATAACCTGCAGGGGGCATGTCCTGGAGATAATGAGATTTTAGTATTAAACATCTCTATAACCAAAATACTATTATACAACAATTTAGCAATATGGCTAGACACTGGAGATTAAAAAAAAATTCTAGACCCAATAAATTGTTTTGTTGAAGTCAACAGGCAACAAAAGATGTCTAAACATTCACATTTCAGAAAACATACTCCCCAGGTACCTTAATCTTAGATGTTATTGGAAAGCAAAACAGAACCAAAATTTAGAATCAAGAAGTCATCATATAAAAAATATCCCAACCCAAACGCCCATCAGTGATAGACTGGATAAAGAAAAGGTGGCACATATATACCGTGAAATACTATGCAGCCATAAAAAAGGATGAGTTCATGTCCTTTGCAGAGACATGGATGAAACTGGAAACCATCATTCTCAGCAAACTGACACAAGAACAGAAAACCAAACACCACATGTTCTCACATAAGTGGGTGTTGATCAATGAGAACACATTGACACAGGGAGGGGAACATCACACACTGAGGTCTGGGGGATGGAGGGTTAGGGGAGGAATAGTAGGGGGTTGGGGGGTTGGGGAGAGATAACATTAGGAGAAATACCTAACGTAGATGATAGGGCAATGAATACAGCAAACCACCACCATGGCGTGTGTATACCTATGTAACAATCCTGTACTATCTGCACATGTATCCCAGAATTTACAGTAAATAAACACATAAATAAATAAAATATAGCAAGCATACCAACCTTTCAGTATCTGTACTCTCGCTGTACCTTTCCTCATATTAATAATACAGTATTCTTACCCCTAAGAAAGCAACCTCACCTTACCACAGGCTTTTTTCTACATTTAGTGGATCTACTGCATTATTTCCAACAGCATGTAAACATGGCCTATATCCCCCACCAAAAGAAAAAAATGTGTGTATATATGGTGGTTGTGGGAGCGGAGGATAGATCGCATTATTGTTTTCAAGTATTCACTATTTCTTCATTTGTGCACATTACCAAAGGCAGTGAAATGTCTTACAGGAGTGTACATTTTCTACCCATTGACATTGGGCTTGGCCATGTAACTTGATTTCGTCAGTAGAATGTATGTAAATGTGTAGTATGGCAAATGCAAGCTGAACATTTGAGACATTGCATGGCATGCTTCTGTCTCCTGCTTCTTCTGTCTTCCATCAAAAGGATGTGTCCTAGGTTGGGGGAGCTCTGTCAGCTTGTGTCCAGACATAAGACACATGATGCAGGGCACAGCTGACCTCTAGCTGCTGACATGGAATATGATCAAGAAACAAACCAATTGTGTTTTATGCTTTTAGTTGGTTTTTGTCACTGCAGTATAGCCCCATCTGGCTCTATACATCCATGTTTCTCTGCTCTCTAAGCTGCTGTCTCTACATCATCTCCTTCTATTCTCCCTCAATCCTCTACAATCAGGCTTCTTTCCCACCACACTACTCCTTCCCTCTCCACAGAAACAGCTCTTAACAGGATGTCTTCCATCTTTCTTGAGTTAGAAAGTATGATCATTTCTATCTTATTCTCTTTTGAGAGCATTTGTCATTGTTGTCCACTCCCTCCTTCTTAAAATACTCCTCAGACACTTTTTCTAGTTCTCTCTCCTGTTTCTAATCACTGAAGTGTGAATATACCAAGCTTTCCCTTAGCCTTCTTTTCTGTCCCTACATTCTTCCAACTCTACATTTATCCTCATCTAGACCTCTGTTTAAATATAATATGTATAAGAAGTACTCTCTAGCCCTAACCTCTTAATTTAGCCCCAAACTTTTCTGTTCAGCTTGACATCCTCATCTACGTGTCTATATGCATTTTGGTCTGAACTTGACAAAAATATGACTGTTGATTTTTCCTGTATAGATCTGTCCCTCCCACAATCTTTCTAATCTCAGCAAGTGGCATCCCAATATACATAGTTGATTAAGCCAAGGACTGAAATCAGGGTGATGCAGCTATAAGCCAAAAATTATCAAAGATTAAGAACAAATCACCAAAAACTACAGAAGAGGCATGGAAGAAGTTCTTTCCCACATTCCTCCGAAGTAACCAACCTGGCTGATGCCTTTATCTTCTGGCCTCCAGAACTATGGAAGAACAAATTTCTGTTGTTTAAGCCACCCAGCTTGTGGTACTTTGTTTTGGCAGCTCTAGAAGTCTAATATAAGCCCCTGTTCTGCCAAGTTGGTAGGAGGTTGAATCTCAACCCTTAGGGGCATTTCCACCCCTCCCTCATCATGCTCTGGAGATGTCTTTAGACTCCAGTGCAAAAACCAGGCCAAGCCAAGAGGCTGACCCCAGGGAAGTGAGCCTAGAAAAATGAGTCACCTTTGACCAGCTTACCAAGGGATCCTAGTCTGGACACACCACTATTTTCTTTCCAGATCCCACTATCTGGCATGCTGCCAAGCTTTATGGTGTTTGTCTCCAATACACTTGGAACCTATCATGTCATTCTCTGTCCCACTTCTATTTTAGGGAATTTCTCATCTCTCTCCCTCTTCTGCCTTCCCTTCCTCCGTAACAATCACAAAAGGCAACCAGAAAAAATATTTTCAAGCAGCTTCTACTTTAAGTTTGATAAATGCCCTTGATACGAAGAACACAAACAATCTGGCTACCTTTGAAAAAAAAGATGCCAAGATTTGAGACTATCCCATGTACAGTGATTCTCATTCTTTATGTTTGATCTTTTCTTTCTCATTCTTTGCCATTCTGATTCTTTCACATCAGCAAAGGGGGTAAAACACAAACTAATCTCTTAATAATTTATTTTGTCAAAACAGGGATGTCTATCTAGGGAAGGCTTACCTGATAACAACTTCATGATACACAGATGGTATCATGTACCAAGACCATCACCTTGTGATGTGCTTATAACCAGAATCTGTCTCATAATCAGCATAGCAACCTAGCCACAATGCAGAAGAATTTTCAAAGGATTCAACAAGCTATGGAGCAGAAAGAATTCAAATTGTTTGTAGATATCCAGTCACTTCTTCCGTCACCACCCATCTGTTTCTTCCTCCTCACAGCCTTATTTTTGAAATTTTAGACAATTTTGAAATTTTAACCAATTAAAAGAGGTCAAATACCATGCCCCACATTAATAAGTTCTCTCCACTGTTTGTTTTCTCTGCTCACAGAAACTCCCTATTTACTGCAGATTTCAAACCCCCTCTGTTTCAGGAAATAAATCTGGTATCTGATGGTACACTCATTATAGTGCTGTTGTTTCTGAGAATAAGGTACTCCAAGGTAATTAAATAAGAGCTGGGGAGTTTTCTTATGAATCAAACAG
This sequence comes from Sapajus apella, assembly GCF_009761245.1. NCBI lineage: Eukaryota > Metazoa > Chordata > Mammalia > Primates > Cebidae > Sapajus > Sapajus apella. Next base: position 30,166,080 of record NW_022436963.1, read on the forward strand.
CCCATTGCTGCTTCTGCTGATAAATAACAATGTTCTCAATTTGTATGAATGCTGCAAGGTGGGTCCTTGTATGCTCATCAGTGAGCTCCTGAATGGGTCCAGAATTCCCCTCTTCACATAGGTACATGGCATTTAGGGTTACAAAAAAGAGGAAGATGGATGTATTGTTCTTCTCATAAAGAAAAAAAGCTTTTGGATGGGAGGTTAATGTATGTTTCTTGGTAATATCACCAGTAGATGCACTATAACTACGAAGAAGGAGGCAGCCAGTTGTATTTTATGGTTCTCCTTTCCAATTCTAATAAGGAAGCGTGTAATGCTTACAAAGTACATATTGCATTGTTTCACTGGAAGGTATTTATGAATAGATAAACTAGGCAAGGAAAATTACTGGAAACTTGCATATTTTGCCACACAAACCCTCTCAATCCCTCATTTTGCAGGAATGAGCTGCAGGAAATTTGAAAACTATTCCCACTGTGCAGAAATAAAAGGAGGAATAAATTCTGTTGATTCTAGAATAGCTGGAGTTGAAAAGTCACAGCATTTTTCATTTAAGGGGTCTGCATATTAGATCGAAACTGCTCAAGAAGTTTTAGGGTTATCAAAATCTGTCATCCTCAGAGTTAAGATGAAATTCCAACTTGGTTTGGGGGTTGTCAGTTAAGGTAACATATCGCCAGAAGAACTGGGATTCATGACTTCTAAAGAAGTATTAAAGGATCTAAAGAGCTTTTAAATAAGATATCAAGAATTGTAAAAGGAGTTTTTAATCATCAAGTCCTCTCCAAGTTATGAAGAACACATTATGGAATGATGAATTTTCATAGTCAACTAAAGATATATTCCGAGATGTTTTCTTCTTCTCTATAGTTGAAGCTTTACACTTAACAAATCAGTTGGAATTCAAGAAAATATTAAGCTTTTCTGACAACATCATGAACATTAATAATAAATGTGGATTTCAGTTAAGACTATTCTCTTCAAAATAATGGTTTCAGTTATTAGAGACTGTTTGCTATATGAACAAAGCCTACATTTACTGCATAGCAATGATCCATAATTAAGCTTTTACTTTTCATGTGCCTAGATATGAGTCCATTTTCAGTGATATTGGCAAGATCTATGAAGCATCACTACTTTTGGAAAATGTTGCTGATTCTAAAGATATTAGCACTGGATGCTATCTTTGAAATGATGCAGCATTAAGCAGTAATAATGTAGCTTAATTGTTGGTAAAATTGCCAAAGTATTAGCATGCCTGATGGTTCCATTTCTCAAGTTAATATCTTGCAGAGAGCAGAGCTCATGATCTTCTGTACTAGAGAGACACAATGTCATCCAGAGGCAAAAACCAGCTTGTAAATCCTTATAAATCCTTCCTTCCTAGTCATCATTTTCTTCCAGTTGTCACTTCTCCAGATATATGATCAAACTCCGTAATGGAGGTATTATCCCTATTCTATAAATGTGTAAACTGAGGCTCAAAACTACTAAGTAATTTCCAGTAGTCACTGATAAGTGGCAGAACCAGAATCACAATCCAGGTCTGTCTTTCAATGAAAGTATTAAACTACTGGTTATAGACGACTGCAAGCCTCCTCCTGTATTTTATGTCATTTTATGCAATACTGCAGATGGACTGGTAATACACATGAGAGATAAAATTGTAAAGAAGCATAGTTCATCCTTTCTGTGTCCCCTGGCCACTATCAGATTCTCCCAGGCTTGATACTTACCTTCCTTTTTGTCTACTTCTCTCCTCCCATCCAATGAACTCTAAGTAAAAATATGACACCTATCATTTGTGAATTAGCATGAATTTCCATCAATAATCGAGATTTTAGAGCTGCAAAGGATGACAGAAACCTTTTCTGGACCCAGTTATTTTACAGATGTGGAGACCAAGCCACAAAAAAGTTAAGGGACTTACCTGAGTTCACAGAGTTAATGATGTACATATAGAACAGAGGCAAGAATTCTGTCTCCCAATCCAACTCAGTTCTATTCATTACACCTTCACAAAGGTATTTTCCATCAAAGTATTTTTTTATTTCAGAGGAAGGTTCTGACCTCAAAGAAATTTTACACCTCAAGGAGTAAAGAGACAACATATTGAAAAACAGGAGCCATGTGTGAATCCCTTAAACCATATTTGTTAGTGGCTGCCTACTCTCTTCATGTGTAAGACCAGTCCTGCTGAAGGAAGCCACTGGTGAGCACGGTGAACACCTCTCACCTGACAACAGTATGCAGAATATCCTCCCATCCAGACCTGCTTCCTTTTAAAACAGCAAGCTTTGCTTCTCTCTATTCTTCTCCCCCACAGGAATCAATGCAATCATTGTGTTAAGGCCCCACAGGAAGCCACCACTGTGTTAAAAATAAAAATAAAAAAACAATAAAATTTCAGATTGATCATTTCTAGTTACTAAAAGAAGAAAATAATAGACTTTCCCTTCCTGATTATGTTCATTACCATAGATTTCAATTTATCTCAAATTACAAGGAAAAGTGGATTGAAATCTATAGCTGGATCCCCAGGTGTAACGTTTCATTTTTTAAAATCAATATGAAATGGAAGCCATTTTGCAGTAAGTATTTTTGGCTTCAGCTCTAAAGTACTAAGGCTATTATGATGCATTTAGACATTCAGATAGTTGATCATATTCAGCCTATACTTGTTTTCACTCTCAATCTTTCTGTCCTGCATAAACATGAGGCTCTGAATGTCAGTGGTTTTTGAGAGCTTCTTGCCTGTAAAAATAACTGTGTATAGTTTGCTTGGACTGGGTATTTATGGCGTTTTTCTGTGTCTGTATCTATAAACACCAATCAAGGTGGAGGATAAGGCAGAGCACCTGGACATTTATGCAAAAAAAAAGTGAAGAAAGATGGCTAGAAAAGAGGGAAAAGTTTCAAGGGTCTGACTATTCAGATTGACCAGCATCATCACTTTAGTTCTATGTTTTAATTGTTCAGTTTCTGAAACAATATACAGCATCATATGAGAGTCAGAGCTAGAAGAAACCAAGTAAGCAGCTAATTCAACCTCCTCATTTTACAAATGACACCTCTAAGGCCAAGAGAAAGGAAGTAATTTGGCCTATATCATAACCTAACTTGCAGAGCTGAGACTCAGAAGTATAAGACTTCATAACACTGATATTTTAGTTTAGATTTCCCCAAAAGCAGAGCCTGAGAAAAGGAGTAGGGTGAAGGTGGTTTATTTTAGAAGTAATCATAAGAAATGGGAGCAATGAAGCAGGAAGAATGAGGCCAGAAAGGAGAGAAAAATAGATGTAACATTGATTGTTTATCACTGTGGGAAACTAGGGCCCAATCCCACCAGGGACCCTCTGGAATCATACACCACATGCATCAGCAGTGTGCCTTCACAGGAGAGAAGCCCACAACACTTAACCACACATTCCAGTAGAGGGTTGTTCCCACAGGCATTAACTTCCCTAAGTTTTCAGACTATGACTAAGTAAGCCTAGTGAGTTTAGAAAAAGGCTAAAGACAGAAAAGCAGAGACATAGCTGGGTAATTGAGTTAGGGTACTTTAAGCAACGCTTCATCACAGCTGCAGCTGAAATCAATGGAACAAGAGATTGTGTCATAGGCCACAAATAATCTACTACAAGTGCTTTTTAAACTATGCTGCCTACAACTTTGGGGTTGTTCTGTAAAGAGGCTCCAGAGAGGCCTGAGAAAGGACCTGGTGTATTAGGTTTGTCAAGAGAAACAAAACCAATAGGATATTTATAAATATACATGAAGGGATTATTATGGGAATTGGCTCATGCAATTATGGAGGCTGCGAAGTCCCACGATATGCTGTCTGCAAGCTGGAGAACCAGGACACTGGTGATGTAATACAGTGTAAGAACCTGTGGGGGGCAGGGGGTACTGCTACTGTTGGAGCCTGTAGGCCCAAGAATCTAGAGGCCTGAAGTCCAAGGGCAGGAGACATATGGATATCCCAGCTTCAGAAGAGACAATGAACTTGCCTTTCCTCTACCTTTTTGTTCTATCCCAGCCCTTGATTGCATAATGCCTACCCACATTAATGAAAAGGATCATCTATACTCAATCTACTTATTCAAATAGTAATATTTTCTGGAAACACAGATATCTGATGCTTAATCAGGTATCTGGGCATCCTATGGCCCAGTCAACTTCACACATAAAATTAACAATCACAAGTCCATCCTTTGTCAAGCTGGCACTCATATGCATCTCCTTACACCATACTTATTCATCAATTAAACATAATAGCAAGATCCTAATTCCACCTATCAGGAAGCAACTGTCCTGCAAACAAACAAAAATGGACAAATCCCTTCCCCAGAAGACGATGTAAAGTTCATGAGTGATATTAAATTTTTCCCTGATAACCTATAACTTAAACACTATGAAGAAAATTAAGAATATCTAATACATCTTATGTTACATAAGTAAAGGGAAAAAACCAAGGTATTTCCTTAATATATGTATGTATACACACAAATTCACTTTAATAGGGAAGAAATATTCAAGATGATTACAGTCCTTGTTTCTCTAACAGGTCATGTGGTTGTAGCTGGTATTTATAAATACCTTCTTCTACTACTCATTCTATGTTTCCTTTGCCTTCAGTAAACATCTCGTCCAGTCTTGGCTCTTTACCTAGCAAGGTGATCCAAACCATCATTCCTGAAGGGTCTGGGCCATTTGTAGTACTGCTTGGATTGAGTTGTTGTAGTTTTCTATTGACCTTAATTAAAGGTCATGGTAATACTAAGATATGCCCTATAGGATCTCCTGTATTCAAGGCATATTATTCTTTACATCCTTTATGGAGTGATTATCCAATTTCCCTTTGATAGCCTAGATCAATCATCCTCATATACACAACCAGAAATAATATTTTATCAGCTATCTGGGTATCTTGTAACCTAGTAAAGTTGCCATATAAATTAACCATCACACCCAGAAGATTTCAGGACTTCCCCATTAAGAGCAGGCCTACATTTATCTGTTTTATATGTCAGGAATGCTCTATGAGATATCATTTGTAGGGGGATCTGGAGGCTTACTTATGTATTAGTCATGATTCTGTAGTTTTAAGTGTACAAAACAAATTGAACTAGCTTGAGCATAGAAAAAAAAAGTTCATATAACTGAGAAGTCAAGGGCTAATCAGGGGCTTTAGGCGCAACGGGATTAAGAGTTCATACAAAGTTGTCTGGGCTTTCTCTTATCTACATGTCAGTCTTATTCTCTCCTACTATAGGGGCACTTTTTCTACAAAGAGACAGAAAATGGCTGCCAATAGCTCCAGGGTTATATCATACTAGTTTAGCAATGCCATCAGACAATGAGAGCTTCTTCCTTCTAGAGTTTATAAATCATAGCAAATGACTCAAATATCCTGCTTAGTTTATCTAACCAACCCCTTGAACCAACTGCCATTGCTTGGACAGCTATTCTAAAACTTTAGCATGTGTCAACATCACCTCATAGAGTTGTCAATAAATGCTCCCAGAGTTTCTTATTTAATACATCTGGTATAGCCTCCCAAAATATGCACCTTTCAGGTGATATTTGTATTGCTGCTCCAGTGACCACACTTTGTGTATCACTGGCTACAGGGACGAGGTACTTGTAATCAAATCAAATCACAGAGGCAGCCCAGATTCTAAGTGGGTAGAGTGTTTTGGGGGGAATAGATTCTATTTCCTAACTGGAAGAGTGGCAAATAATCTGTGGCTACCAGGAGACATGGTGAGAAGGACCAACATAAGTGTAATTGCTTCCTAGAAGGAAAGGGAAAAGAAAACAAAGTAGAATTTCAATATGTGAAGAGATGATGACTGAGAATTTTCCAAAAACAATAGAATACATTAACCTCTATATTCAAGAAGTACTACAGATTCCCAGAAAAATAAATAAATGAAAAAACTAATCTAGGTACATCTTGGCAAAACTAATCTTAAAAAAACAAAGAAAAAATCTTAAGCCCTGATAAAGGAAAGATGACATTATTTTCAAAGAAACAACAACAACATTAAAAAATTACTTCTCAAAATAAGTAATGGATCCAAGAAAAAGTGGGATGACATATTTGACATGCTATAATAAAGAAACTTACAACACAGAATTTTATTCAGAGCAAATTATTCTTCAAATATTAAAGCAACTTTAAAACATTTTAGATAATGAAAAAATATGTAGGATGGAGATAAAGATGTGTTCAGAGGAAAATATTTTAGCCCTACAATTCATTTATTGGAAAAGAAGAATGAACATTAATGATTTAAGATGTATCTCAAGAAATTAGAAAAACAGCCAATAAAACCCAATGAACATATGACTAAGGCAACAATAAAGGTAAGAGCAAATGTTAATGGAATAAAACAAAACATTCAACCAAAAAATCAAAAACAGCAAATAATGGTCCTTTATAACAATGAATAAGTCTGATAAGCACCTAACAAAGCTGATTAAGAAAAAAATGATGGCACAAATTTTAAACGTCAATAATTAAAAAGAATATCACTAAAGACATTATAGGTATTAAAAAGATTACAAGAACATATTAGGAACAACTCTATGACAACAAATTTGAAGGTTTAAAATCATATTAAGAACAACTCTATGACAATAAACTTGAGCGTCTAAATGAAATAGACTAATTTATAGAACAATGTAAACTACAAAAACCAACACAAAAAGAATCAAAAAGTCTAGATAATTCCCTATTTGTCCAATAATTGAATCCATAGTTTATAAAGTTTCCTACAAGAAAATATCCAGGCTCATATTGACTTTCTGTTGAAATTTTATCAACATTTAATGAAGAAACTATATTAAATTTAAACAAAGCTTTGTAGATTTTAGAAAAAGAGAAAAAATACACTCATTTTAGCAGAACAACATAACATTGTCCCAAAATCTGATCCAAAAAATTATAAGAAAGGGAAATTATTAGTCAATCTCTATCAAGAACATAGATGTATGTATCTTAGGAAAATATTAAGAAATTGAATCCAGCAATTCACAAAAAGATTAATGCATCATGACCAAGTTGAGTTTCTTCCAGAAAAGCAAGATTGGTTTAACTATCAAGATATTAATCCAGGGCCAGCCATGATGGTTCATGTGTATAATCCCAGAACTTTAGGAGGCAAAGGTGGGACGATCGTTTGACGTCAGGAGTTTGAGACTAGCCTCGGTAACATAGCAAGACCTCATCTCTACAGATCTGTTTTTAAAAAATCATCCATGTGTGTTGGCACATGCCTGTAGTTCCAGCTATTCAGAAGACTGAGGCAGGAGGATAGCTTGAGTCCAGTAGTTTGAGACCACAGTGAGCTATGGCTATGACACTGCACTCCTGCCTGGGCAACAGAGTGAGATCCTGTCTCTTTAAAAATCCATAAAATTCACCAATTAACAAAACGGGAAAAAAATTATATAATCATTTCAATAAATGCAGCAAAACATTTCACAAAATTTAATATCTATTTCAGAAAAAACTCAGTATACTAAGAAGGGAACATCCTTAATCTGACAAATGTTATCTACAAAAATAGAAGGGACTACAATAAACATTATGCTCATGAAATATGAAAAGCTTTTTCTCTAAAATCAGCAATGAGATAAAATCTCTACTATTACCATTTCTATCCACCATTAAACTGCACATGTTAACTAGTGCAATAAGAAAAGGAAAAGAAAGTATAATCATTGAAAAGGAAGAAATACAACTGTTATATGCAGATGACATAATCAGGTATGTAGAAAGTCCAAACGTATCAGTAAATTTTTAATACTAACACGTGAATTCAGAAAGTTCACTGGAAACAAGAGTGGTATTAAAAAATTTATTGTACTATCATATATCAGAAAAAAATACTATTACATAAAGAAATGTTTTAAAAAGACCACTTACATGGTGGTTCAAAAAAACAAGTATGTAAAAAGAAATCTATTAAAAGATAAGCAAAATCCCAAACCCCAAACTACAAAACATTTATATGGGAAAGGGATATCCAACTCAAACTCCCTCTAGGCATCCTATCTGCCATACCTAAGGGGAGGGAAAGGGACTGAGTAGCACTTGTGAAGATTACAGCACAGGGCACAGGGTCACTAATTGTTTGCAACTTAATTATAGAACTACAGGATACTACTTATCCTATGCCTACACCTTACTACCATATCACTAAAGGCCTATTCATCAGAGTTTCTTTTCTCCAGTGCACCATGTCCAACTTTCAACAAAAAAATTACAAATCAAAACCACAATGAGATACCATCTCATGACAGTTAGAATGGTGATTATTAAAAAATCAGGAGACAACAGATGCTGGAGAGGATGTGGAGAAATAGAAATGCTTTTACACTGTTGGTGGGAATGTAAATTAGTTCAACCACTGTGGAAGACAGTGTGGCAATTCCTCAAGGATCTGGAACTAGAAATACCATTTGGCCCGGCAATCGCATTACTGGATATATACCCAAAGAAGTATAAATCATTCTATTATAAAGACACATGCACATGTATGTTTATTGCAGCGCTGTTCACAATAGCAAAGATTTGGAACCAACCCAAATCCCCATCAATGATAGACTGAATAAAGAAAATGCACATATACACCATGGAATACTATGCAATCATAAAAAAGGATAAGTTCATGTCCTTAGCAGGGACATGGATGAAGCTGGAAACCATCATCCTCAGCAAACTGACACAAAAACAGAAAATCAAACACATGTTCTCACTCACAAGTCGGAGTTGAACATTGAGAATACATGGACACTGGGAGAAAAACGTCACACAGTGGGGCCTGCTGGAGGATGGGGGGCTAGAGGTGGGATAGCATTAGGAAAAATACTTTATATAGGTGACGGGTTGATGGCTGCAACAAACCACCATGGCAGGTGTATATCTATGTAACAAACCTGTACGTTCTGCACATGTACCCCAGAACTTAAAATATAATTTTAAAAAAGACACCTTAAAAAAAGAAAAAGAGAAAGAGAAGACGTAAATTAAAAATATCAGAAATCAAAAAGGTAATATTGTTACAGATCCCATGGGCATTCAAATGATAATAATGGAATACTATGAACAACTATATGCCCACAAATTTGATAACACAGATAAAATGGACCAGTTCTTGAAAAGCACAATCTGCTAAAACTCACACAATAAGTAGACAATATGAATAGACCTATATATTTTTTAAAAAATTATGAATAACCTAAAAACACTGAATACACCACTATGCAATCTCTGCATGAAATAAAATTACGCTTGTGCACCATAAATTTATTAAAATATTTATATTTTTAATTTTTGTGGGTACATAGTAGTTATATATATTTATGGGGTACATGAGATGTTTTGATACACGCGTGCAATATAAAATAAGCACACTATGAATAGGGTATCCATCTTCTCAAACATTTATCTATTGAGTTGGAAACAATCCAATTAATTAGAAACTTTAAGTTATTATAAAGTGTAGTTATTATTGACTATAGTCATCCTGCAGTGTTATCAAATAGTAAACCTTAGTCATTATTTTTAGCTCTTTCTGTGCCCATTAATCATCCCCACCTTCTCCCCAGTGAGCCCCAACTACCCTTCTCAGACTCTGGTAACCATCCTTCTACTTTCTATATCCATGAGTTAAATTGTTTTGACTTTTAGATACAAGTACGTAAGTGAGAACATGGGATGTGCCTGGCTTATTTCACTTAACAAAATGATCTCCAGTTCCATCTCTGTTGTTGCAAAGGACAGATCTCATTATTTTTTATGGTTGAATGGTACTCCATTGTACATATATACTACATTTTCTTTCTTTATTCATCTGTTGATGGAAACTAGGTTGCTTCCAAATCTTACTGTAGACGGTGCTGTAACAAACATAGGAGTGTAGACATCTCTTCAATACACTGATGTTCTTTCCTTTGGGTATATATACAACTGTGAGACTGCTGGATCATGTAGAAGTTCAATTTTTGTTTCTTGAGACACCTCCAAACTGTTCTGCATAGTGGCTGTGCTAATTTACATTCCCACCAACAGTGTACAAGGGTTCCGTTTTTCCCACATCCTCACCAGCATTTGTTATTGCCTGTCTTTTGGATGTAAGCCATTTTAACTGGAGTGATATGATATCTCATTGTAGTTTTGAATTGCATTTCTCTGATGATCAGTGATGCTGTGTACATTTCATATGCATGTTTGCCATTTGTATATGTTGAGAAATATGCATTCAAATCTTTCATCCATCTTTTGATTGAATGATGTTTTTTTCCTGTAGAGTTGTTTGCGCTCCTTATATACTCTGATTACTAACCCCTTATCAAATGGGTAGTGTGCAATTATTTTCCTCCATTCTGCAGGTTGTCCCTTCACTTTGTTGATTGTATCCTTTGTTGTGCAGAAGCTTTTTAACTTGATGTGATCACATTTGCCCATTTTTGCTTTGGTTGCCTGAGCTTGTGGATACTGCTCAAGAAATTTTTGCCCAGACCAATGTCCTAGAGATTTCCTCCAATGACTTCTTGTAGTAATTTTATGGTTTGAGGTATTAAAACCTTTAATCCATTTTGATTTTTTCAATATGGCAACAGTTAGGGGTCTAGTTTCATTCTTCTGCATATGGATATCCAGTTTTCCCAGTACCATTTATTGCAGGAGATGTCTTTTCCCCAGTGTATGTTCTTAGCATGTTTGTTGAAAATGAGTTCACTGCAGGTATGTAAATTTGTTTCTTGGTTCTCCAGTCCATTCCATTGGTCTATGTGTCTGTTTTTATGCCAGTACCATGCTATTTTGGTTACTGTAGCTATGTAGTAGAATTTGAAGTCAGATGTGATTCCTACAGTTTTGTTCTTTTTGCTTAGAATAGCTTTGGGCATTCTGGTTCCATATACATTTTAGGGTTGTTTTTTCTATTTCTGTGAAGAATGTTATTGGTATTTGATAGGGATTGCATTGAACCTATATATTGCTTTAAGTTGTATGGACATTTTAACGATACTGATTCTTCCAATCTATGGACATGGAATATTTTTCTATTTTTTTAAATATTCTCTCCAATTTCTTTCATTAGTGATTTATAGTTTTTATTATAGAGATCTTTCACTTTTTTGGTTAATTCCTATGTATTTAATTTTATATATGGCTATTGTAAGTGGAATTGCTTTTTTATTTCTTTTTCACATTGTTCACTGTTGGCATAAAGAAATGCTATTGATTTTTGGATGTTGATTTTGTATCCTGCAACTTTACTGAATTGGTTTATCAGTTCTAATTGTTTTATTGTGGAGTCTTTAGGTTTTTCCAAATAAAAGATCATACCATTTACAAAGAAGGATAATTTAAATTCGTGCTTTTTTTCTTTTCTTTTCTTTTTTTTTGAGACAGAGTCTCACACTGTTGCCTGGGCTGGAATGCAGTGATGCAACCTCAGCATACTGCAACCTTTGCCTCCCAGGTTCAAGCGGTTCTCCTGCCTCAGCCTCCCAAGTAGCTGGAATTACAGGCGCCTCCAACCATGCCCAGCTAATTTTTTGTATTTTTGGTACAGACAGGGTTTCACTATGTTGGCCAGGGCGGTCTCAAATTCCTGACCTCGTGATCTGCTCACCTTGGCCTCCCAAAGTGCTGGAATTACAGGTGTGTTTCACTGTGCCCAACCTCCCTATTTTTTTCTTCTTCTTCTTTTTTTGAGGCAGAATCTCACTGTGTCACCCAGGGCTAGAGTGCTAGGGCAGGTTCTCAACTCACTACAACTTCCACCTCCTGGGTTCAAGCAATTGCTGTGCCTCAGCCTCCCAAGGGCTACAGACATGAATCATCGCACCTGGCTAATGCTTTGTATTATAGTAGAGATGGGGTTTTGCCATGTTGCCCAGGCTGGTCTTGAACTCCTGAGCTCAAGCAATCCACACTTTTGGGCCTCCCAAAATGCTGGGATTACTGGTGTGAGCAACTCTGCCCAGTCTGAATTCTTTCTTTCCAGTTTGGATGCCCTTTATGTTTTTCTCTTGTCTCACTGCTTTAGCTAGGACTTCCAGTATTGAATAACAGTGGTAACAGTGGGCATCCTTGTCATGTTCCAGATTGCAGAGGAAAGGCTTTCACTTTTTCCCCATTCAGTATGATACCAGCTAGAGGTCTGTTGTTATGATGAGGTATATTCCTTCTATCCCCTGTAATTTTAGGATTTTTATCATGAAGCAATGTTAAATTTTATCAAATGCTTTTTCATCAATTGAAATAATCATATGGTTTTTATCCTTCATTATGATGATATATCACAACAAATGATTTGCATATGTTGAACCATCCTTGCATCCCAGGGAAATCCCACTTGGTGATGGTGAATGAGCATTCTGATATATTGCTCAATTCAGTTTGCTAGTATTTTGAGGATGTTTGCATCAATATTCACCAGAGATGCTGGTCTGCAGTTTTCTTTTTTTGATTTGCCTTTCTCTGGTTTTCATATGAGGGTAATACTGGCCTCAAAGGATGAGTTGGAAAATATTCTTTCCTCCATTTTTCAGAATAGTTTGAGGAGGACTGGTATTAGTTCTTGTTTGGTGGAATTCAGCCTTGAAGCCCTGATATCCTGGGCTCTTCTTTACTGGGAGACTTTTTATTAGTATTATGGCTTCAATCTCCTTACTTGTTACTGGTCTATTCTGGTTCTGGATTTCTTCCTAACTCAATTTTGGTAGGTTGTATATGGCTATGAATTTGTGCATTTCTTCTAGATTTTCCAATTTATTCACATATAGTTGCAGTATGAATTTGAATTTCTGCAGTATCAGCTAGAATGTCTCTTTCTTCATTTCTGATTTTATTTAATTGATTCTTCTCTCTTTTTTCTTAGTCTAGCTAAAGGTTTGTCAATTTTATTTAACTTTTCGAAACAACCAACTCTTTGTTCCATTGATTTTTTGTATTGTTTTTCTCAATTCAATTTCATTTATTTCTGCTCTGATCTTTATTATTTCCTTTCTTCTACTCATTTTGGGTTAGGTTTGTGCTTGCTTTTCTGGTTCTTTAAGATGCATCATTAGATTGTCTATTTGAAGTTTTCTCTCTTTTTTGATGTAGGCACTTACTATAAAATTCTATCTTATTATTGCTTTTGCTGGATTCTATAGGTTTTGGTATGTTGTGTTTTCATTATCATTTGTTTCAAGAAAATTTTTAATTTTCTTATTAATTTCTTCATTGACCCACTGGTCATTCCAAAGCATATATTTTAACTTCCATGTATTTCTATATTTTCCACAATTCCTCATTATTAATTTCCAATTTTATTCCATGGTGGTCAAAGAAGACATTTGATATCATTTCCATTTTTCAAATGTTTTACAACTTGTTTTGTGATGTAACATATGGTATATCCTTGAGAGTAATCCATGTGCTGAGGGAAAAAACTGTGTATTCTGCAGCTGTTGGATGAAATGTTCTGTAAATATCTGTTAGATCCATTTGGTGTATAACCCAGATTAAGTCTGCTGTTTCTTTGTTGATGTCCTGTCTGGAACACTGGTCTAATGCTGAAAGTGGGGTGTTGAAGTCTTTAGCTATTATTCATTGGACTTTATCTCTCTCTTTATCTCTAAAAATATTTCCTTTATGTAGCTGGGTGCACCAGTGTTGGGTGCATATATACTTAAAATTGTTATAGCCTTGTGATGGTTAATAGTATGTGTCAACTTGATTGGATTGAAGGCTGCAAATTATTGTTTCTGGGTGTATCTGGGTGTTTCTGGGTGTTGCCAGAAGAGATCAAAATTTGAGTCAGTAGACTGGGAGAAAAACACCCATCCTCAGGAAGACTCCTTCACAAAGTGGGTGGGCACAATCCAATCAGCTGCCAGCATGAGCAGAAAAAGCAGGCAGAAGAAGGTGGAAGAAGCTGACTTGCTGTGTCTTTCAGCCTTCATCTTTCTCTCATTCTGAATGCTTACTGCTCTCAAACATCAGACTCCAAGTTCTTTGGTTTTTGGGCTCTTGGACTTACACCAGTAGTTTACCAGGGGCTCTCAGGCCTTTGGCCACAGACTGAAAGCCACAGTGTCAGCTTCCCTACATTTGAGATTTGGGGACTCGACCTGAGCCACTACTGGCTTCCTTACTCCTCGACAGCCTGTCATGGGACTTCACTTTGTGACTGTGTGAGTCAATTCTCCTTAATAAACTCCCTTTCATTTATACATATATCCTATTAGCTCTGTCCCTCTAGAGAAACTTAATAGAATCCTCTTGCTGAATTGACCTTTTTGTCATTACACAGCGACTTTTTGTATCTTCTTACAGCTTTTATTTTGAAATCTATTTTGTCTGAAACAAGTATAGCAACTCCCACTCTTTTTGTTATTTCCAATGGTATGGAATATTTTTTCCATCCCTAACTTTGAGTCTATATGTGTCTTCATAGGTGAAGTATGTTTCTTGTAGGCAACAGACCAATGGGTATCATTTTTTCACTCATTAACCCAGTCTATGTCTTTTGATTGGAAAGTTTAGTCCAACTACATTCAATGTTATTACTGACAAATAAAGACTTACTCCTGTCATTTTGTTATTTGTCTTCTGTTGTTTTTTCTCTTCTCTTTCTTTCATTCCTGATTTTGTAAAGATGATTTTCTCTAATGATATGATTAAGTTCTTTGCCTTTTTGTGTATGTGTATTCATTGTGCACTTTTTGGTTTGAGGCTACCATGAGGCTTGCAAATACTATCTTATAATCCATTTTTTTAACCTGATAACAATTTAACAGTATTTGCATAAACAAACAAGAAAAATAAAACTAATAAAACTCACTTTAACTTTGTCTTTCCACATTTTAACTTTTTTTGTTTCTATTTATATCTTGTTGTACTATGACTTAAACAGTTGTTGTAGTTATTATTTTTTTATCGGTTCATTGGTCTTTCTACAGGGACAAATATAGTTTACCTACCACAATTACAGTGTTATAATATTCTGTATTTTTCTGCATACTTACTATTACTGATAAGTTTTATACCTTCAGGTAATTATTTATTGCTCATTAATGTCCTTTTTTAATTGATAGAAGTACTCCCCATAGCATTTCTTGTATGGTGGTTGTAGTATTAATGAACTCTCTACTTTTGTTTGCCTGGGAAAAATCTTTCTTTCTCCTTCACGTTTGAAGAACATTTTTTCCAGATATACTATTCTGGGGTTAAAGGTTTTTTACTTTCAGCATTTTGAATATGTCATGCCACTTTCTTCTGGTCTGTAAGATTACCACTGAAAAGTTTGCTAGTAACATATTGGAGCTCCATAGTATGTTGTTTCTTCCTCTTGCTGCTTTTAGGATCCTTTCTTTATCCTTGACCTTTGAGAGTTTGATTACAAAATGCCTCCGGATACTCTTCTTTAGGTTAAATCTGCTTGGTGTTCTATAACCTTCTTGTACCTAGATGATATTTTCCTTTAAGTTTGCAAAGTTCTCTGTTATTATCGCTTTGAATACTTTCTACCCCTATCTGTTTCTCTAACTCCCCTTTAAGACTAATAACTCTTAGATTTTCCCTTGTGAGGCTATTTTCTAGATCCTGTAGGTATGCTTCACTGTTTTTTGTTTGTTTCTTTGCTTGCTTGCTTTTGTTCATTTCTTTGCTTGCTTTCTTTTGTTCTGAGGCGAAATTTTGCTCTGTTTCTCAGGCTGGGGTGCAATGATATGATCAGATCACTGCAACTTCTGCCTCCTGGGCTCAAGCAATTCTCCTGCCTCAGCCTCCCAAGTAGCTGGGATCACAGGCATGCGCCACCATGCTTGACTAATTTTGTATTTTTAGAGACAGGGTTTCACTGTGTCAGGCAGGCAGCTCTCAAACTCCCAACCTCAAGTGATCCACCTGCCCTGGCCTCCCAAAGTGCTGGGATTACAGGTATAAGCCACCACATCCAGCCACCTCATTGTTTTTTCTTTTTTTTCTTTTGTCTCCTCTGACTGTGTACTTTCAATTAGTCTGTCTTCAAGCTCACTAATTTTCTTCTGCTTGATTAATTCTGCATTAAAGGACTCTGATGCATCCCTTCAGTATGCCAATTGGATTTTTCAACTCCGGAATTTCTGCTTGACATTTAAAAATTATTTTAATCTCTTTGTTAAATTTATCTGATAGAATTCTGAATTCCTTCTCTATGTTATCTTGAATTTCTAAGTTTCTTCAACATGTGTATTTTGAATTCGCTGTATGAAAGGTCACGTATCTGTGTTTTTCCAGGATTGGTCCCTGGTGCCTTATATAGTACATTTGGAGAGGTCATGTTTCCTAGATGGTGCTGACGCTAGTTTCCTAGATGGTGTTGATTCTTCATTGTCTGGGCACTGAAAAGCTTGGTATTTATTGTAGTCTTCACTATCTGGGCTTATCTGTAGCTCTCCTTTGGAAGGCTTTCCAGATATTTGTAAGGACTTGGATGTTGTGATCTAAGTTGTTTCTGCTTTCAGGGGCATCCTAAGTCTAGTAATACTGTGGTTCTTAAAAGATGTCTTAAAACTTAATAAGAAAACACACACAAAAAAACTTGACCTTAAAATGTGCAAAAGACCTGAACAGAAACCTCACCAGAGAAGATATACAAATGGCAAATAAGCATATGAGAGGATGCTAAACTAACATCATATATTATTAGGTTATTGCAAATTAAAACAACAATGAGATACCACCACATATCTATTAGAGGCCCAAAACACTGACAATGCTAACTACTCATGAACATGTAGAGCAATAAGAACCTCATTCATTGCTTGTAGGAATGCAAAATGGCACAGCCACTTTGGAAGACAGTCTGCCAGTGTCTCTCAAAACTAAACACACTCTCAAATGTGACAACATGGATGGACCTGAAGGACATTTTGCTAAGTGAAATAAATCAGGTACAGAAAGACAAATACTACTTAACTCACTCATCTTTGAAATCAAAAAATTTTGAACTCATAGAAGTAGAGAGTCAAATGATGATTACCAGAGGCTAGGGGGCTGAGGAGGGAGGAAATGGCAGATGGTGATTGAAGAGTAAAACTTTCAGACAGACAGGAGCAATAGGTTTTGATATCTATTGCACAGCAGGTGACTACAGTCAATAATAATGTACTATATATTTCTAAATAAATAAAAGTAAATTTCAGTTGCTTTAACATAAAAAATGGTAGGTAAATGACATGATCACTATGCTAATTAACTTGATGCAATCATTTTACACTGTATAAATCTATCAAAACATCACATTGGAACCCACAAATGTACACAATTACAATTTGTCAATTAAAAATAATACCATTAAAATGTTTAAAAACTAAATATATTTCTATTATATAATCCAGCAATCATGATCCTTAGTATTTATCCAAATAAGTTGAAAACATATGTGTACACAAAAACCTGAACATGGATATTTATAGCAGCTTTATTCATAATTGCCAGCAACCAAAATGTCCTTCAGTGGGTAAATGGATAAATTGTGGTAGACACAGACAATGGGATGTTACTCGCTAATAAAAAAACAATAAGCTACCAAGCTATGAAAAGATATTGAGGAAACCTAAATGCATATTACTAAGTGAAAGATGCCAAACTGAAAAGGATACATACTGTACAATTCCAACTATATGACATTCTGGAAAAAGCAAAACTATGGAGACTGTAAAAGGATCACGGTTGCCAGGGTTTAAGACGGAGGGGGGAATGAACAGGCGACAGTTGGAGCACGGAGAAATCCCAAATAGTTGAGAATACAGGCGTCTGCCACCACACCAAGCTAATTTTTTTAATTTTATACTAGAGACTAGGTTTCACTATATTGGCCATACTGGTCTCGAACTCCTGACCTCAAGTGATCCACCCATCTCAGCCTCCCAAGTGCTGGGATTACAGGTATAAGCCACCATGCCTGGCTGAGCAAGATAATTCATAGGATAGTGGAAATACTCTGTATGTTAGAATAATGGTGGATACATGTCATCAGGTATTTGTACAAACTGATAGAATATACAACACCAAAAGTGAACCCTAATGTATACTATAAACTTTGGGTGATAATGTGTCAGTGTAGGTTCATCAATTGCAACAAATGTACCACTCTGGTACAAAATATTGATACTGGGAAAGGCTATGTATGTGGGAGTAGGGGCAGATTAGACGGGAAATATATAACCTTCCTCTCAGTTTGGTGGGGAAACTAGAATCGAGCTAAAAAATAAAGCGTATTTAAAAAACAAATCATTGATACATATTAAAGAAGAAGTAATTAAATGGAAGAATATACAATGTTTGTGACCTATTAATAGAAAACTTAACATTGTAAAAATGACAATTATCCCTATTGCAACAGCATCATGCAATATACTGATTGCAATGATAATCAGCATCATTGCAATCAAAATTCCACCTAGTGTTTTAAAAATATAAATTGATAAGCTACTTGTAAAATGTATATACAAATGCAAAAGGAAATGAATATCCAGGAATAACTTGAAAAAGAACAAAGCTAGAGGTCTTACATTACCAGACATGAAGACCTATACAAAACTATAATAATTAAGATAGAATATTTTGCTTAAGGATAGACAAATATATCAATGGAATAAAACAGAAACTGTCTCACACATATATAAGCACTCAATTTAACTGTAACCTAAATATAAAAATAATACCAAAAATTTCTAGGTGATATCATAGGAAAATATTTTTATGATTTGAATAGACAAAGATTTTTTTTAAGCAGGAGAGTAGGCACTAACCATAATGAGAAGGATTGATGAAGTGGACTACAGTTGATCTTTGGCTAACAAGGGTTTGAGCTGTGCAGGCACACTTACAAGCAGATTTTTTCAATAAATGTATGAGAAAATTTTTTAGAGATTTGCCACAATTTGAAAAAACTCACAGATAAGCCACATAGTCCAAAAATATCAGAAAAACAGTTATGTATGTCTTGAATGCACAAAATATATGTAGATACTAATCTGTTTTATCATTTAATACTATAAAATATATGCAAATCTATTATAAAAAGTTAAAATTTATCAAAACTTAGACACACAAACACAAGACCTTACATGGTACCATTCAAGGTTGAGAGAAATGTAAACAAACATAAAGATACAATATTAAATCATAAGTGCATGAAATTAACTGTACATACTGTACTACTGTAATAATTTTGCAGCTACCTCCTGTTGCTGTTCTGCTGAGCTCAAGTGTTGCACGTATCTACTTAAAACACCATGTGATGCTAATCATCTCTGCTTGAGCAGTTCCTCTCTCCAGTAAATTGTTTATTGCAATAAAAATTTCTTAGGTATTTTTCACCATCTTTAGTACAATACCATAAACCTGGAAAAACACCAACAGGACCCATATGAAATGCCACTAGTGATGCTGGTAGTGCTCCCAAAAAGCAGAGAAAAGTCATGACATTACAATAACAAGTTGAATTGTCATGACATTACAATAACAAGTTGAAATGTACCATAGAATGAGGTCTGCAGCTGTAGTTGCCCACCATGTCAAATCAATAATTCATCTTGCACAAAGACAGTGTAAACTTAGAATATTGATAAATATTGGCCAGTGCAGTGGCTTACACCTGTAATCCCAGCACTTTGGGAGGCCAGGGTGGGCGAATCACCTGAGGTCAGGAGTTCAAGACCAGCCTGACCAAGAGGGAGAAACCCCGTCTCTACTGAAAATACAAAATTAGCCTGGCATGGTGGCACATGCCTACAATTCCAGCTACTCGGGAGACCGAGGCAGGAGAATCGCTTGAACCTGGGAGATGGAGGTTGCTGTGAGTCCAAGATCAGGCCATTGCACTCCAGCCTGGGCAACAAGAGCAAAGCTCCATCTCAAAAAAAAAAAAAAAAAGATAAATATTTTACAGTACTAAAAATGCATTTTCTCTTCCTCATGATTTTTTAAATAACATTTTTCTCTAGCTTACTTTATTGTAAGAATACATTGTATAATATATATAACATAAAAAAGTGCACTCATCGACTGTTTATCAGTAAGGTTTCCAGTCAACAGCTATTCATAATTGACTTTTGGGGTCATCAAAAGTTAAGCACGTTTTCTTGTTGTTGTTTTTGTTTTGTTTTGAGATGGAGTTTCGCTCTTGTTGCCTAAGGTAGAGTGCAATGGCACGATCTCGGCTCACTGCAACCTCCACCTCCTAGGTTCAAGCGATTCTCCTGCCTCAGTCTCCCAAATAACTGGGATTACAGGCATTTACCACCATGCCCGGATAACTTTTTGACTTTTTAAAAGAAACAGGGCTTCACCATATTAGCCAGGCTGGTCCGGAATTCTTGACCTCAGGTGATCCGCCCTCCTCAGCCTCCCAAAGTGCTGGGATTACAGGCGTGAGCCACTGCTCCCAGCCAAAGACATAGTTTTTACCTCCATGAGGTTTTTACCTCATGGAGGTAAAAACCCCCATGTTGTTTTAAGGGTCAATTGTATAATAAAATGAAGCACTTCTGTTCACCAAAAGAGATATTTAAAATGCAAGCCACAGAGTAGAAAAAGTTATTTGCAGGATATGTATAATTTGTATAGATATATTTTAAAATCCTACAAAATAATAAAAAGAATGTAACTTAATAGAAAAAAAAAGGAGCATAAAACTTGAACAAGCACTTTCGAAAAGAGGATATTCTGAATTGCTGAAATGTTTGAAAAGGTGGTCAACTTTATTAATTTTCAAGGAAATATAAATTAGCACCACCATAAAACACTGTTGTGTAACTACCAGAATGACAATATTTATAAAATAAATATTATTGTATATATTTGAGGTATATAACATGATGCTGTAAGATACATAGTAAAATGGTTTCTATAGTACAACTGTAACAAATTAACATGTCCATCATTGGCCAGGTGCGGTGGCTCAAGCCTGTAATCCCAGTACTTTGGGAGGCTGATGCAGGCAGATCACCTGAGATGAGGAGTTTGAGACTAGCCTGATCAACATGGTGAAACCCCGTCTCTACTAAAAATACAAAAAAATTAGGCAGATGTGGTGGTGGGAGCCTGTAATCCTAGCTACTCGGGAGGCTGAGGCAGGAGAATTGCTTGAAGCAGGAGGTGGAGATTGCAGTGAGCCAAGATCGCACCATTACACTCCAGCCTGGGAAACAAATCAAGACTTGTCTCAAAGCAAAAAAAACATTAACCACGTATGGTGGCAGGCGCCTGTAGTCCCAGCTACTTGGAAATCTGAGGCGGGATAATTATTTTAACCCAGGAGGTTGCAGTGAGTTGAGATTGCTCTACTGCACTCCAGCCTGGGTGACAAAAATGAAAATCCATCTCAAGAAAAAATAAAATCCATCATCTCATATAGTTACTGACCTATAATCTAATTTAGCCGAAGTCCTGAATACAATACACTATTATCAACCACAGTCCTCACGTTTTACATTGGATCGTTTGACTTTTAATCCATACTTATTACTTTGCATCCTTTGACCTACATCTCTCCATTTCTCCTCTCAACCCCAACCCTGGTAACTACGGTTTTATTTGTTTTATTTTCTATCTCTATATGTTTGACCTTCCCCTGCCATTCCACCCCACCCAGCAGATTCCACATATCAGTAAGAGTATGACATATTTTTCTTTCCATATCTGGCTTATTTCACTTAGGATAACATCCTATAGGCCCATCCATGTTGTGGCAAATAGTAGAATCTTATCCTTTTTTTATAACTAAGCTCCTTATCCATTCATCCATTGATGGATACACAGGTTGTTTCTATATCTTGGCTACTGTGAATAGTGCTGCAATGAACTTAGGAGTGCAGATATCTTTATGAGATGGTGATTTCATTTCCTTAGGGTACATACCTGGAAAAGGATTGCTGAATCATATAGTAGCTCTGTTATTAACTCCTTTAAGAACCTCCATACTGATTCCACAATGGCTGTAACCATCTACATTCCCACCAACAGTATGCAAGGGTTCCCTTTCCTCCAAACCTTCAGAATAGCAATATTTAAAGAATTAACAATATAAAATGTTGATGAAATTGGGGAAAAACTTTAATTTTCATGTTGCTGTTAGAAATAAAATGTGGAAAATTGTTCAGCAGTATTTACAAGCACTGGACATATATACATATATACTTTACGACCCAGTAATTTTACTTCTAGGTATTTATCAAACAGAAATATACTTATATTTGTACATCAAAAGCCATGTGCAGGATGTTCAGAGTAGCACTATCTGAATTGCCAAATGGCATAATGCTCATGAGCAGAATAAATTGTGATGTATTCATACTATGGAATACTACACAGCAATGAGCATGAACAAGTTACAATCACTTGCAACAATATGAATAGAGCTCAGAAATACAACATTAAATGAAGAACATCATACACCTACCTAATATATGATTCCATTAATGGTCAAAACCAGGAAAAACTAATTGATTGTGATAGAAGTCAGGAGAATAGCGGATTCTGGCCATAGTAAAGGAGAGGCATGGGTGAAGACTGGTAGGGCACATTAGGAGGTTTTCAAGGGTTGCTGCTGTTTTATTCTGATCTGCATAGTGCTGAAATAGGCATGTTCACTTTGCAAAAATTCGCTGGCTATATGCTTGTACTTTTAAAAATATGTACATTACTTTTGTGTATATATTACCTGTGATTACCACAAATAAAGATTCTACACAAATACAATTATTTGTATAAAGACAATTATTTGAACAATTATTTGTATAAAAACAGAACATAATTCTAAACACTATACTGAATTCACAGCTAAAATAAAATTTTAAAAACTTGTTAAATTAGCCATATCCACAATATAAATAAGTGAACAACACTATGAAAGTTGCCTTTAGAAAATTCCTTTTATGTCTCTGATTCCTTTTATAAACTGTCCATCTCAGGATTAGTCCCTGGTTTCTTGAATAAAATCATTAAAATAGTTGTCAGCTCTTATAGCACTGAAGAAATGTCACCAGCTTTCCCAAGTATAGGGAAGAGAAATGAAAAGAGCTAAAGACTATTTCCATTTTTTAAACTAGGCTTTGGATATAAAAAACAAAAGTAACACTTGGCTTAAATTGGTATGTATGTTAACTTAATTACAAACTGATCTTTTATTGTTTTTAATTAAATGCTATTGTTTTCAAAATTTTACTAAAACGTGTATTATTAAGCAAGGGAGACTCCCAAAGATACCTACTTTAAAATGCTCCAAGAATGAAAAGACTTGGTCTTCATTTATAACTGAATCTTTTAAAATAAATAAGTAACTATTAGAGATCTGTGATCTTTTCTCATGTCTATCTCACAATACACATTTATAGATGATGAAACTGACCAAAAACAGGTAAATAATACACTTTAGGCAAATCAAATCATTTACCTTTTTTTGGTCAGTTTCATCATCTATAACATGTAATAATTGGATAAATTCCCATTTGGCCTTAGCATTCTATGAATAAAGCAAACGTGGATGAAGCTAAACTTCCTAAGGTAGTAGATTATCCTAGCTAATATTAACTCTGGCATAAAATGCACAGAAGGGTTCTGTTCATTAATTGCTCTTAAATATGTATCATTCATAACCCTGAAGTCATTATAATTACTACTTTATGATGCCAATTTACTGATATAAAATTTATTTTCTTTTTTCTTTTGTTTATACTGATATAAAATTTAAAAGTATCTCTTCTTTCTTGTAATAGTTAAGATAATTAATGTTAAGATTAACAAGTGGTTGTTTTATAACTAGAATATGTAATTGTTCTATAATTTTAGTATTCCAACTCTGTCTGAAAGTTTGTTTTAAAGTTATGAAAGTTATAAAGTCTCTTTTTCCATTGCATTTTTGGAAAGACAAAACTGAAATAATATTCCCAGAGGAATACTGGGTTTCTCATATCTCTGATAAGATTGATAAGAAATCTGGTAGTACACCTGGTAAGAATCAGAATGGTGGGAGGAAAACAAACCAATGATGCAATCAGAAGACAGCACTTTTCTAGGAAATGCTATGTTATTTTCAAACATGTCAACAAATCTGTACAAGCTATCATCAGAAACCGTCTATCTTTATAACAAGTGGCAACGTAAAAGGAACCTGTTACTGTTCAAGTTTGGAGATCACCAAGGTGAGAGAATTCAAGGTAGGAGTTACATGAAGAACAGCCTGTATCAAAAGTAAACAAAATGTCTCAGAAGGATGCTTTGACCCACTGTAATGTTTCTTGATAAACACATAGAATAATGGATTCGTTACTCAGTTTTCTCTCTAGTTAGAATATTTATGTTAATGTAGTGCTCCCCCAAGGGCACAGATAGCAACAGTAGATAATTAAACAAGAGTGAAATGCTAAAGAAACTGAAATAATATGTCTACCTACACTTTTCATCTCAAAATATTTCTGGTGTTAAGATTAGAATGACCTACAAAAGATTCCCATAGAATAAAAAATTTATAACTGAAAATATCTGTGGCAAATATCCAGATAAGGAAAGTGCCCTGCCCAAGGTCAAAGCCACTTAGTAACAGGAATAGAACCTGTTACTAGTAACAGTCACTGCTTAGTGGTTTTGACCTCCAAGTAGTTAGTGGGCAATAGAAAAATAGACACAAGAGACACATCTAGTTTTCAGGTACTCAAGAGACTTTCATCATATTATTATATATGTGTTAGCAAGGTCACATCACAAACCTTCATAATAAACAAGGAATTAACATATATGTATATGTATATATATATGTTTATTTGTATATATACACATATATATAACAAGTATTATATATATATATATGTATATTCCATTACACATAGTAACCTTTTTCCCAATTCGCTCCCAGTTCTGTGCCCTCCCTCCAACTATAACTTTAGCAAACCACAATCCATAAAAAGTTGAGTAGGAGACATTATCAAGAGAGGCAAAAGAGATGAGGTTTGATATCTCTTTTTAAGATCTAAGCATCTTGCCTTGCAGAGGATTGGCTTTGTTTGCCATAGTGTACTAACCAGTTAGGACTAGAAAATATTCCCAGATGAACCCTAGGTAGTTCTAACTTCTCTAGGTCAGATTTATCACTGAGTCTCATTACTTGGCTTCCACAAAGCTCAAGGGCATCATTATAGATAATCTCCAAATTATATAAATCCTTCATAGCAAAGAGAGGGCAGATGAAGAATCCCAGCTGTAACTAAATTATTAAATCTTAATCACAAAAGGAGACTATAAAGACTGTTTTATAACAGAAAGGTCTGTAGAAAGCCATGCTACTGATGTAAAAAATTAAGATGTCACCAAGATACAAGAGCATGTTAAGGAGAACAAAGAGGAAACAGAAGCCTACCAAAGCAGGCTTGCAATGTTTGCCCAGCCAGACCACTGGGTCTTCAGCAGCTGCCCATGAGAGCTCCTCTCCATGCTTTTTGAACATTCCCTTTTACATCCACCTAGCAGAATTCATTTCCTCATTCTTAATCTAGTGCTTTTCACATTTTACTTTGACCAATATTAATCTTGAAAGGATAAAAGGAAAGGAGCAAATTTATACTGTTCTATTAAAAATTTTTAAAATGCAAATAATTAGGTAGAAAATATGTAATTAAGAATATTTTGCCTTGAATTTTCCTGATAATTGCTTCAATAATTTCCTCACAAAAAACCATGGGCTTCATCTTAGTAAAAACTATATCTTGTTATTAAACCATGTCCTATAATCCAGAGTACAGTGAACTACCTAAGATTTAATTGGAATCTCCCACACTTTTTGGCAAATGATATAATCACAATTCAAACTAGTTTAAGCAAAATAAGATAAAATAGTGGTGCAAGTAGCTAGAACATCCATGGTTATAGCCACAGACAGATCCAGGGCACCAGTAAGATTGTCAGGACACAGTATTTTGCCAATGTATGGCTCTGCCACCACAGTAATTATTAGGAAGACTCTATCCCTAGTGTGGCAAATATGAGCAACAGAAGCTCCTCACTTAACATTCTCCCAGCTCAGCAACCCTAATGAAGAGAAAGAACCTCTTTCCGAAGCTCCAGCAAAATATGGCAGGACTTATGCTCGCTGACCATAACCTGGTTTGGGTCATACACCCATCCCTGATAGCATGTGCGTTTTCTCTTTGGGCAAGCTTGGGTTTCAGATCCTGTGGAGTCAGAAGGTGGACTCAAGGCCACCCAAACTCTATAGATGGATTAGAAGGGAGGAGTAGTTTCCTCTTGCACAAAAACTTGGTTCTTTTATCAGAAAAAGAGAGAATGGATTCTGGTCATAAGGACAAGAAACAGAAGGTTCACTACCAGGACATATACTCTAGAAAATACAAAAGTTCCTCATGAAAGCACATGTTGCCATGGAATATTCTCAAAGACAGTGTTTTACAAAGATGTCAACATATGGATGATCATTATGGATGAACATTACAATTCTCAGTGCCTTACAGACAAAGACATCTTCTGAAAGAGTATGAACTTTATATACCAACTTGAAAATTATAAAACGTTATTGCCTTTATAATGCTAGGCCAAGAAACTAGGAAATCAGAAAAAATTCAAGTGTTGCTTAATAATTATAAAACTTTTTAGTTTAAAAAAATCTTCAAAATTAAAATAATTATTTATACATTTGGCCAGTTTTTAAAAAAATGAGCAGGCTTATATAGTTTCAGTGCTGCATTTAAATGACATCTATAGTTATTTTTAATTGCTATTTACAGGAATCTTGATCTTGTAAAATCTGTTACTATAGTAATCTCAGCAAATAATTAGCTCCTTAGGGAAAATCCAACTCTTCATAACTTCTAGTTGAAACAAAAAATAGCCTTTAGCTTTTCTTCCTAAATAATGATACATTTATTACTTATACATTGCTGCCCACTACATTTGTAAAATAAAACTAAATTTTTTTCTTAGAAATGCTTTCAGACATTGTATCTACCTCTTCAAGATATTTAAAGGTAAAAAAACCATTTAACTGTTAAGAGGGTTAGAAAAGTTAATATACCATGGAGTTTACAGCCTCACAAATTATTTTAAAATGGTTATTTTCTGTTCTTTTTCCCCCCATTTCACAATCCCCTGTGGCTAGAAACAGACAACAAATTAGGTACAATGAACATGCTTTCTGCTTACCAGGGACAAGTGACTATTTGCTTTTTTTCTTTTCTTTTTTCTTTTTTTTTTTTCTTTTTGACACAGAGTCTCATTTTGTCACCCAGGCTAGAGTGCAGCAATGCAATCTTGCCTCACTGTAACCTCTGCCTCATGGGTTCAAACGATGCTCTTGCCTCAGCCTCCCTAGTAGCTGGGGTTCGTGCACCGCTACACCCAGCTAATTTTTTATTTTTAGTAGAGATGGAGTTTCACCATGTTGGCCAGGCTGAGGCTGGTCTTGAACTCCTGACCTCAAGTGATCCAACCGCCTCGGCCTCCCAAAGTTCTGGGATTACAGGTGTGAGCCACTGTGCCCAGCCTAACAAGTGACTATTTTCAAGCTAAGTATATTAAATCTATCTCTCAATAATCCATAAATAATAATGCTAAGTATAAACGATTAATTCTAATGTATATATGTTTTATTGTTTATATATATATATATCATGTTTAATTCTAAAAGGAATTTAAAGCAACTTCAAAGACATCAAAGTAAAATAAACAAGATGAAGCAAAAGGCAAATAGAGTATAAAAGCAAGTTAAAGCCAAAAATGAAGTTTGTACTCAATATGCATTCCATGTAGTCCACCTACTAACAGTGGGTGCTAACCTAGGTACTTTAGTTTCAAAGTCCCTGAAGTGAACAATATATGTTATTCCAATACAAAATAAAAGACTGAAAGGCAAAAGAGAATCCTACATTGTATCTGAAGTACATCTGTAAATATTAGAACCTAACAAACCGAGTATAATGTGTGTGTGTGTGTGTGTACACACACACACACACACACACACACACACACAGAGATGCGAAATTCTTAAAGCTTGCATTTGTCATAAGTTTACTACTTTGTTAATTCTGATATACTCAAGCCAGAATGATTTTATATTGTCCTACTGCAGACCTACTTTCAATATGTGCTAACACTGTGGTTTGAGTATGCTAAAATGATTTGTTCTAAATAATCATTTTTACCTGGTAGGGCCAAACAGAGTTAAAATTAGAGGTTGGATGCACCAGACGTAACAGAGGGAAGGCCAGGCTTGGATCCAAAGAAGCAGAGTCCTGGAAGCCCAAGGCTCACTGATTGATGGATGGAGAATACAAGGAAGCAATGGGTACAAAAAACAATGGCAGATGCATAAAGTTACTGCTAACAGAAAGAATAGAGAACTGGGAGCACAACGTAAAGAGCAAAGGAAAGGTAAAGAAAGAAAGATAAGAATAGAAAAATTTTAACGTGGCATTTAAGTGAATTATGTCTTAGAAACCTAGTAGGACTTGCTCCATTTTTTTCTTGATAACCCACTGTTTTTACTTACAGATTCAAAATTAATTCACTCACCTTTCTGCAAATAGCCTAAAACATATTATTTTTTTACAACAGATTTATCATAGTCAACAACATCCAAAGGAACAAGACATTAAAATTAGGCACAGGCTAGAATCCTGGCTTTCTGGTGTCAGCACAGCATATAATGATGTAGATTCCGTGCAGTGGGTGCTTAGAAAAGAGTCACTGGTAATTTTAAGTTAAGAGTTTGGTAGGATTCTTGTGATCTTCCTCAATCCAGGTTGCTTCATGTGCCATTCCCTAAACCTCTTTTCTAATCAGATTGCTACACTTAATCTGCTCATGGGTGCCATCGCAGCTTGGCTAAATGGACCTGGGCTTGACTCCCCAGTTCACCTATTGACTAAGAATATTTATTTAGTCTTTCCCAGTTCCAAGACTCACTACTGTTTAGGGGATTATACTGTTGCAGAGTACCCAGTTATATTCCTTACCATCATAAAATGGTAGAAATAGGCATAGGAGAAAAGTTCAAGAGCATTGATATTACAAAGGACTATAGTCTTCCAGTGACTGAAAAACATTTTTTCTAGAGATGAAAGCCTAGTTCTAATCCAGTCAACCTCCTCACTGCGGGAACCCAAACTATCAGCATCTCACCCTCATTATATACACAATGAGGTTGGATTAGATGTGATAGATCATCTCTAAGGTATGTTTCCCCTCTATAAAATTTTGTGCCACTACAAGTATTGTAAATTAGAAATTTTCCAACTAATTTCCCTTGGGGCTTACTAGTCTTATATTGAACCCCCTTCTGGTGCCCTCTAGTTTTCATCATTAATATTTCAAATGATCATGAAGTACAGATAAGATGATACCAACCCTGAAAAATTGAATTTAGTATTGTGGATGATCAAAACCTTTTGAAACAAGGCAGACCTTACGTTAAATCCCAACTCTGCCATATTGGTTATATGACCTTGAAAAAGTTATTTCAGCTCCCCAAGAATTTGTTTTGTATTTTACAAAATGAGGCTAATGAGCAATATCTACCTTAAAGTATTAGTTTCTGAGAACTTGAATTCTCCTGGCTTCTAGTAGGCATTCAATATTATATTATTTTGTACCCTGAAAGAATCATGCAAATTCAGCTTTAAATCCTTCTAGATATGCTTAACACATTTTTGATTGAAGAACATGGTGAGTATCTCATAGAAATTTTACCCAAAATATCTTGTCTAATTCAAAAAGCCAAAAATTAAAGCAACAACAAGTTATCAAAATTATTGCTCTAACTTTGCTACAGGTTGAGCACCCTTAGTCCGAAAATCTAAAATCTGAATGCTGCAAAATCCAAAACTTTTTGAGTACCAATACGGCGACACAAGTGGAAAATATCACACCACACCTCATGTGACAGTTTGCAGTCAAAATGCAGTCAAAACCTTTCCATGCACAAAATTATTTAAAATATTGTACAAAATTACCTTCAGGCTATGTGTATAAGATGTGTATAAAACAAAAATGAACTTCGTGTTTAGACTTGGGTCCCTTCCCTGAGATATCTCATTATGTATATGCAAATATTCCAAATTCTGAATAAAATGAAATCCAAAGCACTCTGCTCTCAAGCATTTCAGATAACTGATACTCAACCTGTACCAAACTGTGGCAAGATAAAACTATTAAATATCTGAAGTGTACCTCAGACTGAACTATCAAGAATTACAACCACATCAAGAAAAGCATTTTAAATTGTTGTAATGAGCACACATTAGTGATGAGACAAAAATTGTTACTCACTTCTGAAAGACCCTTGAACTGAATATTTAAGCACTATTTCAAAACTGATTTTGATAAAAGTGCATCAAGACTTCAGAAAGATTATTTGTGAATAATGAAACACCATTTCAAAGCCAGGAGGAAAACTAGATTGGCTTACTTTTCAGTTCTCGTATTATTAGTTCAATAGGTTTATTTAAAAATCTCTCTGATCTTTTACTCTGACACACTGAAAGCAAATTTTGAAAAGCGAAAAACCTATAAGGCTTTTCATTTTCTACTAAGTATCACCCACAAATCTAACATCAATAAAATATGACAGCCTTGGACTTGAATATGACAGTCTTTATATTGTTCTAATGTATTGCCTACCCTATCCACAGAATAATCACTAAAATCAGCAGGAAAAAATATCAATCAGTAAAAATAGGAATGTGAGTTTAATTCAAGTACCTGGAAATACCAAGGTGCTTTTATATATTCTCAGTACTGATTACTTTTAAAAAGGTGTAACACTTCATTTAAAAGGAATATATGAGTACAGTTGATTATTTCTGCTTTGTTATACATCTGTAACTATTCAACTAATAGTAATAATAAACACAATGATTGTTATCAATTTCTTGAGTACAAACAACAGACCTGAATCACTGACTTAAATACTTTACATAATGACCTCATTTAACAAAAAACAATTATACTTATAGTTGAGAAAATTGAGTCTCAGCAAGTTTAAATAACTTGATCAGACCACACATTAAATAAATGATAGAGCTAAGATGGAATTCAGACATGTCCTGCATCTTTCATTTACTCACGAGAATATTAATTTATTCAATAAATATCTTTATCCTAAAGAAATGCCACTGTAATAGGAAGATGGTTGCAAATTCTTTGTCCCTGTGCTCATTGAGAGGTGAAACCTATTGTTCTTTCCTTAAATATGGACTTGCCCTGTGGCTTGGTTTGACCAAAGGAATGTGGTGGGAGTGACTAAGTTACTCCAAAGCTAGCACAAAGGAGATCTGCTGATTTTGCTATCACCTTCTTGGAACATTCTGGGAACCATATCACTGTGGAGTGAGAAGCCCAAGCCACATAGGAGGCCCCAGGGAAGAGAGCCAAGATGTGCCAGTCAGCAGCCTCAAGAGCCAGAACCAAAGCCAGTCATGTGTGTTAGCAATCTTACACATATCAGGCCTGTTGAACATTGAGATCGTTGCAGCCACAACACTACATGGAGTGGAAGAACCACCCAGCAGTGTACAGTCAACCCACAGAATATCAAGAGATAATAAATGGTTGCTTTAAACCATTAAATTTTGGGGTGACTAGTTATGCAGCAATGAAATGTTTTTCTTGAAATGAGAGTATTGGGTATAACATAGCAAAATACACTCTAGGAGGAAAATAAACAACTATAATAATATTATTTTGGTATAATATAGCAAACTATAACTCCAAAAAGTAAGAAAAGCAATGAAGTAGTTGTTTTTCTCTCATGGCTGGCATGAGTTTGTTTATACTGAAAGCCTAGTAAAGTAGGAAAATCAGAAGAGACTATGGCCCTTTTCCTTCACTTATTTATTCATGTACTCATTAAACTTATTCATTTATCTATTCATTAAGCAACTATGTCTTGTTACATTTGAGTGTTTTTGTTAACTACTGTGTGTCATACTGTAAATCAAGGTAAGCCTACTGCCTTTAAGAACTTTTAGGTCTAAAGAATGTAATACTTTATGATTGATTGACTTCTATGCATTCCATAAAGAGTGAAGTAGAAGTTAGAAAAATTAAGGAAAGTAAGGGGGAAAATTGGAGAAGCTCAGTCCATATTTTAATTTTTGCTATTGATAATATACAAAGTAAATTATTATATATATACTATACTTATATTTTAATATTTCATTTCTATGCATAGAATGTTAAGCTCCCCAAAAATGAACATAAAAGAGAGTGTGCATTCAATTGCTTTTGCTCTCCTGCTTGGCTCTCCTAAGGCTTCTGAGTTCCTAACCTGTCAGAGCATTAGTTTCCTTAAATGCAAAATTAAGGTGATTCTACCCCTACCTGCCCCAAGATGTATTATGCCATGCAAATGATAATTATGAGATAAAACTATTAAACCTTGATATTGGGGTCAGAACTTATTTACATAACCACCTATGCACTTGTAAGAAGAAGAAAATGAAAATGAACTGTAAAAGCTCTATCCACACTTAATTAAACACTGTCTCCCCACGTTCAAACAGGTGATTCTAATAGGGCTGAGGATCATAACAGTCTGTCCTCCTGTCCTCAGAGCTGGGTGTGGGATGCAACTGGTTCCATAAGATTCCTCCGCCAACAACTGTTAGATATGGAGCTAATGGAGGAAGGGCTTGGATTTTGAGTCACCGGTCAGAAGAACGCAAATCAAACACTGCCCGGCACACTGTCTTCCCTGCTACATGGAGAAGGCCTATATTCTATAAGAAAATATGAGATCCATAGAGACAAACAGAGGTGAGGGAGAGACCAAGACTTGATGACCTCACTTGGTCCCATAAATCAGGCTGTGACTAAAACTGTGATAAACCTTCATTTCAAAGTTGTGTGAACCAAAAATTATTTTATCATTTAAGTTAATCTAAGTTGGATTTCTGTCCACTGCAACCAAGAGTCTTGACTAAAAGTAAAATTAAAGCATCAGAGGTACATTGAAATCATCTGAGACCTTTCATAATTTGTTTGGGCAATCAATCTCTTATGAGGATAAAAGTATCTCTAACCTTTTTTTTATTTGAGACAGAGTGTAGCTCTGTGGCCAGGCTGAAGTGCAGTGACATGATCGCTCACTGCAATTTCCACCTCCCTGGTTCAAGTGATTCCCCTCTCTCAGCCTCTCGAGTAGCTGGGACTAATAGGCATGCACCACTGCATCCAGCTAATTTTTTGTATTTTAGTAGAGATGGGGTTTCACAACGTTCGCCAGGATGGTCTCAATCTCCTGACTTTGTGATCTGCCTGCCTCAGTCTCCCAAAGCGCTAGGATTACAGGTGCAAGCCACCATGCCCAACAAGTATCTCTCATCTTAAACTAAGAAAGACCATAGTTAAAGCAAGGGACATAACGTAACACTCTTATTCTAGCCACCAACGTGATTGCATTCTTTACTTTCTAGTCAGACCCCCTCTTCCCTTGTCTAACTACCTATCAACACAGATTTTTTTTTCTCATTTTTTTTTTTGAGACACAGTTGCCCAAGCTGTAGTGCAGTGGTGTGATCATGGGTCACTGCAATCTCCACCTCCCAGGTTCAAGTGTTTCTCCTGCCTCAACCTCCCAAGTAGCTGGGACTACAGGTGCACACCACCATGCCTGACCAATTTTTGTATTTTTAGTAGAGACAGCGATTCACCATGTTGGCCAGGCTGGTCTTGAACTCCTAACCTGAAGTGATCTGACCTTCTTGGCCTCCCAGAGTGCCTAGGGCTAGAGGCAGGAGCCACTGCATCCAGCTTAACCTGTCCTTTTAATTTTCATTTCACAAAGTACTATCCTCCAGGATGCTAGGAAATGAACTAGAGGATGTAATAAAGAGTCAAGAAAAGAAGGATAAAACTTAGTTCGTAGCCTAATGGCACAATAGCTAATATGTCTAACCATGAGCAAATGCTCAAAAGTCCTGAGTCCAGAAAAACCCTTATTCATTACCATTAAAGAAATACATCTAGCAGGATAGCTACACTGAATATGTTAGGGAAATGGAGAAGCACTGGTATTTTGATAATCAATTCAAAAGAAAATTAAATTTACTAATGGAAACTACCACTATTCATTTTCTGGACATATGTAAAGATAAAGCTAGCTTAAAACAACAAATAACCACCTAATCTCTTAACCTTCAGATAGGGTGCAAAAGCATTATCTAAAAGGTAATTTTTCATTATTAGTAAAGCAAGCTTTAGTCTCAAACTTTACCTTAGACTACTCAACGTCTGCCCATTTGTCTTGTACAGACTTTTCCTTTCAGTGCCCTGGATTTCAAGGGAACTTGGCTGCCAAAGACTGAGGCTGAAATCAAAGTGCTCTGGGCTTTCCCACCAGAACTTCATCCATGGGGCATAGAGGCAGACTTGGAAATAGACAAATGCTGTGTCTGCAAAATAAATTAATTAGTGTAGGGCAAAATGGCCTCTATCTTTTCCTCAACTTAGCCCCAGGAAAAAGCAAGACTCTTGTGGTCATTTTGCCTTTGCTTACATCCAGAGATGCCTGAAGCTAAAGAAAGGCTCCTTAGTAGACTATGGTAAGTCCCCTTTTATCCTCCTGCTGTCAGGGATGAAAGATTCCAAGCCTCAAGTGCAACACAACTGCAGGCGCTAGACTTTTTCAAAAGATAAAAATCAAAACCCAAAAAGACCACAAGTTCACTTTGAAATTGAAAAAAAAAAAAAAAACCCTGCCTTCTGAGAGTGGCTGCTTTCCAGACACCAGACACACAAATGCTTTAAAGACAAAAACAAGTTGTTACATTTGTCAGGGTGAATAAAAAGCCTAGAACAGGACTCTCAAGTCTCTCTTTCTGTGCTAAAGAATGTCTTCCCAATTTTTTGCAGCCTTGAGGACCATGAGATGACTGGGAAATTGTCGACAGGAGCCGAGAAAGGGCTGTACTCTGTATGCTGGCATTCAAGGACAAGCACGGAGGGGCAGCAACAGCAAAGAGGAGTCCTGGTGCTCTTCCTGGAGTTCCCAGGCTCTGCTGGCTGTGGATCCTGTTTTTCAAATATTTACTGTGTGTCTACTACATATTGGGCACTATTCTAGGCCCTGTGGATGTATTAGTGAATCAACCAGAAAAAATATCACCTACTCATGTGAAGGTTATATTGCAATAGACTTAGGGGACAGAGACAGAATAAATTAAACAAATAAGTAAAGTTTATAATATCTTAGAAATTAAAAAGCACTATAAAGAAAATAAAGCTGGGAAGAGATATAGAAATTCCCAGAAGGTCAAACGGTAGACTTGCCATTTAAAATTGGTGTTCAGGGAAGATTAAAGGAAAAGTCAAAGTTTGAAAAAGGATTTGAAAGAAGGAAGGGAGTAAACCAGATATTTGGGAGGAAGAGTGGTAGTGGAAAAGGAGACATCAAGAGCAAAGACTGAGAGAAAGGCCTTTGCCAGCCAGGTTCAAAGAACAGCAAGCAGGATTCATGTCTGCAGTAGAGGCAGTGATGGGGCAGAGGTTAGAGATAAGGTCAGAGGATTCGTTTTGAAACAAATTACATAAGGATTGATAAAACAGCAGTGTTTCTCTGATGTAGGCAATCTTCAGAAAGTTTTGAGCAGAGGTATGATACAACATATAACTTGGCCACTTAATTGAGAAGGACAGAAGGAAGGAGATTAGTTAGAAGGCCATTAAAATACTAATACTCTGGCGATTTCAATATGCATCTTAATTTTCGTATACTGTAGTCTACCTTCAAATGATACTGCACTGCTTCATACATAATGTATGAAGCATACAAATCACTACAACAGAATACTTCCCTTCCTCCCTTCTTCCTTTATGCTATTATCATATTTTACTCTTATGTTATAAACCCCACAATGCATTATTTTTGCTAAAAAGAAAATTTTTTTTCAAATGTAAACATGAGGAAAGAAAGTCTTGTCTATTTCCCCATGTTTACTGTGTCTTGCACTCTTCATTTTTTTTTTTTTTGGGGGGGGGGAGGTCCAAAGTTCCCTCTGGCAATTTCCTTCATACTGAAATTTTCTTTATCATTGCCTGTAGTGCCGATAGGCTGGGAATGAGTTCTCTTAGCTATTGCTTGTCTGAAAGTGTCATCATTTTACTTTTATTTTTGAAGGATATTTTCACTGGGGATATAGAATTCTAAGTTAACATTTTTTTTTCTTCCCATCATATTAAAGATGCCATTTCATTATCTTCTGGACTGCATTGCTTCTAGCAAAAAATCAGTGGTACTTCTTTCTTTGCTTCTTTGTAAGATGTCTTTTTCTTTGGCTGCTTTTAAGAATTTTTAAGAATCTCTTATTGTAATTGTGACATATATTGGTATAGCATCTTTTGTGCTTGTTCAATTTGGGATTCATTGAGCTTCTTGGATCTGTAGGTTTACAGATATCATCAAATTTGGGGATTTTTCAGTCATTAATTTTGTATCTCTTGTCTCATCTTTTCTTTCTGGGACTCCCGTTACATATGTTAGAACCCTGTGTTCCCATGGGTCACGGAGGCCCTGTTCATCATTTTTGAGCTTTACTTTTCCTCTGTGTTTTAGTTCAGATAGTTTCTACTATGTGTTTAAATTCTATGGTTGATCTTTTTTTCTGGAGGATCCAATCCACTGTTACCTTCATCTAGTTAGTGTTTTATTCCTGATACTGTGTTTCTCAGTTTAGAAGTTCCATTTTATCTTTTTCTCTATTTTTTAATTTATCACTTCATCGTGTCCATATTTTAAATGAAATCTCTCTACATATTTACAGAGCTGTTTTAAAATGTTTGTCTGGTAATTCCATTATTTCTATTATTCTTGGGTCTGATTCTATTGACTAATTTGTCTCCTGGTTATGGGTCACATTTTCCTGCTACTCAGACTGTCTAGTACTTTTTAATTAGATGAAAGACATTATGAACATTATGTTGCTGAATATCTGGATTTTGCTGTCTTCTTCTAAAGAGTGTTGAAGGTTATTTTGGCAAGCCGTAAACATTTCTTGCAAATGAGAAGTTTTTTAAAGCCTTATTTTTATGCTCTGTTAAGATAAGTCTAAGTAGCCTTTACTCTAGAGCAAGTTTGGTCCTCCTACTGAGACATAATCCTTTTGGGTGTGTCTAATGAACGCATGAGGTGTTTAGTGCAGTCTCCCAATGTAGTTGGAACTTAAACATCTCCCAGCCCTATGTGAGATCTAGGAAAGGTTTAGCTCACAGTTATCTAGTCACTTCCATTGCCCAACTTTATGAAGCTTCACCATTAGCATGAACATCTTAGCATTCAGCAACAATTCAAGAAGAATCCTATACATGTCTGGAACTATTTTTTATACATAATTCTCTCCTCCTGGTGCTCTGTACCACAAATGTCAGTACCCTTGTTCTCCACACATTCCAATATTTATTCAGACTTCAACTCAGAAGTCCTACTGGGCTTTGATTATGTTTCATCTCTCTGTGGCATTGTCCAGAAAGTACCTTCAGGCTAATACTGGAATGAGCTTAGGAATTATCTTGTTTGTTATCCTTCTCTCAGAAGTCACAGTCCTATAAAATCAATTGTCCAACAACCAAGAATCATTATTTTAAATTTTGTTCAATTTTCTGTGTTTCTTTATCATGGAAGAGCAAGGATAGACCTAGTAAGAACATGAAAGGGAAGTCCACCACATCCTTCCCTTTTGTAGATGAAACAACAGAGACTCAGGGTGGGGTTGCAGTACATTCAAGGTCACACAGCTACTGGTAGCAGCATCAAGCTCAGAAGCTGTTTCCGAAGTCCAACGTCTTTCTCACTCCAGCATGTTGCCTCTTACAGAATGAATGGTAGAGTGTAGTGTATTAGTTTCCTAGGACTGTTGTCACAAATTATTACAAACTAGGAAAGTTAACACAACAGAAATTTATTCTCCCTGGCTGGGTGCAGTGGATTCTGTAATCCCAGCACTTTGGGAGGCCAAGGTGGATGGATCACTTGCAATCTTAAGTTTGAGGCCAGCCTGGTCAACAGTATAAAACTCTGTCTCTACTAAAAATATAAAAATCAGTCAGACATGGTGGCACTTGCCTATAATCCCAGCTACTTGGGAGGCTGAGGCAGGAGAAGAATCACTTGAACCCAGGAGGTGGAAGTTGCAGTGAGCTAAGATCATACCACTGCACTCCAGCTTGGTTGACAGAGTGAGACTACATCAAAAAAGAAAAGAAAAGAAAAAAGGAAAGGAAAGGAAAAATGAAAAGGGAGGAAGGAAGGAAGGAAGGACGGAAGGAAGGAAGGAAGGAAGGAAGGAATGAATTTATTCTCTCCAAGTTCTGGAGACCAGAAATCCAAAACCAAAGCGTTGGTAGGGCTGGTTCCTTCTGAAGGTTCTGAAGGAGATCCATTCTATAACTCTCTCATAGCTTTTGGTGATTGTTTGAAATCCTCAATGTTAGTTGACTCACAGCACAGACAAATCTCTCCAATTTCTGCCTTCTTTTCACATAGCCTTATCCTATCCTCTGTTTATTTATATCTTCTCCTCTTATTATAAGGACCCTTGTCATTGGATTTAGGGTTCACCCAGTAAACTCAGGATGATTTTATCCAGAAATCCTTCACTGAATTACATCTGGAGATACCTTTTTTCCAAATAGGGGTACATTCACAGGTACTTGGCGTTAGGACATGGACATATTCTTTTTGGGAGGGGGCACAATTCAACTTTCAAAAGGTAGAAAAGGGGAAGTGTAAATAACACAGTCACAATTTGGAAATATTTGCCTCATATAAAAGCAGACGTGGAGGTTGGCCCCAGATGAATCTATTTTGGAGAATTTGAAAGGGTTTCCATGTAGAGCTCTAGGACTATGAAGGAAAAATGCAAAATCAGGTTGATAATGTTGTATTTCACCTGGGCACAATCATGTTACTGACTCATGCCTCACTACATTCACTAAGTGCATCACGCATTTAATACCACTGTTAATTTGGCCAGATAACCCAAGATATAACAAGGAATTATTGCTTTCATTTAATCTAACCTTTTATGTCTCTAATAACCATATCAGTCATGACTAGAGGCTTGAATCCTGAAAACAGAAACATGTGGGAGAGATAAATTACTGACAAGCCCTTACCTATAACAGGAGGAATGTCATCACTATAATAATTGTGTTTGCCAAGATGACCCAATGCCAGTTTCAGAGTCTTTACGAGGTCAAAAGGAAAGGACATCTAATTGCTGTCTTAGCTATCATTTTTCACTAACCACTGAACAGTGCTTTTTTTTTTTAAATGAAGCCTTTTTAAAAAATTTTTCCAACTTTCTTAGTAGGTTCAGACACTGCATTGTGAGACAAAGATAAAAGCAACAGGGAGAATCATCTCATAAGAAACATTAGCAATAAAGCACTGTGACAGGACAGCAAAGGCACTTTGTTAAAAAATTATTTCAACCTGAATAATTTGGCAGTGTTAATTCATCAAGAAAAAAAAATGTCTAGAACAGATACTACCCTGAGATCCTTAAGCAGTTCTCTGAAACTTTGTTTAATACAAACATTTCAACTACAATGCAACTGGGAATACATCTTTCAACCCACATTTTGTCTGGGTTATAAGTCCTATTGGTACTGAGCAGAGGCAGTCAGTTTGATTTTCCTTATGATCTGAACCAAACACAAACATTAAGTGGGGTCAAATAACACACCCCACTGGCAACCTTCAAATATCTAAAGCTGATTTAAAAGAGACTGGGAAATTGAGCTCAATAGAAAGGGCAAAAATAAAGTAGTTCATTTTTAATGAAAAAGGAAGCCTACCAATATCAATCTCCACTGTGCCACATGCCCCATTGTGCCCCAAATTGGACTGAAATGCAGAAGCCAACAAGCACAAGCACAACTGCCCCTCCATCCTACCTCCCCCCCAAAAAATCACAATTTGGCAGAAGGGAAAGATTTAGAGGAAAGTTAACTTAATGCACCTGAAATTCAAAACACCATTAGGAAAGGGTATTCTGGGTATGACAATTTAAGGTAGGTAAAGAAAGTTACAAATATGCCCAAAGTAATTGGAAAGTGAGCTTACTACCAGGAGAATTACAGAATAGTTGTGATGGAAGAGAATTAGAGAATAATTTTTACCTTAAAGTATAGATACTGAGTTCAGAAAGAAGCAGCCACTTGCCGAAGGTCATAGTGTCTAAAACTAAAATGGGATTAGAACCCACACCCTTTTGAGTCTTGTGCTCTCTCTCCTCTGCCGATTGTTCTCAAGACTATGTGGGGATGTTAAGAGTTTCTCAAAGTTCACAGCTGAGCCTCCTTTCCTTCTCTCTCCTCCCTACTCCTTGATCTCATTCTTTTCCCAAGCTTTTATTCTTATTAACAGACTTAGTCATCCAAATATATTTCTTCTGTTCTGACATCTCTGAACCCTAGACTTAGAATCAACAGTTCTATTTGTGGGTATCCCAGGCAGCTCAAACTTAATATGTACAAATGTAAACATCTGGCCCCCATCCTTCCCACTACAGATTTGTTCCTCCCCTCTTGTTCTCCATCTACTAGATGGAACTATCATCTTACGAGTGGCAGCCTTGAATTGGTATCTTTCCTTTACCATTTCCCTACACCTACTCATCAGTAAGACCTCCTATGTGTATCTCAAAAACGTCTCTCCATTTTCTCTGACCCCACCTTAGTCCAAGCCACCAACATCTTCCTCCTGGACTGCCTCCTAACCCCTCTCTCTGTTCTAACTTTTCTGCTTCCAGTTCATTTGCCACACAGCAGCCAGAATAATCTTTTAAAGACATTTCATTTACAAGAAAATCTAAAACTCTCACCATTGCCTACAAGATCAGGCATTATTTGGCCCCTTACTTCTCTAATCTCATGTCATGCCACCCTCTTCCTTTACCCTCTACTCTAGGCAGAGTGAACTCTAAATTCCCAAAACACACTGTGCTCTTTCTAGTGCAGGGCCTTGGCACATGCTGCTCCCACCGTCAGGAATGTTCTTTTCATTGTGAAAGGCTTGTTCCTTCTACAATTTGGGGTTCATGTTATATGTCACTTACAAAAAGAGGCCTTTCCTGATCATTCATCTCAATGAGGTCTTAGCGTCCTCCTGCTAGCCTCTGTAGCAAAGCCTCATTGTTTCCTTCACTGCGCTTATTACAATTTGTAATTGTTTATTGAGTAGATTATTGGTTATTATGACTCATGAGTCTTACAGCTAAATGACAGCAGGGATCAAGTCTGTCTTCCTCACTGTGTCACTGTTGTATCTGGCACCAAGCACATACAAGGCATTTGATAGGTATTCTTTAACATAATGAAAATGAAGTAAATTTATAACACTGTTCTTTCTACCCAAAGAGGACACAAAAGATTAAGGACTTCCATTCTGTGTCAATATATTCAACATGATAGAAGAAATACCACAACTGAGGGTTGCAAAACACTGAAAGTTATCAACTCTTATTCTCTAGAGATCCTTGTTAAACAATGTCCCATCCATCAAGGGTGAATTAAATTTGTCCCTGGCTTGAGGACAAAATAAGATGAGTTCACCCGGCCCCTTATAAACTTATGATTTTATGAAAAATCCATAAGCTCTTATCCTTCCAGCACTCTGATAACGAGGTAATTACCCTTCTAATGAAAAAGGAACCCTTTTTATATCTATCCCCATGAATTATGGACCTCAAAATTGAATTGGAGTCTAATAGACATCAAGCGCAACTACCTGCCAGTTCCTAAAAAAGATGAGAAAAAAAAAAAACAACACAGTGATATCCGGGGAGCCAAGAGGCAGTGTCACAGTGTGTCCTTCCTGCCTTCTCTGACTTGCTATCGACACCAGTTCTGCCTTCTGTGCCTCCCTCAGTTTGTGAGCCAATCCGCAACAGCAGAAAAGTCATTAGTGTCCCTTCCCTATCTGTTCCATAGGCTTTGAAATGAAGCTTCCATTCAGATTCTCTTTTAGATGTGACTTTCTCCATTCCTACCATGTTGACCTCAATCAAAGGGCTGAGCTCGGTCTTGACAACACGTTCAGTAGGCCTGCTCCAGAATCCCGACCTATTTTCCTACTGTCCTAAGACCTGTCAAAGCCCCCGTCACCAGCCTCCTCCACTATTGACTGAGTTCTTATAGCAAAGGTCTAATTAATGGAACCACAACACCAACAATCCAGATGAATTACACCCAGAGCCCACAATCCATACTCCTCCCCCATGCTCTTCCAGTTTGTCGATGCTGTTTAATGACCAGAAGTGACTCAGATTAAGCACTAAACATCTAGCTACCCTATTCCACAGCCAAGACTGTTACTTTCACTCCTGATTCCTAGGTCTGCTTGCCTAACTCTCCTCATTTCAGATTCTTTATAGCTGAATCTGTCCAAGTTATCACTCATGGCTAAATTTACATTTTTACTTAGTCTCTCTATTTTAACCCCTTGTGATCTCTTTTTATGCACTTGCCAGTTTGGAGACATAATCTTGTAAACCTTTACCTTCTGGAGAGTAGCAATGGAAAGTTCATTATTTTCACTTAAGATACAATGTAGAGTGACAAATGCAGCCTTAGAAAGTGGACAACTTCTTTCTTCTGGAGGGTCTTTGCCCAACTTTCCATATCTGGGCCCAAGGACATTTCCTTTTTCTCTCTGCTAACATGGAGTACAGAAAGGTTACATTAGCTAATAAAAGCCCTCTGCTGACAAAAGATGCTTTTGAAAAGTCAGTCGAAAAGGAAGCTCTGTCGATAGCTTTATTAAAATAAAATGCCACATCTTTTTGAAGTTAAAAGTCTCTGGATTGTAGTTAAAAGTCTGGTCAGCTCCAAATACAATGGAAAGTCGTATATATACATATATATATATGTTCCATGATGTATACGTGCCACATTTTCCCTGTCCAGTCTATCATCGATGGGCATTTGGGTTGGTTCCAGATCTTTGCTACTGTAAGCAGTGCCGCAATGAACATATGTGTGCGTGTATCTTTATAATAGAACAATTTATAATCCTTTGGATATACACCCAGTAATGGGATTGCTGGGTCAAATGGAATTTCTAGGTCATTGAGGAATCCCCACACTGTCTTCCACAATGGTTCAACTAATTTACACTCCCACCAACAGTGTAAAAGTGTTCCTATCTCCCACATTCTCTCCAGCATCTGTTGTCTCCAGATTTTTTAATGACTGCCATTCTAACTGGCATGAGATGGTATTTCAATGCAGCTTTGATTTGCATTTCTCTAATGACCAGTGATGATGAGCATTTTTTCATATGTTTGTTGGTCTTATATATGTCTTCTTTTGAAAAGCCTCTATTCATATCCTTCACCCACTGTTGAATGGGTTTGTTTGTTTTTTCCGTTGTTTTACAATGGAAAGTCTTTTAAAAGCCATGTGTTTCTCAAGCTGGCCTCACCATGCATAACAGCTAGAATATGAAACCAGGTTCCCCCTGCCCGACTATCATTTCCTTTCTGTGTCATGTAGAGGTTCCTATGTGAAGGAAAGATCTCCAGAATAAGATGAAAGACAGCTTTTATAAGAGCATCAAAGATAGAAGTTATAGAAATCATGATACTGAAATAATTTCTTCCAAGGTAAAACAATTAGGTACATCTTTGCTCATCAGATAGGAAAGAACGCTAAAATTTGAATGTTGGTCAGAATTCAAAGAAATGTTATTCCTACATAATGTTGTTAGAAATGTAGTACATTTTTGATAGTCTTTATTACAGTGTGAAATGCAGCTGCCCTTAAATTCACTGATTCCTCTTTAAGGTACGCTACGTACTTGCAAATATGTAGAAAGCAGCCTCTAGTCAATGCTCATTACAGCATTCTTCATTATAGTAAAAATATTGAGACTCGTCAAAATGTCCATCATCAGGGGAATGATCTATGCACATATATGCAGCAATTTAAAGTAAAGAGGAAGACTTACATGTACAATGACCTAGGAAGATATCTACATAATACAAACAGCATAATCCCACATGTATGAAAAAGAGAAACCAAGGCCAGACATGGTGGCTCATGCCTGTAATCCCAACACTTTGGGAGGCCAAGGTGAGCAGATCACCTGAGGAGTTTGAGATCAGCCTGGCCAACATAGTGAAACCCCGTCTCTACTAAAAAAAATACAAAAATTAGCTGGGTGTGGTGGCAGGTGCCTGTAGCCCCAGCTACTCAAGAGGTTAAGGCAGAAGAATCGCTTGAACCTGGGGAGGCAGAGTTTGCAGTGAGCCGAGGTCGTGTCACTGCATTCCAGACTGGGTGCCAGAGCAAGACTCTATCTCAAAAAAAAAAAAAAAAAAAAAAAGAAAAAAGAAAAAAAAAAAAAGAAACCAAGTTAAATCTGAATGTATAAAAATATATGCACAAAATAAATATATATTTATTTAAATGTACATAAAAAGGTTTTCAATCTAATATTTGTAAATTATTTATCTAATAAGAAAATATATGTAAATAACTATCTGATATATGATTTGTGAATACATATTATTCACAAATAGCTGATTATATCTGATGTACTTATTTGTAAGTTATGTATATCTAATAATCATATATCTGATATATATCTAATAACATATACAAATATATATATATTTGTAAATCACATATCATAATATATAAAGAATGCTTACAACTCAATAAAAGAGCAAATAATCTAATTAAAAAATAACAAGAGGTTTAAATAGATATTTCTCCAAAGAAGATACACAAATTACACAAACGGCCAATAGG
This sequence comes from Sapajus apella, assembly GCF_009761245.1. Taxonomy (NCBI): domain Eukaryota; kingdom Metazoa; phylum Chordata; class Mammalia; order Primates; family Cebidae; genus Sapajus; species Sapajus apella. The sequence continues at coordinate 30,210,901 of NW_022436963.1, forward strand.
TACATGAAAAAATTCTCAAGATCATTAGTCACTGGGAAAATGAAAGTCAAGATCGCAATCAGACACTACTTCATGCCCACTAAGCTACCTTTAACCATATTGACTGACAATAACAAAAGGCAACAAGGATCTAGAAAAGTTGGAATCCTCACACTTTACTGGTGGGAATGTAAAACGGTGTAGCTACTGCAGAAAACTGTTTGGCAGTCCATCCAAAAGTTAAATATAGTTACCATATCACCCATCAATTTCATTCCTAGATACATACCAAAGAGAATTAAAATATATATATTTATAGAAATACTTATACAATAATGTTCATAAAGCATTACTCATAACAAAAAACTGAAAGCAACCCAAATGACCATCAACTGATGAATAAACAAAATATTGTATATCTATACAATAAAAATATTATTCTGCCATAAAAAGGAATGAAGTACTAACATACCTACAAAATGGATGAACCTGAAGACATTAGGCCAAAATAACACAAGTAAAACACAAAGTCTTTTCAGGTGATTCCATTTATATTAAATGCCCATAAAAACAAATCCATAGAGACAGAAAGCAAATTATTGGTTGCCAGGGGCTGAGGAGTGGGAGGAATGGGAAGTGACTACCAAAGGAATGATTAAAATGTTCTAAAATCAGACAGTTGCACAACTATGTGAAAACACTAAGAACCACTAAATTGTACATTTTTGAAGAGTGAATTTTATGGAAGGTGGATTCTATCTCAACAGAGCTGTTATTAAAAATTTAAATAAAAATTGTAAAAAGTCTTGAAAAGTACCTACCAAGCCAATAACAGTGGTTATTTGGGGAAAGGGAATTAATGTATTTTTAAGAATAAGAATAGACGCAAATACCCTGGGCAATGTAGTGAGATCCCTTCTCTACAAAAAATAATTTAAAAGTTAACCGGACATAGCGAAGCACACCTCTAGTCCTAGCTACTCAGGAGGCTGAGGTGGGAGGAGTTCCAGGCTGCAGTGAGCCATGATTGTACCACTGCACTCCAACCCAAGTGACAAAGCAAGATTCTGTCTCAGGAAAAAAAAAAAAGAATATATTTGTATTAGTCCATTCCCACACTGCTATGAAGAAATAACGACTGGGTAATTTATACAGGAAAGAGCCTTAATTAAACTCACAGTTTCATAATGCTGGGGAGGCCTCAGGAAACCTACAATCATGGCAGAAAGCAGAGGAGAAGCAGGCACCTTCTTCACCAGGTGGCAGGACGAAGGGAATGCAAGTAGGGAAAATGCCAAGCATGTGTAAAACCATCAGATCTTGTAAGAATGCACTATCACGAGAACAGCACGGGGAAAACCTCCCCATGATCCAGTTACTTCCACCTGGTGCAGCCCTTGACACATGGAGATTATGGGATTACAATTAGAAGTGAGATTTCATGGGGACACAGAGCCAAACCATATCAACATTCGTGTATTTCTTATTACTTACATAATTAAAAATACATTAAAAAAGAAAGAAAAGTCCTAAGCACCACATAAAATGGCGATGTATTAAGAGAAATGTATAGCAGTGCATTTTATTCTTTTTAACTTATAACCTAAGAATAAATATTCATTGCAGAAAATAAGCATTTAAGGGCACTTTTCTGGGCCCTCAGTATATAAAATGCATAAGTCATATCTTCTTCTAAGACTTTATGGTGCATATCGGAGTAGAGGCATGTACACAGCCAAATGTTAAGTAGTGTGATAAATGCTATACTACTAACACCTACCTCTAGCTCTGGAAGCACAGGGACAGGGACCCAGGGAAGAGGTGCTGAACTTTAAAAGATAAGCAGAAGTCAACCAAGCAGAGAAGAGCTAAGGCAGATAGGCAGTGAGAACAGCATGGGAAAAGCCTGCAGGTATGCCGGTGCATGGAGTTTTCTAAGAACAGGGAACATCAGTGGCTGATGTGACCCTCAAAAATGTCTTGTTGGAGAGATTCTTGTAGATAAAAGGGTTGACTGGAATCAGACTGAAAAGAGCCTTAAATAATCCCTTGCTAAGGAGTGAGGTCATTATTATGCAGACTAGACCAGATGGAAAGAGACTAGAGACAGGGAACTCAGTTGGAGATTCCTGAATTAACGAGGCAGGAGAGAAGAGCTTGTGAATAAAAGCAAGGGCAGTGGCAGTGAAGCGGCAGATCAGATTCAAGACATCTTTCAGAGACAGAATAGGCAGGACTCCATGATGGACGTGGGAGGGAGATGGGGATGTGGTAGTGACTCCCAAAAGCCATTAGTTGTCAGAGCACTTATAGGAAGATTATAGTCAGACTTGTTTGCCCCTCAGGAAATAAAATGGAGATGAAAGAAAGAGTTCCATGTCCAATAGGAGAAAATATGTCCTACACTTTACATGCCTCGGGATAGACAGACTCTCTCCAGCTTTTGTGACATTATGTGCTGGTGCAAAGTATTATTTGTTAACATTAGTATTAAGCCAAAAATAGAGTATGTATCATGCACTAAGTCAAGTGCTTTACATGCATAATTTTATTGCATCCTCAGGATACTGTTTTGAGATAGAAAACCAAGGCTTACTGGTATTAAGAAACCAAGTTCAAACTGAGACAGCCTGACCTTAGAGGCCAATATTCTTAACTTCTGTGCTGTCTTGCCTCAGACAAGACGCCTCTGAGAGATTGAGTTAAGCAGCTTCAGTTATTTACTTCTAAAATAGTCAAGCCAGATAATAAACTCATCCTCTTTTCTCTCTCTCCAGATCCAGTGCACATCCAGAGCATTCATCACTTTCTCCCAGTTGAGATCAAAGTGACTCTTCAATCTTCTCAGTGACTTTCAGGATGTCAGCAATGGCCCCGTGAGGCAGGTGCATCCATCAGTAAGCAGCACTGCTCTTTAGCATGCCAGGGAATCCAGGCAATACTGAAGGGTATTCCAGCCATTCTTTTAGGGCAATGAGACTATTCAACCTAATATGTGGAGATTCAGAGACCCACTATGGGAAATGTAGGTTGTGTTTTAACTACCTAGCATGTATTTACTTCTTTTTGGTTAACATCATCCCTTACTTTTATCTGGTGGACTATACATGGTCTAGATTTGGTCCATGTAGTTGGGCTGAATGTACTTCATGTCTACCTTCATGAGTGAGTGCATGATTCAAGCCTGACCAATCAAAGCATCTTATCTCTTTTTCTCTAGTAACTGGCTCAGGGCTGGGCATGTGATGCAAAGCATTCCATTGAGAGTCAAGTCCAGGACACTATTTCAAATTGACCAATAAGAAAAAGCCCTCTATTTCATATGTTTAGACCTATAACGAAGAATGCTTGACAATTCCAGGGACATCCACATGGCCAGACTCTCTCTGAGCAGGTAGCCAAAACAGAGGAATAGAGAACTGAAATATGGAAACAGGGAAACATTGAGCCCCTGAATCAAGATGCTCTTGAAATCTAAGCAGAAATTTCCCGTTGGCTACACAAGCCAGTACCTTTCCCTTGATGTTTAAGCTATTTTGAATTTCTGACATCTACAACCAAAAACAAAAAAGAAATCAGAAGAAAGAAAAACTGAAAAGACTTGTCTCGAGAACAACTAGAAAGTGCTGAGTGGGCAGCTAGCTAGCCGGCTTGCAAAAGAAACATTTAGAGGAGGCTGCTTTCCAGGCATTTACTGGTAAGACTGGCCTAGGAGAAGCAGCCAATGTCAGAGCTGTCATACCAGGAACTGCTCAGCATTGGCCTGTAAATAGTACATTACATAGAGGTGCTATGGGACCCAAGCAACCAAAGAGAAGGTTAGATAATCTCTGCAACCATTGCATGACTCTGCTGTCAGCCCAGCCTTCTCACATTCTGGCAAATGCAGTTTCTTGTATCCTGACCTCACACACCTAAGTCTTCCCTCTCAAAATGTCCTCCCTCATCAAGCCCAGGTGTTTAAATCCTAGACATTTCAAGATTCACCTCGAGTTTCACCTCCTCCAAGGAATCTTTCCTGGTCATTACAGCCTTTTATTGGAGTGTTCTTTGAGTTCCTATAATGTTTAACCTTAATACCAACTACATGAGATCCAGGCAAAAGAGTTGAGTTTGCATACCTAATGAGGAAGATATCCCAGAAGCCTGATCTTCATCTGTGTTGAAGGTCTATGGGGAGGACACAAAAAGAGGAATTTTAGGTTACTGCCAAATCCTCAAGAAGTATAGATTTTAATACTGCAGGGAGAGAATGATAATATTCTATGATTTTGTAGTTCTACAGAGGGTATCTACAGAACTAGGAAAGGACAGTGCTCACCAACAGCCAAGAGTCCAGGCACTTAGCCTTGAGTGGGGCAATTCCAGGTTCCTTCCTTCCTCCAAAGGGTTAAGGACTACTGCAGAGCTGTGGGTGCAGTGCTGTCAGATGCCCTGCAGAGGTGATGCCAAGAGTAAGGCAAAATATGCCATTGTTGAGAAGGAGCCCAGAAAGCCAGACTTCAGCAGACACCAAAGAGTCTATCAAACTGCTCTGATGGGAGTGTTAAAACATGTGCTCTGAATGAAGAACCACCCCCTGCCCCGACCACCCCAAACAGGCTTTGTGTGAGCAACACGGCCGTTTATTCACCTGGGTGCAGGCAGGCTGAGTCTGAAAATGGACTCAGCGGAGGGCAGAGGGATAGGAGTTGGTTTTATAGGTTTGGGGTTAACAGTGGAAAGTTATAGAAGTAACTTTAGGGTGGTTTTCTGCAAGTTGGGAAGGGGTCATAGGGTGTGAAATCACAAGGTTGACCAAGGTCAGTTACAAAGTCCAAGGGCCTTGTCAATTGAGGCCAGAATAAGAAACAATAGAAGAATGTCTCAGGTTAGTTAGGCACCTCAGGGGTTACAATCCATCCTTCCAGCTATTTCAGGTTTTCTAATTCCAGAAGGCCCTCCAGAAGTGTACGTGCAGGTCATGAGGGTGGCCACGCCGTCCTTGGTGTGGTCAGACCTTACAAGAAGGATCCACAAGAGCAATGCTGAGTAGTAACACCCGCGATGAGAGACACCATGGAGAGTAGCTGCTGGACTTGTGGCCACAAGCATCAAGAAAATCCTTTGCCTGGAGCTGCCTCTGCAAAAATGAGCTAGACTATAGCTAGAGAGTCTGCCAAAGAAACACTTTCCAGCAGAGGCTCAGCTTCTTGACCTTCCAGCATGAAAGGCTATGTGGTTTTGTGTTCAAGATGATGGACTCTGAACTGACAGACCTGGGCTGGAATAATGCTCTGTCCCTGACTACTGTGTGACCTTGGGGAAATCACTTAATATCATTCTAAGCAACAGTTTTATCATTCATAAAATTACGATAGTACTACCACCTTACGGGGATGTTACACAGATAAAATGAGATAATGCCCAAAAGGGGTTTTACTCTATGCCTGGTACAAGATAAATGGCTCAGTAAGTGTTAGGCATCATCATTATTATTGTCACTATCCAGGGGAAGATTATGGAGATTAGAAGGCACACTTGTTGGTATGTCGAGACACCTTCATTGAAAAGAGAGAATAAGAAATTCCTCCCTGAAACCCAGAGCAGACGGTGGCTCAGGCTTGACTAAGGGCTCACACTGATCACTGAGAAGCTGCATTGTAGAGACCTCAGATTCCTACTGCACATGTATCCTACAAAGAAAGGTTACAGAGATTCTATCTTGAATTGCTTGTGAATTTTTCCACATGTATTGGTTTCACTGAATTATAAACTTCTACAACAGAACCATATGTTTCACCTCTTATTAAATCTCTCATAGGGTCTAAGTCAAAGTCAAAGGACCATCATTCATCAGTTGATTGGTACTAGAGTGGTTGGTCTAGAGTTGGTGGCCATTGTCATTTTCAGTGTCGGGAAATCTTGCACCCTATCAGAAGAGCATAAGGGAAAACACAAAAATTAGAGGACACAGCAACATAACAGTTCGATAAAGATAGTACATATTGGGAATCTAAAAAATATCCATATCTTCTGACATAATTCTAATTCTAGGAAATCATCATACCAACATATCTAAAGAGTAGAAGGAAATTTATGAAGAAAGCCATTCTTTCAACAGAATATATAAGCAGAAAAATTTTGAATCAATCTAAATATCAACAATAGAGGATATGTTATACAAAATATGAGTCTTCAATGTAAACCAGCTATTGAATAAAATCCTTAAGAAGCATTTTCAAAAGTTTAATAAGTGCTTATGAAGTAATGTTCAGCAACAAACAATTGTATACAAACTAGGATCTCAATTATGTTTAAGTGTGTAGAATATTGACAGTGGGTATTTCTGAGTGGTAGGATTTGGGGTGTTTTTAATTTTCTTGTTTGAACTTTGTATTTTCTATCTATCAAGTTTCCTGCAGTAGTAAAACTACTGAAATGTTACTTTAAATTATGCATGTGAAAAGATTACCTAGTCCCGGTGGTCACTGTAGCCAGCTGCAGATGGTAAATCTAGCTAGACCCTGGCCTGGATCTTGAGAGGCTAGTGTCTATGCCCCCATTTTCAACGCCAAACAGGGTAGCAAGCTGGGGAGCTGGTAAAGGAGCCTAGCCTCTTCCTCTGTACTGGATACCGCAACATCAAAACAAAGCCTTCTAAATACTCCCCTAAGGCCAAGGAAGACCAATATCTGTGATGTAGCTACTCTCTGCTGAGACATACAGGAAAAAAAATAGGTCTCTCTTATAACAAGACACCATTTATTTCTCAGGTTAACCTGCCATTACCTTCCAGCAAAGAGAAGCTGAGGGCTGTTACTGCAGCCCTATCCTACCCCATCAACCCTCTGCGGGTTCTCACCTGCTCTTCTTACTGCATACCACCGTTTTCAGACAAAGCTCTGAAAAGCCCTTTAAGGCCCAAGAGCCACAGGCTGTGTTTGTGTTAATTACTAGAGGGCTCAGTTCACAATATCACTTAATAAAAATTAATAATTTTTAAAAAGAATAGATTCATAATCTTCTCAGTTATCAGAACAGCTAAAATTATTTATGTGAATACTGGAGTAATATTATAAATGTTTGCTTTGTTTTAATACTTCATTGATGAATCACATAATAATTTATAAAATCATATTTTTACCTGATATATTTATTTGGCCCTGTTCTCCTAATTACAACAAACAGATGAAAAAGAATTTCTGAGTTATTTCCTCTTTCCTTTAGAATCTCAAAGGATGTTCATTGTGAATACTGATAAAATAATTTATTATTATTTTCCTAGATTCTGACCATCTGTCTGCTAATCAATTCATTAGAAATTCAACTCAAAAAGAAAGTTTTTGGAGATAGAATGTTAATATACCAGTTTAGAGAAAACAACATACAATTACTTTTGCACAAGGTCAGTTGGAGAATAGTTTGAGAACTGTCTAGAGACACCAAGATATTCTCAAGATGCTCTGAGTATCCATTTTGATCCTATGACTATTCTCAGCACAAACTCAGGATTTTAGTTTCCTTCACTGATACCTACTAATAAAAAAACTTCCATGTATTATTTATGAGAAGAGTTAAGCAGATAAACAATAACGTCTCCTGACACTTCAAAGGAAAATGAAGAAAATATGAGTAAATATAAAATCAATTCATCAGATACATTTTAAAATTCCAGTTGTTAGAATCAGAAGGAATCGCTTGCAGAAGATCATTTCACTCCACCTCCTGGCTTTATGCTGACAAGGTACTACTCTATCCATATGAGCGAAGATGTAGCCCCAGGTTAAGGTGCAAATCTTTTGGCACACAGCTGGTTAGCAGCAAGAAGCAAAGTGTAGTTAGATTTCAGTTTCTAGTATCTTCATACAGGCCTATTCTCAACAAGGCAAGCTACTTCTCTTTTAAAAATAATTCTGTTGAGGCTGGGCGCAGTGGCTCAAGCCTGTAATCCCAGCACTTTGGGAGGCCGAGGCGGGTGGATCACGAGGTCAGGAGATTGAGACCATCCTGGCCAACATGGTGAAACCCCGTCTCTACTAAAAATACAAAAATTAGCTGGGCATGGTGGTTTGTGCCTGTAGTCCCAGCTACTCGGGAGGCTGAGGCAGGAGAATTGCTTGAACCCAGGAGGCGGAGGTTGCAGTGAGCCGAGATTGTGCCACTGCACTCTAGCCTGGAACCTGGTGACAGAGTAAGACCCTGTCTCAAAATAATAATAATAATAATAATAATTCCGTTGAAAGCATTAAGGGTGTCATCCTGTATTTATTCTTCATGTTTTAAATACATAGAACTCATAATCCAGTAAGGAAAACATCAACATGAACAGTATCCATGGTACTTGGATAGCAATACGAGCACAGTGCTATGGGAACATAGAAGAGGGAAGAATGCATTCTGCTAAGAAAGTGTTAAAAAGTTTCACAGAAGAGCTAGGCCCCAAAGATGAGTAAGAGGTATTTAGGCAGAAGGAACCATGAGAACAAAGGCATGGACGTGAACAACGTGTTTGAGGAGCAGCAAGCATCAGCATGAAAGGTAATGCACATCAAAAGCAAAACAGCCTTTGCTTTTACACAGACCTATCATGGTAAAGCATCCTCACAGCTATATACATTTAGGTCATCTCTGCATTCCCCGGCCCTTCTGAAGGGCATCATTGTGTTTTCCTTGCCTGTATCCTATACCCTCTGTCAGGAAAGATCTTGTCCTTTTCCCCTGTGCCAACTCCCCACTGTCCCTCCTGATGCACCTCCAATATTGCCTCTTCTTCAACCTCCCTGGGAGAGTTACTTATCTCCTTCTTTGTGCTCCTATAACAACTTTTACATCCCTTGCAAGAGATTATTTAAATTATTTGTTTACATACATGTCTACCTTCCAAACAAGTGAAAAATGGTAGGCTTCTAAATAATTGTATGTTTGATAAACATATGAATGGATGACCTTTTATATGGAAAGCTAGGTGCTAAGGGTGATAGAGAGATAACATGCATAGTCCCAGTTCTCAAGGGAAATAGACAGACACATAGACAATGTATAAGCGGAAGAATGATTTTTAGCATTGAAACTCCCAGGGAAACATTTCCACCCAACCGAAAATCTAACTGCAATCTAAAGATTTTCACATACAACCACTTGGCATTGACTTAAAATTCTACCTAGATAAGTTCATAAACTAAGATCCTTTTCATGTTACATTCTTAGAGCTCATAAAAGGTGGTCTGAAAAGGCAGATCTTTGGGTATAATCTACTCATATTAAGCAGAATTGTAAGGGAGAGAAAATGACCGTCTAGTCCTTCATCACTGGGCATGTAATCCATTATAAAGGTATTAAACTCATTGGTAAGTGTGAAAATGAAAGAAAATGAGTCTACTGACAAAAAATGCAATTAGACAATAAACTAAAATTAATGCTTCACAAATCCTCAGCTTCTAAGCCTTATTGTCTCCATTTGCTATTCTTGTGAATTATCAGAAAGTAAAGCACAGCCACTGCTCCTAAAAATAAAAATCTAATTAAACTTATTATGCATAAAACTGCCTGAAGACATTGGCTCTCCTTTCACCTCGTGAGTTACTCAAGATACTCCATCCCAGGGTCAAAGAAATATCTCATTAACAGTACCAGATGTCAGCAGATGTGTTATTAAACTGCCTGTCACTCAAGCCTCAATACTGAAAAATACCTAGGTGACCTAATGCTTTGTGCCATCCACATCTTTTCACATATAATAACAGGAACTTTAGTGCCTGGAATTGTTATTAATAATAATTTTAAAAACTCAATCATTTCTGGGATGGCTTTGAGTTAATGGAAAAGAAGCTACTATCTGCCTGACAAAGTGCTGCATACTGGTAAAAGATGATTGATACAGGATAGATAGTGTATTAGCCTCCTTCGGCTATGTCATAATCCATTCAGCTGGCTATAACAAAATACCATAAACTGGGTAGCTTATAAACAAAAGAAACATATTTGTCACAGCTGTGGATTCTGGGAAGTCCAGGATCAAGGCACTGGCAGATGTGGTGTTTGGTGAAGGCCCACTTTCTGATTCACAGATGGCATCTTTTTGCTATGTCTTCACATGGCAAAAGGGGCAAGAGAGTTCCCTGGGGCCTCTTTATTAAGGGCACTAATCCCATTTCTGAGGGACCTGTCCTTCATGACCTAATTATTTTCCCCACCTCCTAATACCACCACATTAAGGATTAGGATTCAACATATGAATTTGTGGGTTACACAAACATTCAGACCACAGCAGGCTATCTTAAATATCACAAACGGGGTGACTTAAACAATAGAAATGTATTTTTCATAGTTCTGTGAGCTGGAAGTCCAAGATGAAGGTGTCATCAAGGTTAGAATCTAGCAAGGCCTTTTTTCCTGCCTTGCAGGTCACTGCCTTCTTACTGAATCCTCACATGACTTTTCCTCTGTGCACTCACAGAGAAAGAATGAAATGAGCTCTCTGGTATCCTTTCCTCTTTGTATAAGGTATTGGATTTTGGACCCACCCTTATAAGCTCATTTAACCTTAATTATCTGCTTAAAAGCCCTATCTCCAAATACGATCACATTGGGGTTAAGGCTTCAAAATATGAGTTTGATAGGAGACACAATTCAGTCCATAACAGATAGATGGATGGATGGGAGGAAGAGAGAAAAAGAGGAGAGGAAGGGGAAGGGAAGGGAGGGGAGGGGAGGGGAGGAGAAAGGAGAGGAGGGGAGGGGAGGGGAATCATTAACTCATGAAGGAGGTAGGACTAGGATCAGACTTAAATCTGCTGGAAGTAAACCATTGCCTGTGAGGTAAAAAATTGGGAAGTGTTAGAAAAGTCTCATATTGTTCCAACACGCTGCACATAAACACACATGGGCCACAGTGCCTAAAATTTCATATTAACCAAAGATTTAACAAACATTTATTGAAGAAGGACTTTGTGTCTGACACTGAACTAGGTGTTAGTTACAGAGTATGTTAACTGAATTCCTGGCTGAAGGCATTTATATTCTAATATGGATGGAAATATCTATGTATACGAAAGTTGTTCTTAACCTGAATCACACAAGGATCACTTATGAGACTTTAGAAAAATACATATTCCATAATCATATCTTCTGAATCTAAATAGCCTGAGGGAGGCCCTGGGCATTGAGATACATATATATATATATATTACATCTCTCCAGGGGATTCTGAAGCACAGGCAATATGAAAATCCAGTCCAGACTACTGAGCTAAGCATTGGCCTTTTCTTCTAAACACTAGAAGATAATATGTGAACAATATAAAGATAACAGAAGATACTATATGAAGAACCTACTACCTCAGTGTAAATAAACTCACTAGATAGCTAGCAATAAGTGATCCAGAACAACATGAGACTACTGGGAAAGAGAAGGCATGATGGATTTAAGATAATGTACATGAAACCTGATGGCAGACATGAAATCCCTCTTTAAACATAAAAGATTATTATTGGGCAGGGTGCAGTGGCTCAAGCCTGTAATCCCAGCACTTTGGGAGGCCGAGGCGGGTGGATCACGAGGTCAAGAGATCGAGACCATCCTGGTCAACATGGTGAAACCCCGTCTCTACTAAAAATACAAAAAAAAAAAATTAGCTGGGCATGGTGGCGCGTGCCTGTAATCCCAGCTAATGAGGAGGCTGAGGCAGGAGAATTGCCTGAACCCAGGAGACAGAGGTTGCGGTGAGCCGAGATCGCGCCATTGCACTCCAGCCTGGGTAACAAGAGCAAAACTCCGTCTCAAAAAAAAAAAAAAGATTATTATTATTCAGTAAGGTCACCATTTTACAAGGCAGACCATTTCATTTTAAGTGTTTCCACATACTGAGCCAACACGTGTTCCTTTGTAACTTTATTCCAGTGTGTCTAGTTCCATACTTTTCAGTGCATGCCTTCTCTAGAAGTTTTCAGGGTGAGACTCTACAACACCTTAGGTCTAGGACCATAGCCCTCTGAAGTTCCTAAGCAAATCTGGACAAAGGCTGATCAAGATCACTAGGCTTAGCCCTACAAGTATTTGGGAGTCTGGAATTACTTTTGTAGCCATTACCCTGGGCATCAGTGGGTTATAAGCCCAGGGCTGCTGCGTATCTATTACAATGCAGAGCTGCCTTTAATCCCACCTGCTCCCAGCCCTCAGTCTACTCCATTCAACTGACTTTTGTCTGGGGTTCCTGTTCTCCACTAGAGCTCTCTCGGAATCCTAGCCTGTTTGGTTGCGCTCTGATACTCTGTCCAGTCATTGCCACCTGCACACTTCAGGGCTGCCTTTCACTTCCTATACATCTAGTCAGTGGCTGAGGAACATTTCTTTACTATTGACATGCCCAAGCTGCTATATGGACTCCCAACTTAGATCACTAATTCTCAGATGGAATAGTTCTGCCTCCAGTGGAAGTTTCCAGAAATTGTTGATGATATATTTGATTGTCACAACAGTAAAATCTGCTTCCTTCTACATCATCACCCCACATTTACTGGCATTTAGAGTGTGGAGGCCAGAGAAAACAGACATCCCACAATGAAGGCACTGGATAATCCACACAAAGATTAGTTCTACTGTGTTCCTTAACACTCATGCAGATGAAAAACCTCTCTGTTAGTATGCGAGCCTGGAAGCTAAATCCGTTTCATACACAATCTCAAAGTACTTTTTGCAGCAAGTTTTAATATGCAACTAACTTTCCAGGACAGTCTCTAGCCCGTAAATCATGGGGAAAAAGCTTTTCCAAAAATTGTTCACCACCCTGAAAATCACTTCACCAACACTACAATGACATTCTTGCTACTTAAGTCACAAGTACAAAGCTTCTGTGTCAGTCTGCATTTGCAGTTTCCATTCTTCACATAGTATAAGCATCCGATACTTCATTATGTCTTTTAGTATAACCAGGCTCAAACACGTCTGTATTAACATACATATTGTGTTAAGTTTTAATTATTTTACACTTTTAAACCTACATGTTAAAATTATGGCATTAAATTGATTTATTTTCTGTGTAAAATTAAGCATGAAGAAATATCGTATTATCTACAAATTGTTTTTGAGAGCAAAAAGGGCACTACAAAGTATCTGTTGGAAAGAGGAAATATTAGGTCTGATTGATAGGTTTAAGTTCAGTATTAGCCTTTATTCAGAATAAAGTCAATATTCTCAATAAACTCGGTGGGTTCCAGCCATACACTTTCATGTCTTGGCCCTTACAGCTGCATCAGTTCCTGCAGTTCAGCTCCCAGCAAGCCATCCTCCATCCAAAGGGTCTCCCAAGATACCTTGCAACCAAATCTACCCATTGGCAGATGCCATCCTACAATTCTAAATCCTAAAGTTTATTTGTGTAATTCATTTTAATTAAAAGCTTGACTCTTAGCAATAATAGCAAAGAGATAGGTTATTATTTTTAAAACCTATATTTCAATAATGCTTTTCACATATATTGATTTCATTTGATATTCACAACAACATGATAAGATGACAGAGAAGACTGTGTATTTTGGTATCTGTTTTAAAAAGAAGAATTGTGAGGCTCTGAGATTCTGACCAACTCAGTCACAGAATGAGCAACAGAGCTGCGACTGGAGTCTAAACCTTCAGAAACCAAAAGCAGTGCTATTGCCACCTACATAACACTGCCTTTAAGGTGAAACAAGTAATAACAGGAGAAAAAATAACAGAAAGAACAACAACAAAAAAGGATCAATATGAAATGCTGAAACATGTAAATATGAACAGGGTAATGGAAATTTCTGAAAGCCAAAAGAGGAAAATTCCACACCGCAATCCAAGAGATCCGATTAAGCCAGCTTTTTGACATGTGACTGTACTCTTCCATTGCAACCCACCATAGCTCACATCTTTGCACCCACTGTACACAATGCCTGTGGACATACATAAATGGCTCCCCAAGAAGACACTTAAAAATAGCTGTGCTGCCCTCTACTGTTGAAAAAAGAGCAAATATGAAAATGGCAATCAGATTTGCTACTTAATGTTGTATCTCTAAGCTGATAAGTAAACAGCAGCAAAGTGCTACAAATATCATTTCATTATTATCAATCGGTGGTTCAATAGTAACTTTTGCATTGAAATAAATATTTTGACATTAATAAGATCAAACAATTTATTTGGCTTAATAAATACAATATTCTAATTGTTTATTGTTGGTGCTGTCCTTGTTACCTGGATTGTGTACTCAAGACTAGCTGAATACATGAATATTCAGTACTTAAAGTGAGTTTTCAGATTCTTGTATTGTAAGGGCTAAATAAACCTTAAAGGTCACATACAGGTAAACTGACGTCTTACACATGACAATTCTGATCCATAGGCAGCAGCTACCTGGAGAAATACATAAATAAGGATTTTGAGACTCTGCCCAAGTTCAATGACAAAGAAGATTACAATTGATTAGTAATGGCTTCCAAGTAAGAGAAAGTAACATAATACTATACATGCAACATCCATGTTGTCTCTGGGCTAAATCAGACTACCATCCTAGGCTTATCTGATTACTTTACAGATGAGGAAATCAAGGCCCACTGAGATGAAACTGCTTGTTAAAGATCTCACTGCTGCTGGAAATTAGACTGAGTCAATCCTATTATTGGGTATATACCCAGAAAAATATAAAGCATTCTACCACATAGACACATGTATATGAATGTTCATTGCAGCACTGTTCACAATAGCAAAGACGTGGAATTAACCTAAATGCCCATCAGTGATAGATCGGACAAAGAAATTGTGGTACACACACACCATGGAATACTATACAGCCATAAAAAGGAACAAAATCTTGTCTTTTGCAGGAACATGTATGGAGCTGGAGACTATTATCCTCAGCAAACAAACACAGAAACAGAAAACCAAATACTGCAGGTTCTCACTTATAAGTGGGAGCTGAATGATAAGAATTTATGAACACAAAGAAGGAAATATCAGACACTGTGGTCTAGTTGAGTGGGGAGGTTGGGAGGAGGGAAAGGAGCAGAAAAGATAACCATTAGGTACTGGGCTTAATTCCTTGGTGATGAAATAATCTGTACAATAAACCCCCATGACATGAGTTTACCTATGTAATAAACCTTCACATGAACCCCCGAATCTAAAATAAAAGTTAAAAAATAATTTGTGTAATGTGAAAACCCTTTACTAGTGGGATTAATATTGTTTGGGCAATCATCATCACTGTAGAAATAGCTGTTAATAGCATTTTCCACTTGCTCTGTTCTGGGCACTGTACTATATTCTTTACCAACTATTATCTTATTTAATTATCAAAGACCCCTTTGCTGTTGGATATTATTACCCTTTTTGTTTTTTAAAGAAATCAGTCTGGATCAAGAATTCAAACATCCTGTATTCTGGAACATTTTTCTTGCCATTAGATATAAGTTTCTTAGCCAGACTTCCAGGAACAGAGCACAAGAAATTCTAGCCCAAACTTTATAAAGTAAAAAGTGATGTTCATTTTCAATACAGCTTTAAGGTAATTCTTTATTGTCACCAAGGCATATATTTTCTTCTTTACATAGACCAAAAGCCTTTGTGAAAGGTAAGGGCACAGACAAAGCCTTTTCATCTTACAATTGATCTTTTTGATGATTTGTTCATAAAGAAATAGAATTTCCCATTGTGAAGTCATTTCCATGGTTACCTATTGATTTCCTATAGGAAGCATGCTGTTTACATGGCCATCAGGTCTTTATTGTGGAGGGTAAATCACCCTCTGAGTTTTCACTTTATCCGCAACCTGAGGCATGTAAAAATGAGCTCTGCAAAATACCAGAACAAGACAAATAAATGATTCATGCGAATTGGTTTTGCATGAATAAGTGATTAATCCTCTTTCAACCTTGCTATGAGAGAATGCAGAATTAACGTAATTCTATGCAAATAGAAGCCCACTTTTCTGAATTCTTACCTAATTATAGGTATTTGTGAGGCAAAGTATATGTAAAATTTCTGTGGTTGTTAAAAAACTGATGATACTGCTACTGAAAATCAGGAACAAAACTTCTCTTTATAAGCCTTAACTGCAGATGCACATGGATTAGATTGCGATTTACTCTAAAAGTTCCTTCAAAGCATCTTGTAATTTGGCATTTCAAAAGTATATGACCTTCGTGTTCCAAAGTAAAACTTAGCATTGCTCACCAAATAGTCTAGTCCTTAAACCAGAGTCCATGTGACAGCCTCAGCGGCCTGAATTAATTAGGCTCTTGGAATAAATACACCTAGGACTCTGGAGTTTTCAAATAATGAAAAATCAGTGGACAATTCAATAAATCAGTAGAAAACTCAAGAGCCCAAGACAACATCAACAAAAATAAAATACCTTAAATTGGGGACATAAAATAACAATTCTATTATATAAAGATGTGCCTCTGCATTGTGCTAGAAGTTTAGGTCTCTTCCTCCAAGAATATTTCACCTGTAGTCAGGGACTTTGAACATAAACCCAGACCAACCAAGTGATTCTATAAAAGTCAGGAAATAAGAATACTAGGAGGAAGAGATCATTTTGTACTGGAAAGTGGTCAAAGAAGGCTTCTTGGTTGCTGCAAAAGTAATTGGGGCTTTTGCCATTACTTTCAATGGCAAAATAAATCGTATATTTTGAAGAAGACTTGCAAAAGCAGTGAGATTTGAATATGTATAAATGGAAAATTACAGTAGCTAACAGTTAGTGAGCGCTTACCATATGCCAGGTGCTCTGCCAAACCCTTTATACGCTACCTTATTTCATCTTCGTAAGTATCCAGTGAAGTGAGTAAGCTATTATCATTCTCTTTTTTATAGGTTAGAAAGCTGAAGTTAAATAGTGACAGGGCTAGTTCCAATGATTCCAATGCATGCCGTCTCCTGAGTCTACAATCATAACTAAACCACTCCGGGCAGAGAGAAATAGGGAATATAGTGGCAATGAAGCAAATCACACGGCAAGAGGGTGACAGAGGGTAAATCACTACATCAAGAGAGAGTATATAGTAAAGGGAGGAAGGGCTGGGAAAACTGCATGAGGGTGGATTATAGAGAGTTCTGAATGCCATTCCTGGTAGGATAAGATGTGAGAACTGAACCCCAACTGAGAAGGTGCCAATTAATTCAGGTGGCACTGACCTGTGAGGCTGAGCAGGTCTTAATCACCAGAACACTAAATGCTCATTATCCAACCTTTTAATTAGCAAAGAAACTATCCCATCTGGAAAAGTTTTCAGCAAAGAACCAAGATTTGATCATGGTGTTAAGGGGGGAAAAAAAGAAAGAAAGAAAAGAAAAAAACAATCCTCTGATCTCTCCCAGGCAACAAATCTGTATTTCAGATGTATGTTTTCTTATCTTCCAGGTCTCCATTGGAGAGAAAATGAGGAAAAGGAAGAACAGATGGAACTAAAAGCAGAAGGTACCTGATGAAAGAAAAACAGCAAGGCTGGGGAAGGGTGTTTCGAGAACGACTGGGAGAACAAAGGAAAGAATTCTGAAATGTAAGGTTATCTCCTTTGCCAAAATACACACACAAAATGGTTCTATTCGCTGCTTTGCAATATTTAGTGACTCTATTAAGTGTTGGTTGTGGTTGGTGCCTAGGAATAATGACATGGATCCCTCAACAGAAAGGTCACTTTACAGAACTAGGTCACTAATAAGGGCCTGGGACATGTATACCACCACGTAGGCATGAAAATGCAGAGCAGAGTCAGGCTATGCCCAAATCTTCAATTCATACACGTGAAAAATGAAACCCAACAAGGTCAACAGAAGGGGCATTGGCCTGGCTATCAGAAAGGTAGTCCTTTCCCTGAAAAGGGATAAATGTATTTTCCGAAGGTGACAAGATAAGTAGTAGAATGTCCACATTTTGTTTCTTGCCTCTTAGGAGAGCATGCTTTCTTTGTTCACATGAACTTCAAAATGAGCCACATCTTGACTCAAAGCCTCCTCTGCCACTTATATGTGTGACCTTAGGTAAGTTATTATCCTCTTTACCATACAGACAAATAAAACAAGTTCTTTGCTCTCAAACAGCTACAGTAAATCAGTCACAGATAGGTAGGCAAGGTTGAACAGGAGAAGTTAGTGTTAAGTGACTCAACTTTCTTCCCAGCACCAGGCTCAGTGTAATTATAACCAAGAGAGCAGGATTTACCAATTCAGCAGGGGAAAGGCTCCCCATGCTTTTCCATAGCTTCCAAAGTTGGTTTGAAGGTGAAGGAAGAGAAGGAAATTGGGACAATACCTTCAGTACTAGATAGTATTTATTAGTCACTCAGAGCTGTCCACTGTGCTTACAGCTTAGTGTATATTCTCTTATTCAATCCCCCAATAATCCTGTAGATTATTATTTCAATTGTACACATGAGAAAATTGAACTTCAGAAAATTAAGAGACTTACCAAATCACACTAGATTTAGCACCAGGCTCCAAGCTAATAGCAAACTAGAGAGCTTTTATGTGAATAACCATATTACTACAGCCTTCCCAGTGCAGTTGCCTCAACCAGCTCAGGGCTCTCCAGTCCAAACAAGGTGGCTGTGCTAGTCCATTCATACATTTTAACTCCCAGGAAACATTTCCATTCCCCATGGAGCAGAATTCTGTGATGCCAATTCAACAAATTTTGCAAGGTATTGGGGGCAACAGAAATAAAAGACAACTTTGCTGTCCTCCAAGAACTTATAGTGTAGCATAAAAGTGGTAAGTAAACAGAAAACAACATGTTAGACATCTTATTCAGAGATATATTTGAGCAGCGCAAATGTACAAAGAAGGGGGAAGAAAATGAACAGGGAGGGAGACACCAAGGAAAAGCCAGGGAGGGAAGGAGGGAGGGAAGGGCTTTGTATGTCAGGCACTATGTTAGCTATATATTGCCTTATCTCTTAATTCTCCCAACACTCAGTTGTTGATATCATTACTCCTATCACATCCCTGCTCCTAACCTTCATCACCCTTAGAATGATGTGATCCTGCATGACATGGTTCCTACCTTCCTCTGTGGCATGCATCCTACCACACTGACCCCTTTACTATGCCTTCAACACATCAGCCTCCCTTCAACCTCAGGGTACTTGCTGTTTCTCCACCTCAAATGCCCCCCACTCCCTCCAGAAGTCCACATGGCCTGCTTCTCTCTCTTTCTTCCTTCTACTCAAATGTTGCTTCCACAGAAAGGCTCTCCTTGATGCTCCTAATAACCCACCTCTCAGCTCCAGTCTTACCTCCTTACTCTGGTTTATTTTTCTTCAAGGCACTTATGATTACCAATCTTCCTTTGTTTGTATTTATTTGTTGTTTGTCTCCCCATTCCTCCACTAGAATGTAAGCATTTATTCTCTCTCAGGATAGTGGGCAGTGACTGTTTATTTTTATATATACCCAGAGGAGTCTAAACAGTGCCTGGCACATAGTAAGTGCTCAATAGAAATTGTATGAATGAGTTAACGAATCTGCCTGTGTAAGATCTGGAAACTGAGGTTCCGACAAGTTAGGCATCTTGGCCAGGTCACACAATGGACCTACCAATTTCATGACATTGTTACACTCATTCCTGCCTCAGGTTTTGGGTCTTGAAAATCTCTCTTCCTGCAGCTCTGCTGATGGATCTTCATAGATCTGGCTCATTCCCATAGCTTCAGAAGGACCTTCTGGGGTCACCTGCTTTAAAATTGCCCCTTCCACTCCCATCACCCTATTTTACATTCTCCATGACACTTAGTACTCTCTGAAATTACCTTATCGTTCATTTACTTTTTGTTATCTCCCCTATTAGAATGTAAGTACTAGAGCAATCAAACCAATGAGATGACTTCTTTCTAATTCATAGCCTGCCTAGAGCAGCACAAGCAATACAAAAAGAAACCAAACAATGAATGAGAGTATGTATGTAGGTCTCTTAGTACTAGCTACTAGTTATTAATTTTTTAGTAGTAGTGATTTAATAGGCAAAGATCATAGGAAAAAAAAACTCAAAACAAAGGCAATAGCGTGAATTAAAAGCTAGCTTTACTTAAACTATGTTGCCAAGGTAGTTTTACCCATAAATCTGTGTCCTGGGCAAAAACAGTGGAAACTGGCCTCAGTGCAATCAAAAGACTTCCAGAGGAGTCTTTCACTCCATATGGATCAAAAATAGTGTGTTTCAATAAGAGCATGGCTTTGGACATCTACATGTACAATTCTCATATTTGTTATACATATAAACATTTCAATTTCAAGAATGGCATCTAATGTGCAATTTAATTTGGACTCGATTTTATAACTCTCCGAGCTGATAAATGTAGTTATTTTCACTTGCAGCAAATGGTTTGGTTGCATAGTGTGCATGACTATCCAGGACTGGCAGAAAGCAAAACACTAATCAATTAAGAGCAATAAAACTGGAAATCTACAAGATGTATGGCCTGGAAAATGTATAATTTTTAATTCATAATTTACTTAAAACGAGATTGATTCTCCCAAAAGAACCAAAATAAATGATAAAATTGAAGGCTTAATGTACAGAAAAATTAATACAGTGTTGATATGTCTTTAAGATTTCTCCACAACCAACAGAGAAGACATGGTAACTTCTAGACCCTGAAGTAAATCCTACCTTTATTTTGAGGATTATTTGGATATAGTTGCTATTGCCAAAAAGATAAATCTATACTATGCCCATCTCCCATAGGTTCTACAATCATTCCAAAGAAAAATAAGTGAGGCGCTAAAAGATGTTGCAAAGATCAGTGAACGTGGAATAAAAACATCTATATTCAAATATTGACTCTGTGGTATGCAAGACTGGAGATTTGGATAGGATGGCAAGTATGTTGAATCTTTACTTAAGGACCAACTACCAGCCAGGTGCAGTGGCTCAATCCCAGCACTTTGGGAGGCCAATGTGGGTGGATCATGAGGTCAAGAGATCGAGACCATCATGCCCAACCTGGTGCATCTCTAGTAAAAATACAAAAATTAGCCAGGCATGGTGACACATGCCTATAGTCCCAGCTACTCGGGAGGCTAAGGCAGGAGAATCCCATGAACCAGGGAGGTGGAGGTTGTGGTGAGCGGAGATTGCACCACTGCACTCCAGCCTGGTGACAGAGTGAGACTCTATCTCAAAAAAAAAAAAAAAGACCAACTCCCTTGCTGCCTACTTTTTTTTTTTTTTTTTTTTTTTTTAAGAGACAGATCTTGCTATGTTTCCCAAGCTGGGATGCACTGGCTATTCACAGATACAATCATAGCACACTACAGCCTTGAAGTCCTGGGATCAAACAGTCCTCCTTCCTCAGCCTCCTGAATAGTTGGGACTAGGCCTATTTTGGTGCTCTACATTTATCCATTTCCCTTAAGCGGTAAGGGAAATAGTATTTAAGACTTCTTCCTTGAAGCAGGTCTTGCAGGAAACAAGTAGGCTTTCTGCAAAGCAGCAGTGAAACTGGCAATGGCCTAAATCTTAAGGACATTAATCCTGGTCAACGATGGCAAGTCTTGGATCCCAGTACCCCAGTTATGCCAGATTCTTGAGCCATGAGTGCTGATGTGGCAAATCCAGTCAATAGCTTGCTAGACTATACAGCTGCAACCACAAAAGTTGGACTCCAGCCTGCTAATTCCTCCAGGGGAGAGACGGGTGCTACCCCAAACATAAGTGCTGAGTTAGCAGCATGGAGCTATAGCCAACTCATATTGCTGTTGCATCCTGGCTGGTCACTGAATACAGCAAGGAGAAGCTGATGCTTCCCTAATAATTCAACTTGAAAGCCCCAAAGCCCAAGGATGGGAATCTCTCCCAGAATCTGACTTTCAGCCATGCTGAATGGCTGTGTGCTACCTTATAATGTGATGAACAAAAAGAAAACCATACATCTGCTACTGCATATTTTTGTAAGTTTGCCTCTAGGGCTGATGTGTATACATTCTGGCTATTTGTCCTGGTCCCTACAATACCTCTATTTATAATATTTATGAAGGGAGGAATAATTCTTCTTGATAACTGCTTGGAAGTTGACAAAATAGACAAAGAAGGTTTAAATGTCTGTATTTTATGTTTACAATTATCTATGTTTACAACTTCTGATATTCTTTTTCTCAGATCACATGATCCTCTGGAGTAAACATGTAAATACATACATACATGTGTGTTTCTGTGTCTGTATTATTTATATTATATTTCTCTGTATTTTGAGGTCCTATGATAAAGGCCTTGGTCATGGCTGCATAAAAGTCAGCATGGGATATCCTCAAAGCTGCAAGGCTCCACCTATATAGACACTACTGGGAGCAGGATGCCTGGAAGACTCAGCAGGGCTGCATGGGAGTTTTTAGCAGAAGCAGCATTTACGGAGGGGTGTCTTTGTGTCTCAGAGGATTGCTGCAAAAGAATTCACAAATGTGCAGTTCCCTATCCTCCCCAACCCTTCAAAGGTGGAAAAGATCTTCATTTAGATGTTCCATCTTGCCCAGTTTTTATACTGATCTGGGTAATACCAGGTCCCCTTAACACACACACACACACACACACACACACACACACACACACACACACACTCTTTCTCTCTCTCTCTCTCTGTCTCTCTCTCTCTCTCCCCCTCTCTCTCTCTCCCCCCTTCTCTCTCTCTCTTGCTGCAATAGATTGTGCTGAAAATTAGCCTTGCTGTCATAGTCCCATTATCAGGAGAGTTTGGAGTAATGCCCAGCCTAGTCCATAATCAAAAATTCTGGCTCAGTGTCCTGATGAAAACCACATTATCCTTTCTTATCTATAGCTGCATTCTTAACTTCAGTCAAGCCCAAGATGCTATCCAAGGTGGCTTGGAATGCAGGCCCACATGTTCCTCTCTGCTCTGAGTATAGGTAGAACGGCAGAGCTGGGATTCAAACTGAGCTCTCTTTGGTTCTGAACCCCATGCTCTTTCCCATAAAGAAGGTCTAGTGTTTTTGTTTGTTTGTTTTTTTATCTGCTAGGGGCTGTAATGGGTTGAAATGTGTTTCTTCCATCCTACCTGAAAAAGATATTTTGTAGCCCTAACCACTAGTACCTCAGAATGTGACGGTATTTGGAGGTATGGTTTTTACAGAAGCAATAAAGTTAAACAGGGTCATGGGTCATTCAGTGTAGGCTATAATCCAGTATGACTGGTGTCCTTATATAAAGAAGAAACCTGACCACCAAGAAAGAACCGCTGAGGAAACAGAGAAAAGACAGGCATCTGCAAGCTAAGGAGAAAATCCTAGAACGGATCTTCCCTCACAATCCTCAGAAGGAATCAATTCTACCAACATCCAGCCTCCAAAACTGTGAGGCAATGAGTGGTGCTTTGTTATGGCAGTGCCAACAAATTAATACAGGAGAAATTCAGAATTTTCAAACTGGACATGCATGTCTGTGAACATTAGATTGTTGTAGCCATCCAACTGTACAGTGCACAGCTCTGGAGGGCAGCATTCCCAGGGCCACATCATGGTGCATTCCATGCTAGACAGCACACACCACCCAGCCTCACACAGTGTCACTCACCAAGCTGGCACACAGATAGAGTCTCCTCCTGTGAGATACCTGTTATACATGGTTAAACCTATTATAAATTTAGCTAAATTGCCTTCAAATTAAAGATTATAAAAGAAGGATGTTAAAAGAGATACTATTGGATTTGTTGCAGCGCATTAAAAATAGATATTTTAAGGGCCATGGAATATGGGACTGCTTTTTAACACAAAATTATAAAAGCA
Organism: Sapajus apella; assembly: GCF_009761245.1. Lineage (NCBI taxonomy): Eukaryota > Metazoa > Chordata > Mammalia > Primates > Cebidae > Sapajus > Sapajus apella. Next base: position 30,234,619 of record NW_022436963.1, read on the forward strand.
GACAGCTGATTTTTGTTAACCTATCAGGAAACTCATCTGAGTATGAGCTGGGCAGATGTTTTGATTGTCTATGGAGGGCTGGGCTTCCCACTTTTCTCCCATTCATCTGACAGAATCAGTTTCTCAGGTGATAAATTAGAAAGAAGGTGAGAAGTAGGTGGCTCTCGGTACCCTGAATATAGCACTCTTCTCTGTTCATGAGATTCAGATTGCCTGATAATTAAAGCTGTCTCCACAACAGAATGGCTTTCCCCATCTAGCACTCCTGGCACAGGGTAACTCAACTGAAGACTGGGCTCATTTGTCCATTCACCTCTACATTAAACACAATATCCAGGCAATGTCCTGGATATTGGAGAAATAGAAAGAATAGTGCCAGTCATATCAATCTTGCTCTCACAACATCTAGGTTCTAGTAGGAGAAATAAGGTAGATACATAGAAAATTCTTCTAGTTTATGGTTAAAAGTTTTTGAAGTGTTTCAAAAATATTTTACTAACTGTAACCCTAAAATTGTTGTCTTTTGGTTTACGAAATGGGTAATTTTGATATTTCCCCAATTATTTTTAATGGGGTCAATAATGGACGTTCTAGATTAAGGTGGTTGATGGATTTAGCCATATATGCTGCTAAAGAAATTGTCTACCTTTTCTTCCTCACTTGTTCCATTTATGTAAGGTTGAGATTAGAGGGAAAACATTTTCTATATCAATTGTGTTTAAACCTTTCAAAAAGGTTATTTAGCTAGCTTAGTGTTTAACTAAATTTTTTTAAACAAGGCAAGGTCTAATGCTGTTTTGAGATTCTGAAATTAAATGAAAATACTTATTTCAGAAATGCATTTAATGCTTTTTTCTTGTGACAGTTACGCAAATCAGCTTGAATTCCATATGTCCCTGAGTTATTTTTATCCTAAAGCCACAAGTGTATTATAACAAGGCAAACTGTAATATATATAATCCCGAAATCATGACCATGTCTCAGTTTATTTTTTTTCTTCGATTGAAAAGTACTGAAATTCAGTGTGACACTGAAATACAAATTTTCCTATTTATTTGAGTAGAAAATCAAAAAAAGAAAAAGAAAATTCCAATATAGAATAGAAAACTATGTGTCACAGAAAACGTGCAGTAAAAATGCCACAGGAGTTCATAGCAGTTTAGGATGGAAGATACTGCAAGAGTGATGGCATTTAAGCTGTATGAATGACATTAACAGATACAGAAAATGGCAAGATAGAGAGGAGAAGCTGAAGGCTGACTGAAGTACAGGGCATGTTTTGGGGAGCTAGAAAATACAATTGGAAAGGTCGTCTCTATCTTCTTTGTAAAGGGTTTTACCCACTAGACCAGGAATGTAAGTTGTATTCTAAAGACCAATAGGAACCACTCAAAGAAGATGACCTTACAGTGATGTTGACAGAGAAATTCCAGTGATAAGAAGTTACTCTATCAAGTGACTTCAAATCTCTCTCTCAGATCACTGAGTCTCTGGATTCATGCTAAAAAAGAAACAACAATCCCCCATTGTAGATATGGACCACATCAGTTGTTAGGTCTTGGAGGGTGGGGAAGCTATGATATCCTTCTGAAAGTATGGCTGTATTTTAGGGGATCACAGAGAAAGCAAAGTTCGAGCAACTAAAGGGAATAGGAAATCCAAGCTATGCGGGGGGGCTCTTCCCTTTCTTATGTTTTTCCTGAGCAAGAAGCCAGTTCAGAGACATCATCAGTTTATTTTCTCACAAACAACAATTTATCAGCAGGAAAGTGATATTTTTCCTTTTTGCCTGACTCCTTAACACATAATTGGTAGTTCCTCCCGTACCTGATTGTCTCAGAACAAAGCTGAAGAGAAAGTAACTATTGTGGGCTGGAAGAAATTAACTACCCTAGGCCTCTTTGACCTCATTAGAGTCATTTAAAGTAAACTTTAGCCAAGGGAAGCAACTATTTAGAGAGGAGCTAGAAAGGATTTGTGGAATTCACTGAACTGAAACTTGGTGCACTGAGCTTATCCTGCAAAACCCTGATTATACAATTACAAAGCTTGACCAAAGAAAGCTTCATGAATTCTGTGGACTTGTGCCTAAAATCACCCTTAGTCTGAAATATCCATTTTCCCTTCTACAGGATTGGCTAACTATATTGCTCTATTTATACCATCTTTGTGCCTAAACACTATGATTAACTTGCAAGTGTGGTTTCCAGAAATTTTTCATAAGGAAACAGTTAACTATGGAAAGATGCATGCACAAAGATGTTTACTACAGCAATGCCTAAGATAAAGACTAGAAACAATATAAATATCCATCAGAAGAGGATTCTTTAAGTATAGTACAGTAACACGCTGGACTATCATCCAACCAAAAAATAGAGTAAGTTAGATGTACCAACAGGAAAAGATGTCCATCTGTTGCCCGTGTGTCCATCAAATATTGCTAAGAAAAAGAAACAAGATGCAAATACTACCTATCATATGAACTAATTTTTAACTTTGTATGTCTGTTTGAGAAAGAGAAAAGCATAAAAATGGTCAATCAAATTAACAGTGATTATCTCTGGAAGACTGGGATGGTAATGAATTCTTCATTTTCTCCCTATGCACTTCTGAATGGCTTGGATTTTGTTACGAGTAGTACTGTGTTTATAAATATAAAAATGATATTTCTATCAGAAAAGGAAGATAAAGAGACTAATTCTTCATTATGTTTTCCAAATTTTAATATTGCTTATATCAGAGATGACTTTAAGATCTTCTCAAGCTACTCAGTATAGTGGAAGCAATACTGGACCTACAAGCCAAAGTCTTCAGTTATGAGTTCCAGCTCTCTGTTTTCCCTCTCTGAGCTTCAGCTGTCTTCATACATAAAATAAGTGGCTGTATTTACTGACTCACAAAGTCCTTACTAGTACTCACATTTCATAATTCTAACCGGAAATAAATACATCAGGCATTCAATCCTGTCTTCTGAGATATGGCCTAAAATGAGGCCCATAAACTGCTATAATCCAAAGACAAGTGGGACCAGTTCTTCTGAACTCTTGGAAAAACTGAATTACATAATAGAGTAAGTTTCCATCATAGATCCCCAAGTCACTTGCACATTCTAGTTCACTAAGCAAAGAATCTGAGGGAAAAGGGAATCAGTCTTTTTTATACACTTACAATCAGAAGTTCTGTCAATAATTCTACAGTCATCTCCAGGCCCAACACACACCATTTATTAGACAGGAAACTGAGACCACAGAGGCAAAGGGATCTACATAAAATCTCACAGCTAATGAGTAGAAAATTCAGGATGACAAACATTTAATAATATCTGGGCTGAGTGTAACACTCCTTAGATCTTAGAGTTCAGGCTAAACATCCAAGAGTCCCCAGTCCAGCGAATTTGTTTATGATATTCTCCATAGCCCAATCCACATCTCTGAAACTGAAACACATTAAAAGGAAAAGACTTTTGAAGAAGGATAATTTCCATTTCCTTTTTCCACCCATATATGTGCAGTCACACTGATATAAAAGAAGACTTGAAAAATTTTGTGGAATCCTCAGCAGAAAGAGTGAAGTCAGAGGTATCACATTACCCAACTTCAAACTATACCATAAGGCTACAATAACCAAAACAGCATGGTACTGGTACAAAAACAAACAGATAGATCATTGAAACAGATAAGACAAGCCAGAAATGAAATTGCACTTCTAAAGCCATCTAATCTTCAACAAAAGCAACAAAAATAAGCAATGGTGAAAAGACCCCCTATTCAATAAAAGGTGCTGTAATAACTGGCTAGCCATATGCAGAAGAATGAAACTGGACCCTGCATTTAACCATATATAAAAATTAACTCAAGATGTATAAAGACTTAAATGTAAGAACTAAAGTTTTAAATATAAGAATCCTAAAAGTAAACCTAGAAAATACAATTTTAAACATCAGCCTTGGGAAAGAATTTGACTAAGTCCTCAAAGCAATTGTAATAAAAATGAAAATTAACAAGTGGGACCTAATTAAACTAAAGGGCTTCTGCACAAGAAAAGAAATTATCAACAGAGTAAACAGACAACTGAAAGAATGAGAGAAAATATTCTCATACTATATAACTGACGAAGATCTAATAACCAGACTCTATAAAGAACTTAAACTATTCAACAAACAAAAAAATAATAACATCATTAAAAAGTGGGCAAAAGACATCTCAAAAGAAGACATACAAGTGGCCAACAAACATATGAAAAAGTGCTCAACATCACTAATTATCAGAGAAATGCAAACCAAAACCAAAAAGACATACCATCTCACACCAGTCAAGATGGCTATTACTAAAATATCATAAAACAACATATGCTGGTGAGGCTGTGGAGAACAAAAAGAATGCTTACACACTCAGTGGGAATGTAAGTTACTTCAGCCACTGTGGAAAGCAACTTGGAGATTTATGAGAGAACTTAGAAGTGAACTTAAAATTTAAAACATTCAAACCAGCGATCCAATTACTGGCTACATATCCAAAAGAAAATAAGTTGTTCTACCAAAAAGACATAAGCATTCATATGTTCATCACAGTCCTATTCACAATAGCAAAGACATGGAATCAACCTAGGTTCCCATCAGCAGTGGATCAGATAAAGCAATGGTCCCCAACCTTTTTGACACCAGGGACTGGTCTTGTGGAAGACAATTTTTCCACAGATGGAGGTGGGGAGGGGAGGTGAAGAGATGGTTTTAGGATGAAACTGTCCCACCTCAGATCATCAGGCATTAATTTCTCATAAGGAGCATGCAACCTAGGTCCCCCTGATGTGCAGTTCACAACAGAGTTTGCACTACGATGAGAATCTAATGCCATGGCTGATCTAACAGGTGGCAGAGCTCAGGTAGTAATGCTCATCTGCCCACCGCTCACCTCCTGCTGTGCAGCCTGGTTCCTAACAGCCCATGGACTGGTACCAGTCTGTGGCCCAGGGGCTGGTGACCCCTGGGATAAAGAAAATGTAGTACATATATAACATGAAATACTAGATAGCCATAACAAAGAATGAAATAATGTCCTTTGTAGCAATACGGATGCAGCTGGAGGCTATTATCCTAAGTGAATTAACATAGGAACAAAAAACCAAATACTGCATGTTCTTATTTATAAGTGGAAGCTAAAAAATGGGTACTCATGGACATAAAAATGGCAACAATAGAAACCAGGGAGTACTAGATGGGGAAAGGAGGAAAGTAAGGAAAGGGACAAAAGATTACGGGGTACTATGGTCACTAACTGGGCAATGTGATCATTCAGACCTAAAACCTCAGCAACACATAATAAACCCACATAACAAATCTAAAACCATTTTTTTTCTGGAAAAATGGAATTAAAAGATAAAAATAAAAAATAAAAACTTTATTTCTCTACATAAACACCATCAAATTCAAGACATTTTTGTAAGTAACGTTACCAGTCATTTACTCAGCCTTAAAGGACTGAGGGTCCTGGGAAGTTAACCATGTCCTTACAATATTTTTACATTATTAATAAAAGAAAAATGAGTGTCTTTTAAAGATTTCTTACAATTAGAAAACAAAAAGAAGTCAGAAGAAGCCAAATCTGGACTGTAAGGTGGATACCTAATGAGTTCCCATTGAAACTCTTGCAAAATCTCCCATGTTTCATGAGAAGTATGAGGAGCACCACTGTGGTGGAGAAGGTCCCTCTGGTGAAGTTTTCCCAGGTATTGTTGTGCTAAAGCTTTGGCTAACTTTCTCAAAACACTCATAATAAGTAGATGTTATCATTCTTTGGTCCTCCAGAAAGTCAACAAGGAAAATGCCTTGAGCATCCAAAGAAACTACTGCAATGACCTCTGCTCTTGACAGTTCTGATTTTGCTTTGACTGGACCACTTCTACCTCCTTGTAGCCATTGTTTTGAATGTGCTTTATCTTCAGGATCATATCAGTAAAACCATATTTCATTTCCTGTTATAATTCTTCAAAGAAATGCTCCAGGATCTTGATCCCACTTGTTCATAATTTCCATTGAAAGCTCTGCTCTTGTCTACAGCTGATGTGAGCACAACAGTTTTGGTACCCATTGAATAGAAAGCTTGTTCAACTTTAATTTTTCAGTCAGAATTGTGTAAACTGAATAAAGTGGGATATCTATAGTGTATACTATTGTTCATGTTTTTAATTCTTGGTCCTCTTCAATGAGGGTATGAACAAGATGAATTTTTTCTTGCAAGTTGATACAAATGGCCTGTCACTGCAGGTTTCATCTTCAAAATCATCTTGCGTCTTCTTAAAACAAGTCATCCATTTGTGAACTGATGATTTCTTTAGGGCACTGTCTCCATAACCTTTTGGTAAGGCATCGATGATTTCACCATTCACCCACCCAAACTTCATCATAAATTTGATGTTCATGTTGCTCTGATAGGGCTCTTTTCAAATGAATGTCTTATCCTTCTTAGTGTCTCAAACTAGGTGCTGTTCAGACACGTTATAATAAGTTAGTAAAAATTTATTTCGGTGCAAAAAAATATAAAATTCATGCATAGTTTTTTCATAACACACATTTTCTATAAACTTGTGAAGAGCCCTCGTACACCCATCACTTTGTATCATTTACTTTGAAGCTGAAACCACACTCAAGGTGTGGAGCGCAGTTATCCTGGTCACCTGCAAGGAACAAAATAAAACACTACTTTAAGATGGAAGAGAGATTAAAAATTAGATTTAAGTTAGAAGTGTAGAGCAGCTGTGTTTAACAGAAAAATCACGAAACTAGGGAATAAAAGACCTAGGTTCAGGTTCTGTCTCTGCTACTCAGTTTTTGTAGGACCTTTGTCAAGCTATTTAAGTTTTCTAAGCCTAGTTTCCATATGTATAATTTAGGAACCATTCCCTCGTTCTCATGGAGTTTATGGTAGAGAAGAAGAGTTAAATATTAAGTAATCATACAATAAATGAATGCAGATTTGAAAACAACTAATATGGTCTTTTCAGAAAATGTAACAGAAGTACCTGATGTACTTCATAGCAGGTGATGCTTCAACTTGGATTTGACAGATTAGTAGTCATTAACTCAATGAAAGGAAGAAGGAGTAAAGAAGAATATTCCAGGAAAAGGTACGACCATATTCAAAGGCCTTACAGTGGCAGGAAGCATAGCTGGTTTGAGGAAACAAAGTAAAAATGGCCATTGAAAAGTTTAAAACATGGGAATGAATGTTACAAGGTAACTGTGAGATGATATTAAACAGGGCACAGAACATTTCTTTTTTTTTTTTTTTTTTTTAAAAAAAAGAGAAAAGAAGAAAAAGAATTTAAAAAAAAGAAAAAGAATAAAAGAAAGGAAGAAAGAGGAAGAGGAAGAGGGAGAGAGAACAGGGGTGTTGCTTTATTGCCCGGGCTAGAATGCAGTCTAAAACTGGGCATGCCTGTAATTGTGTTTAATAATAGAGACATAAAAAAAAAATTTAAAAAAAAAATGAAAAAAATGAGGGAAGAAAATAATTAACAAGCAGCCAACCAATATTTCATTTAAACCTGTAAATACGTGTGATGTAGTACTGATAAGAGTGTATATTTTGTGTATTTAAAGTGGAGAGTTCTATGAATGTTAATTTAGTCTACTTGTTCCAGATCTGAGTTCAAGCCCTGGATATCAATGTTAACATTCTGTCTCATTGATCTATCTAGTTTTGATGTTGAAGTCTCCCGCTATTATTGTGTGGGGGTCCAAGTCTCTTTGTAAGTCTTATATATCTGGGTATTTCTGTATTGGGTGCATATATGTTTAGGATCTTTAGCTCTTCTTGTTACATTGATCCTTTTATCTTTATGTAATATCCTTCTTTGCTTCTTTTAATGTTTATTGCTTTGAAATCTATTTTATCAGCAAAAATTGCAACTCCTGCTTTCTATTTATTTATTTTAGCTCTCCATTTGGTTGGTAAATTTTTCACCATCCCTTTGAGTCTTTATGTATCCTTGCATGTGAGATGGATCTGGATGTAGCATACCAATGGGTCTTGGCTTTTTTTGCCTATCTGTGTCTTTGGATTGGGGGATTTAGTCGATTTAAATTTAGAATTAATAACGATATATGTGTGTTTGATACTGTCATTTAATGTTAGCTGGCTGTTTTGCCCATTAGTTGATGCAATTTCTTAATTATGTTGATGTTCTTTATTTTTTGGTATTTTTTTAGAAAGGCTGATACTGGTTGTTCCTTTCTATTTGTAGTGGTTCTTTCAGAAGCTCTTGTAAAGCAGGCCTGGTGGTGATGAAATCTCTGAGTGCTTGCTTGTTCACAAAAGATTTTATTTTTCCTTCGCTTATGAAGCTTAGTTTGGCTGGATGTAAAATTCTGGGTTGAAAGTTTTTTTCTTTAAGGATGTTGAATATTGGCCCCCACTCTCTTCTGGCTTGTAGGGTTTCTACTGAGAGATCTGCTGTGAGTCTGATGGGCTTCCCTTTATGGGTAACCTGACCTTTCTCTCTGGCTGCCATCAGTATTTTCTCTTTCATTTCAACCCTGGTGAATCTGGTGATTATGTGCCTTGAGGTTGATCTTCTTGAGGAATATTTTTGTGGTGTTCTCTGTATTTCCTGGAGTTGAATATTGTCCTTCCTTGCTAGGTTGGGAAAGTTTTCCTGAATAGTATCCTGAAGCGTATTTTCCAGCTTGGATTGATTCTCTTCGTCACATTCAGGTACACCTATCAAACGTAGATTAGGTCTTTTCACATAGTCCCATATTTCTTGGAGACTTTGCTCATTCTTTTTTTCCTTTTTTCTCTAATCTTGTCTTTTTGTTTTATTTCATAAAGTTGGTCTTCGACCTCTGATATCTTTTCTTCTGCTTGATCAATTCGGCTGTTAAAACTTGTGCATAGTTCATGAAGTTCTCGTGTTGTATTTTTCAGCTCCATTAATTCACTTATATTCCTCTCTAAATTGTGTGTTATTGTTAACATTTCTTCAAACCTTTTCTCAAAGTTCTTGGTTTCTTTGCATTGGGTTAAAACAAGTTCTTTTAATTCCCAGAAGTTTCTTATCATCCACTTTTTAAAGTCAGCTTCTGCTAATGGAACACAGTCTTTCTCCATCAGGCCTTGTTCTGTTTCTGATGAGGAACTGTGATCCCCTGTAGAGGGGGAGGCATTCTGATTTTGGGTATTCTCAGCCTTTTTAGGCTGGTTTCTTCCCTTCATTATAAATTTATCCATCTGTGGTCTTTATAATTACCGTCTTTATAGTTGGGTTTCTGAATGGACGTCCAACTTGTTGATTCCCGGCGCTAGAATCTGAGCAACCCACTGCTCCGGCCAAAACAGCGGCTTTAAGATTAATGGTGCTTTTCTGACTCTGCACCAAGAACCGCCACACCAAGGCAGCGGCAAAACCGCCTCACCGGCCTCAAGAGTCACGCTGGCGACACGTGGGACTCCTCCGCTGGGAATCTCCTGGTGTGTAAGCAACAAAAATTGATCTGAAAGTGTGGCGTCCTCTCGTTCTCTGCTCTTTCAGTGGGATCTGCAATCCCGAGCTGCTAGTGATCAGCCATCTTGGATCTCTCTCCTTGAACATTTCTTTAAGTATTAAAGCACAAGATATATTAGGTGTTGATAGGATAAAAGTATACAAATTATCTAAAAGAACTCTTCCCCAACACAAAGGCACTGTCAAAATGCTAGCTGGAGTTGTTCAGTGACTAGAGTACTCTGCTACTTAAGGCAGGAATGGAATAAAACAGCACCACAGTGACTTTTTCAAGTTGAAAATCTTCCAGCAGAAAGAACAAAAGATATAGGTTCACCATGCATAAAAGAACCTTCCTGTAGGGCAAACAAATGACAGAATTTGTCAGAAATCTCCACTGCAGAGCCACCAATGAATACTGACCCAGTTTGACATAGCACAGGTGAAATGCCAGAACACAAGACCCCAGGTTGTGATCAAATGCAGCTGTTTGGGAACAATTCAAAATGCAAACGACGAACTTCCTGAACTCCTGGGTCAAGCTTCAGCCACAGCAATTATAAGCTGATTTTGACACAACTAAAATTTTTCCCACAAAATGGATATTTTCTTTTAAGCTTGCATGAAACTCAAAAAAAGGTGTCAACAGAATTGATAGGTCATTTTTCTTTCTTACGAACACTGCTGGGGAAATTACTAATAAGACTTATAAATGAGGGTGATAAAATGGCAGCTCTGATAAGGATATTAATTAAAAGAAAATTGACTGTTGACATTTCTGCAAGTTCAGACTCTCAGATCAAACACAAACCCAAAGGAAGGGAGAAGGTCAAGGTGTTATTCTATAAGCCAGAAAGTGGGTTAAAAGTTTCTGGACAAGCTAAGGCACATGAAATTGCAAACCTGCGGGCTTTTATGCTTATAGAAAATCTAAACTAGAACTATCTACAACTTAAATGGAAAGGAATTTGTAAAAACAACATACTAAACAGCAATCGGCATGACAATACAGAGCAGATCAATATAAATTTTCTTCTTTGACAAAGTGAAAGACCACATAAACAAAGGAAAAAAGGGTATATAATCTATTGTAACCTTAGCAATCTAACTCTACATGCAATACATAGTACCAAATAAGATTAAAATGTAGATTTTTATAGTAATGAGATGGCTGGAAAATTATATGCAAAGAGTGGTTAACTAAACAACAGGATAATGTATACTAAAAATTTTAAACATATGCAAAGCTATTTAAAAACTAATTGAATATTTTATCAAAGCTTTGTAAAGAGGAACTGGAAGCAATTTGAAAACCAGAAAGAAAAAGACGGACATACTATGTCACCTATAAATGAACACGCTTCTGAATATCAAAAGCTTTACCCCAAATAGAGTTTATTGATTGGGGAAAACATTGGCAAATAATATGGTAGACATCAGATTACTGTCTTTAATGTATGGCAAAGTCACTAATAAACCAATGCAAACATGGGTAAAGAATGATAAAGACAAAGGAATTAAGGCCTGGTCTTTAATGAGGTTTTCTTTAGGGTCATTGCTTTGATTCCTATGTGTATTTGTTCTGTATTGTCATATAAAAAATACCTGAAAACTAACTAGCTTAAAACATTAAACATTTATTATCTTACAGCTTAGCAGCTGAGTTGGCTGGGGCAGTAGTCATCTGACGGTTTCACTGGGGGTGGAAGATCAGTTTCACAAATGGTTCACATACATGGATGTTGTGGGGAGCAGGCCTCAGTCTCACCCCATAAACCTCCCATAGGCTGCCAGAACATCCTCACAACATGGTAGCTGATTTCCCCCAGAATTAATGATCTGAGAAAGAGCAAGATAAAGTCACACTATATTTCTTGGCCTAGCCTCAGCAGTCACACTGCCATTTCCACAACATCCTACTGGTTACAATGATCAGCCCATCCAATGTGGAAAGGACTAAACTAGGGCTTGAATGTCATAAGACTAGCTACTGATTAATAATAGAACATATAAATCTTTCTTTTTTCACTAAATTTTTTTAAATATCTACAATGTGCCATTGGGAGTTCTACCCTGGTAAAAACCAGTTCAAAACAGTAAACATCATATCACAAAAACCTCAAGCAATAATGTCATATTTCAACACTGAGCAAGAGTGAGACCTGAGAAATGCAGCATTCAGGCTGCAGTCTCAACTCTTCATCCCTGAAACATCTATGGATCTTTACGCCAATGGGAAGTTCATAACTTTATTTAATGGCCGGAAAACTGTTCACTACATCACAATACCTCAGCCCAATACCAGACCTTTCCCGACCATGTCAACACAAATTTCCAAACAGAGATTGCAGCTTTCTACCTAGGACCAACATAAGAATCATCAACCAATGTTTGAAAGGCTCAGATTTGAAGGCTGTAGACATTTTCTAGATTGTTCCAAATCCATCTTATGGGCAAAAGATGATCTTTCTAGCTCACCACCCCTAGAGTGTGCATTTTACTTTGTCTACTACCCAATCAATTTGATGGAATGCCTGTTAAATGTTAGGCACTAGACTAGTTGTTGGGAAATGTATTTTGTCTTCATGGGAGAAATAGACATATGGCTCACCATAAATGCCATAAAGTCAATAAGCAGAGGACTTGATAGAAAATGCTAAGAGAAGGGTAGCAGAACCAAGCTGGGATGATTTTCTGAGATAATACTTTAAGCTGAGACCTTGGGGAGGTAATCATTTAAAAGGCCAGAAAAAAAGCACTCCAGGTCCAGCATTTCAGAATGATAAGTGTCAAAATATTAAAATGCTTGGTAAGAGCTTGGATCTGTTGGATGACAGTTTGGCTGAAACCGGAAGCAAGAAGAGAGTCCCTCAAACTGAGGTAATAGAAATAAGAGGCAAAAGACAAACTGTTCAGGGCCTGAAGACCTGTGGTAAGAGTTTGAATTTTATGCTAAGAGCAATAGCAAACCAGCAAATGATTTTCATCGAGCAAGTGGCAAGATCAGACTTAAATTTGGAGTTTGTGACATACTCCATTAGACCCTGTGGTTTGTGTGACAGCTGCCAGAGAGTACCAACGGCAGTCAGGGCAAAGGAACCAAGCAGCTGATTTAGCCTACAGTAAGATCAGACCCTCAGCCTTATCTTCATTTGAACAGTGCCATTTATATTGTGGTCTGAAATAAATGCAGCTATTGCTATTGATGGTTAGTTTGTCCTCATTTGCTGAAAGGGAAAGGTCTTCTCTTCATGACTCATCCACAAATCCTGCTGATCCTCCTAATTAAAAAGTTTTCAAACAAGTTGATACATTAGTTATTATGAGCCCAGACACACCAGGCATAAATCCCTCCTGCCATCCATATGTATGCCAGGACTTCACTGCTGCATCTTTGATCATTATGAGGATAGTCTTCAATATAATTTTCATGACACCATCTGCCATGTCCTTCTCTCAACTTTTTTTTGGTGGGGTGACTACTCAGTGATTATGAATGTCATATCAGGCATCTTTTAAAAATAAAACTCTGATAGAAATCTCAAGGGGGAAAACAAGTCATAAAAACATATCCAACTGGGAGCAGTGGCTCATGCCTATAATCCCAGCACTTTGGGAGGCTGAGGCAGACAGATCACCTTAGGTCAGGAGTTCAAGACCAGCTTGGCCAACACAGTGAAACCCCGTCTCTACTAAAAATACAAAAATTAGCTGGGCATGGTGGCATGCACCTGTAATCACAGCTACCTGTGAGGCTGAGGCAGGAGAATTGCTTGAACATGGGAGGTGGAGGTTGCAGTGAGCCAAGATATGCCATTGCACTCCAGCCTGGGTGACAGAGTGAGACTCTGTTTTAAAAAAAGCACACACATATCCACTGGCAAGTGCTACAGACCACAGACCTAAGAATGCACTGCAGGTTAGCTTTTTTTATACCAAAATCAACAACGCAACTAAGAATGATGATAAGCTAAATTTGTAGCCATCTTAGTTTTCAGCAAATATTGCATTCTTTTAAAACATAGCACCTTTTCATCAGTAAAACTGGTTATGTGTTGTAAACTATTAAAGGTGGAAAGAGCAACTCTTTTTTTTTTATTAGATGGAGTCTCGCTCTGTCACCCAGGCTGGAGTGCAATGATGTGATCTCAGCTCACTGCAACCTCCACCTCCCAGCTTCCAGCGAGTCTCCTGCCCCAGCCTCCCAAGTCGCTGGGACTACAGGCATGCGCCACCACTCCCGGCTAATTTTTGTATTTTTTAGTAGAGACAGGGTTTCACCACATTGGCCAGGCTGGTCTCAAACTCCTGACCTCGCGATCCACCTGCCTTGGCCTCCCAAAGTGCTGGGATTACAGGCATGAGCCACCACACCCGGCAAGAGCAATTCTTAAAATTAAACTGTTTCTCCACTCACCTTAACCTTATGTATCCAAGGCCTTTAAAGCTCCATCTCCTCTGAGATGACTTCTCTAATGAATCTAACCACATGGTTTATTCAAATTATGTGACGTTATATGTGGCCTCTGGCATGAAGCCATTAGCAAATAAGCATGTATCTAATTTGGTTTTTTATATATCTCTACCCAAAATAAATACATAAACAGAGACAAGGACTTAGGTGCAAGGAGTTTATTTTGGAGATACCTCCAGGAAGCAGCAGTTAGGGAATGGAGATACCCCCAGGAAGCAGCAGTTAGGGAATAGGGAGATTGAAACAGAGAAGAAGGAAGAAACAGTAAGAGGGGCTGGTAACCACCATGGGCAAGTGGTGCTCAATGCAGCTGGGGACAATTTCTTGAGGGATGGAGAGAATGCACCTAAGAATTTCCTTCTGAAGGACAGAAGGTTAAGGCATCTGTCCTGTTTTCCACTGGCTGAAGTTTGCCATTGGAGCATTAATTTTTCAAAGTTCTGTGTAACCCAAAAGGCAGATCAAGCCAGCTCCTGGGCCTTTAGAAAAAGCCTTGAGGCAGAAGTATAGAAGGGTGGGAAGTGCTTAAAGTGAGAAAAGGTCATTTTGCATGGGAACTGTCCAGCACAGCTACAGTGGAAGTTAGTGGTGGATCAAGGGATTGTAGCAGAGGGCACAGAAAGTGTCTGTTTCAGCATAAAAATTACATTGTTAATTAAAAACAAAATGTGTTTAAAATGATGTTAACAATATCACTGAAGATATAAACAATCATTCTTCTTAGTGTCATAGAGAGACTGACTGATCAGCTGACTCAGTCTGAGGACACCCAAGTATTAAATGAGCACTTGTTGAACATTAGCTGAGCAGTATGAGGCAATGCATAAGTTAAAGTCAAGATGCCAAACTCCCAAGGAACTTGCAGTCTTACAGGGATTATCAACATTCACAAACAGATTAACATAACTGGTAGTTCTGACTATAAAGGCCAAAAAAGTGAGAGATAGCATCATGTAGCGGTTAAGAGATTCCATTTCGGAGTCAGAGAGACCTAGGTTTAAAATTCATTGAGGATCTGCGGTGTGATCTTGGACAAGGTGCTTACTCTCTCTGTGTCATAATTTCTTCATCTAAATGTTTAGAAAAATAATAGTATCTGCTTCACGAGGTTGTTGTGAGATGTAAATGAATGTAAAGCACTAATCACAGCACCTGGCACATAAATATTCATTAAGTGTTGGTTGTTTTGTGAAAATTAAAGAGAAATATAATAGGAGAATGGGATTTAAAGAAGTATCTCCATGTCTAACTCTTTATCTTTCTTAAATATGAATTTTCTATAGCCTCTGGCCCCTATTCTAGTACGATTTTACCTGTCTTAAAAGCCACATTTTCTAAAAAAGAACTACTTATGTTAAGATTGGGAGACAAGCATTAAAAGATGCAGAAATATAGCACAAAATGCATAAGCTTTAGAGCAATACTAACCAATTTTAAATCCATGTATCTTGCCACTGCATGACTTTGAGTAAATCTCTTAAGCACACTGCCATTCAGTTTTCTCATCTACAAAATGGGAGGAATATAACCTGTCACCGTGAAAAATAAAGGAATGTCTCTAGAGGATTTCCAATACATTTTAGACCTCAAAAGTGTTGATTGCTATTAATCACTATTCATTCAGTAGACACTTACTAGGCACCTACTATGTATAAAGCACTGTACCAGGTTCTACATAATAAAAAGACAGACATAAATAAGATATGGTACCAAGAGTCAAAAGTGTTAAAGATTAAACTTATTAATACATAAACAAATCTAGCCATTTAAAAGGATTCAAATTAATACATTACCTGGATATCCAATGTAATTATCCTAATTTCAAAGACAGGGAAAGAGACAGGGAGGAAGAGAGAGAGAGAGGAAGGTGGGGAAGGAGGAAGCTAAGCTGGTTATCTCTGAGACAGTCTGTGGATATACAGGGTAATGAGATCTATTTAAACACATCTGCTATAGGGTAGTCAGAAGTCTACAATGTGAACTGAACTAAGAAAATATTTCTATCATGGGGCTAAGATGTATAAGGCCAACTCTACCCACCCTGAACTTGCAACATATTACAATGCTGCTCTATCCCAAACTTTTAATCCAGGTGAAGCCAGGATGAAATGACCATTGATGACAGCCTGGAAGGGAAATTAGTTTGAGTAGAGGCAAGAAAAATGAATACAGTGAGGATGGGATCACTCCACTGGCTGGAATGCATATAAGGCCTCACCTCTTTTCTAAGTCACTGTCTTACCAAACCCGAATGGGGGGCGGGGATTCCAAAAGGAACAGGATCTAAGCTAGCACCCCAAGTTTCTTGAACTCAAGATGAGCCTGGTCTTCACAAGTATATACTTCTTGTTGGCTCAATAAGCATTCCTTCCTCACATTTGCACAATACTTCATAGTTCACAAAGCACTTTAATGTCCATCATCTCACCTACTTCTCAGGACAGCCCTATGTGATTAATCTCCATTTTCTAGATGAACAAACTGAGACTTGGGAAGCTTAAGCAACCTGTTTGAGGTCCTATACCAAGAGGCAGAGGAGCTGGGACTGAAACTCAAGTCCTCTGGTTCCATTTCCAGGGCAATTTCCACACTTGTGTACAGCCTCTGAGAAAAGGGAAGGTTGGTTGTATCAATGGAATTGGAAAGTAGTGACAAGAGGATGCCATTTTCCTCTGACTCAGAGACCTGAGGCATCTCCCTCAAATCAAAATTCCCAACTAAAAAACTAGTGGTAAGCTGGGCATAGTGGCACAAACCTGTAGCCCCAGCCACTCAGAAAGCTGGTAAAGGAGGATCACTTGAGATCAAGAGTTCAAGGCCAGCCTAGGCAGCCTAGAGAGACCCCAACTCTAAACACACACACACACACACACACACACACACGAAACAATTGGTGGCTCTGAATCTGTGTATCCCTCCAGATACTCAGATGTGAAATCCTTACATTCTTTATGAACATGCAGCCTACTCCATGAAAAGCACCATTAGATTCAAGATAGTAAAATTTATTCGAAACTAATTGGTGAGTAATGAAGTTGCTAAGGTTTATGAGCCTTGCACTAACACTAATACAGAGGTACAGTGTCAACAATAAAATTGTAACCACTGACAAAACTAGCCTTCTATACAGAAAAGTGAAGCTTTTCCCTTGGCCTGTAGGCAAAAATAGCATTAGACAATTTCTGGAGTGACAAGATCACTTCCTCTTGCATGGTTTTAAAGAGTGGCCACAAGGAAAAGCTTCAGCCTTAGAAATAACCTTTGATTATTTGATAACGGAAAGGGAAAAAAGTGTACAACTGTCCTCTAGTTAAATTTCAAGCATTTACAGAAGTAGATATGTCTATATAATAGCATATCCCCAAAAACAGCCATGGCCATACACAAGAGAACAATACAGCGCCCCTTTGTACTCCTGTCTACACAGGCAATTGTCTGCTATCACAGAACGGTTTCAGAAGAAAATGTGATTTGGGGCAGAAAAGACTAACCCCCCGCCAACAGGCCTATCAGAATATGCTAACCTCCTGTGCAATCCCCAGAGAGCTGAATGGATAAATCCACTGAGTACTCAGTAAAATCTACCTCAGAACAATTATTCTCATTTTTGCTTAGTTAGTATTTGTTCTTCCTAATTGTACTGACTAAGAGAACCAGTTGTTTTCAGAGGTCAGTCCTGGAGAATGCTAGCAAGCCCCAGGATCTCTACTGAGGAGGACCTTGTCTTCATGTTGGCTCTAATGCTGCACTGACCAACACAGTCACCACAGGCCATAAACAGCCATTGAGCACTGAAATAGTCCAACTGACATGGACTGTGTGCAGACAAAAGTGATTCCATATTAGACATTAATAGCTATGTTGACTTATTAACCCCAGTCCCAGGAATGCTTTCTGATTCCCACTCTATTTACCATCCTCAATGTGAGAACATGTACTTGCTATAAATCCCACCTTTACATCAAAGCAACTTTGATGTTATTGCACAAATTATAGGCTATGACGCACATAGCATTCTTGCCTTTTCTGGAGGGTTGCCTTTAATTGGCTACAGACCATGTATGCCCTTTCTCTATGGCATATAAGTTCCCCATCTGAGGAGTAATGGTGTGGAGATCTACCTGTCTTGCTACCACTCAAGAACATGTGGCAAGTTCCCCAGTAAATCACCCTTTACTAGCAAACTGGATTTGTCTGCCTCATTCTTTGGTTTCTCAGCTCCTTCTGCGTTTTGGGGTCACTTTGCATATGCAGCCTTTTTATGGAACAGACTGTACATGTCAAACACACACCAGATTTTGAAGACTTAGAATAAAAATAACACTGGTTATTTCTATATTGATTCCATGTAAAAATGATAGTAATTTGGATGGATTGGTTTAGCAAAATAGATTACTAAGTAGATATTGTTAAAAATAATTTCACTGTTTCTTTTTAAATTATATACCTACTAGAAAATTTAAAATTACAAATGTAGTTCACATGTGTGAATCACATTATATTTTTATAGGGCTCTAATGCTCTGGAGGACATATCCTTGCTCCCCAAGATCTCCATCAAGCCATTTAGGTAGGTTTAATAGAAGAGGTATAAATGGCAGGTTTTAATGCCTCTGAATTCGGGTAAGTTAGAAAGTGCTTACTTGCTGTCCAAGGTGCTTTGAAAGTAGAAAGATGCAAAACTGTGTGTTTGTTTGCCTGGCTGTTTTTAGCAGTTTGATCTTTCATTGTCTCTGGTGGAAACAGTGTCTGTTTAACTGATCTACAGGGATTCAGCATTGTGTGATGGGGCATGTGGGTATTTAACACTTGAGAAGCATGCTTACAGTTCAGCTGTTAGAATCTCATACTAAGGAATCTAAGGCTAAGGGTTGAATCCCCAGCCAGACACACTTAGCATTTTTTTTGTGGATCAGGAATACACTCCCCACCTGGGCTTGCATTCTTGCAAACGTTCATTCTTGGTTACAATAGGGGCCAGTGATATAATGGTGCTGTGGCTTATCAAATCAATCACTCACCACTACAAAAAGCAGCTCAGCTTCATCCTTTAGGGGAACAGCATCACCTGTACCACCTTTTCATATAAAGGAAAGCATGTTATTTTCCTTTGTTAAAAAAGAGGGTTTTTTTCAAAAGCTACATCTGTTACAAGTTTCAAAAGCCAAGCAAAGGCAAAAACATAAAAAGTGCTGTATTTGTTCCCTGATTTCTTCCAAAAAAACCATTCTCAAGCTACAAAGGTCCAGATTTGGGTGAGCTAAATCCTACCCATCTAGGAGATTTAGAAGATCATAAACACATTTGTGCTTCTTATTTTTCATAACCTTATTATTAAGCAACTCAGTATGATTAGATTCTTACATGACTTGTATCCCTCAAATTGCCAAGAGGCATTGGCCAGCAGTGCTGTGCAACAGAAGCTAGAGTCCAGAGATTCAGACCACAAGCTGAGTCTGCACCAATGGCTGTGTGGGATGGGACAATTTATGTCCCTCTATGGTTCTGAGTGTCCCCCTCTGGTTCTGAGTGTCCCCCTCTGTAAAAGCAGAGTTTGAATTTACATTTAGTCTAATTTTATAATTTCAAAGCGCCCTAGCTGTCCACCTTGAAAAGCCAAATCAGACATTCACTTTTCTCAAGTCTACTTTTTTTGTTTGTTTCTCTTCAAGAGCAATGGAGGTGATGTCTCAGAATTTGGCCGACCTTCATTTCAAACAGCTGTGCCGGGAAGCTTTGGCATAGGCTCCTGTCTCCAGTGGCTTTTGCACTTGCAATCTGGCTGGTTCAAGCTTTCTGTTTCCCACCTGTCCTGGCAGCAGGCTAGGAGTGAGAGCAGTTGCCTATGATATTCTCTGGGTCTCCTGTCCCAGGTGACTAAGCCAGGAGATACCTAAGGGGCTTGTCAACACCTAATGCTGTCTCTCCTTTTCCTTGGCTTCAAACACCGTTCTGGGTATTGCCTCAGCTGGGCCTGGCTAAAGACCTGCCTTCGGAAGCAAAGGTTGACCTTTTATTAAATACTAACCTACAAAAAAAGTAGAATAAAGTAGTTCCATTGTAACTTGCCAAGATTAATACATCCATAAAATGGGGACAGGAGATACTAAAATAATCATAAAAGATAACACTGAATATATACTATAGCCTAGATATTGTTAAGTAGTATATTTCTAATTTAATCTTTAATCTTTATAACAAGCCTATGAAACAGATAGGTACTAAGATTACTGCCATTTTACAGATGTGGAAATTGCAGGTTAAAGAAAAAAAGTAACTTTCCCATAGACTCATAGCTATTAAGTGGCAGAGGCAGGATTTGGAGCTAGACTGATCCACTTGATTCCAGAGTTTACACAGCTACCTACCTTACCATCAGGATGGCTTTTTGGAATTCATTTTGATTAAAAAAAAATCAAGTTAAATATGGCAGACTTGATCATTTCTTCTGCTCGAGGTGCCTAAAACATCTAAAAATGCTGTACATTAGTTCACGTTCAATGAAAAGCAGGCACCAAGACAGGCTACATGTCACTATTTCTGAGCCTCCTTCTACTCCTTTTATTTTTGCTTTTGTTTTTTCCTTTTTTGAGCAGAGTAATACTGGTGGAAAAAGGAATACACAAACCTCAGCAGGGAGCAGACAATTCACAAATTTCTACAGTTTAACCTTCAGTGCCAGTAAGTGTCAGATAGCAGAGCTTCAGGTATGCCCCTGAAAGTCTCCTTTCAAGGAATTGAGAAACCTAGGACATTTCTGCATTTATGCTCATCTGCCTGTTATCCTCTAAATTCATTTGATACCTGCTCTTCCTCTCAAAGGTAATTCAGATCACACCACAGCACCATGGACCATAAATCATTCTGAACAGAACTCTGTTTCTGGGGCACATCAATGTTTATTCAAGGGATCATGCCTTAAAAATTAACCACCAATTTATATTTCAGTAGTCTACTCTAATACTTATAATGTGACACAGAGAACAATCTTCAGCCTTCACAATTTCCTCAACACTACCACATTTCGCCCAGCTTTCCAGAACTGCCTTTGGAATCTCATCATTTAGGAGGGAGCTTATATGCAGCAGAAGGGATAATGAGCAATCATGTTTACCAGAGATTCATCTAGGAAACAGCTAAGGAGAGAAGATGAAGCTTATGAATAAGCCTTAATTCTCAATTTTGATTGTGTTAGATACACCAAGCTCATTGGAACCTTACTAGGTTTCCTGGTCTCAGCCACTGTATTTCTCAGGTCTAGGACATACCTCTGAGCCTCTCCCCTAGGCTGATGTTGATTTATGAGGTATTGCCTGCCAACAGCCTATGGCTCGTCCTAAAAATAATTGAGGTTGTTCAATCATTTCTAGAGAGGCAGCTGGTGTAGTGGAAAGAGCACTGACTAATAATAACAGCTATTGTTTACTCACTGCATCGAAGACATTTTATATGCATTATCTCCATTCCACTGATAACCTAAGGAAATAGGTATGATTACCCCCATTTTTTACTTGAGTCAATTAAAGATTAGAGAATATCCATGATTTACCCAAGGTCACACATTTATTGTCCAACAGAGCCAGGATGTGAATTGAACTCTCTCTGATTCCATATAATTCTGCTGTATCATTACTGCCTCTAAATAGAAAGCAGAAAACTTGGTCAGAATCCTAGAATTGCCAGCTGGGTGGCCTATAACAAACCTTAATTTCACTGTGGATCTTAATTAGCTCAGCTACAGAATGAAAATAATGCTACTGAGTCTTAGTCTAGGATGCAGTCCTAAGAGCCAAATAGCCTGAGTTAAGACCTAGTCCCATGCTTACTAGATGGGTGACCTTGAAGGAGTAAATTAGCATCATCTTTAACATGGAAATAATAGCAACGCCTACTCCAATAGACATTGAGTAGATTAAACAAGTTAAAACATGTAGAGTGTATTAATCAGGGTTCTCTAGAGGGAAAGAGCTAATGGAATGAATATATAAATATATATATAAATATATATATATATATATGTATAAAGGAGTTTATTAAGTATTAACTCACATAATCACAAGTTTCCACAATAGGCTGTCTATAGTCTGAGGAGCAAGGAGAGCCAGTGTGAGTTCCAAAACTGAAGAACTTGGAGTCTGATGCTCAAGGGCAGGAAGCATCCAGCAGGGAGAAGGATGTAGGCTAGGAGGCTAGGCCAGTGTCTGTTTTCACATTTTTCTGCCTGTTTATATTATAGCTGCACTGGCAACTGACTAGATTATGCCCACCCAAATTAAGGGTAGGTCTGCCTTTCTCAGCCCACTGACTCAAATGTTAATCTCCTTTGGTAACATCCTCACAGACACACCCAAGATCAACATTTTGTATCCTTCAATCCAATTGAGTTGACACTCAGTATTAACCATCACAAGAGTATATTGCACTGGTATATGGTAAGCATTCCTCTTCTTTGCCTTCATTATCACCATCTAATTATAATAATATGATTTTTTTTTCCTATCTTACTTCACAGGATGTTTTTGAGGACTGAACAAAAAAAATTTTAAACTATGTTATGCATAATACAGACTTATACAGACATAAGGAAATAATATTATCCAAAAGGCCCATGCTATGAGACTAATAATAAGAGTTGGGATACAGTTCTAGGCTCCCACTTAAACCTGAAGAGTGTGAAGACTTATCTACCTCAGGTTAAATAATATAAAAGTTATCTGCACTCATATATTAATATACCTTGCATCTATATATGAATAAAACAGAGTTTATTAATCTGTTTTCAAACTGCTGAAAAAGACATATCCAAGACTGGTTAATTTATAAAGAAAAACAAGTTTAATGGACTCAAAGTTCTACATGGCTGGGAAGCCTCACAATCATGGTGGAAAAGTAAGGGAGAACAAAGGGACATCTTACATGGAGGCTGGCAAAGAGAGAATGAGAGTCAAGCGAAAAGAGTTTACCCTATAAAACCATCAGATCTTGTGAGACTTATTCACTATCACAAGAACAGTGTGGGGGAACTCACCTCCCATGATTCAGTTATCTCCCACTGTGTCCCTCCCACGACATGTGGGGATTATGAGAACTACAATTCAAGATGAGATTTGGGTGGGGACACAGCCAAACCAAACCACCAAGGCACTAGGTGATAGTCTGCAAACTCCTTGTTTTAAAATGATTTTTTCCTTTGCCTGGCCTAGAGGTATGGAGGCTCCATTATTATACCATCCAGCTGGACATAGGGGAGCAGCCTAAATGCCAAGATGCCTGGTATTAGATATTTCACTTAAAGGCAAAGTATGGAAATTGCTAAGAGCAGGGGAAAAAAAGGTACAAATATTTTCATCTGGTAAGAGAAGATTACAGTGATCACGGAGTGTAGTGGTTTGGCATCAGGCTGCCAAGAGTGAAATCCCAACAAGTTTGCTTATCGGTGTCTCAGTTTCCTTGTCTGTAAGTTTCCCCTGTTAATAGTATCTACCTCACAGGGTCACTAAGTAAGGCATTTAACACAGAGTAAGTATTAAATAAGTAACACATGTGATCCTACAAGGAGCTCTACATGTTTGCTGAGAGAAACTCTTGTTCCTAATAATGATTCCTCCAACTTCCCGTGAAAGTTTTGGTGGTAAGAAAGTTAGAATGGAAAAGGTCTGAAATTGGGAGAAAGTTGCAAAATTAGCTATAAGACAGTGTTTACGCCCTATGTCAAAAAGACTTGGTCAGAAGCATACATCTTTGAGACAGACTTGAGAGCTCTTGTTTGGCTCTCTGAGCTTCTGTGGAAAATTAAATCTCCCAGGTTGTTAAATGCAAGCCAGTCTTTTTCTCCCTTTTAGTTTTCCCAGCCCATAGATGCAGAAAAGGGGCTCCTGGCCCTGGTACCAGAGCTCATCTTATAGCCCAACCTACTACAGTTCTAAACTAAGCATATTCTATAAGCAAAGACCCTAGATTTGTATTCTGGCTTCACCACTTACCATCAGTTGAACCCAAGGCAAGTTATTTAACCTCACTAAGCCTCTCTTTTATCATCTGTAAAATGGAACAATGAAATAGAGACACTGAGAAAATTCAGTGAGACCATGAATATGTGATAGGCAGAACAATGTCCCCTTCCCCAAGAAAAGTCCATGTCCCAATTTCCAGAACCTATAAATATGTTGTATTACATAGCAAAAGGGATGCTGAAAGTGAAATTAAGGTTACAAATTTTTTAATTGGGATTCTGTCCTGGATTATCTGGGTAGACACAATCTAATCACATAGGCCCTTAAAAGTGGCAGAAGCAGCAGAAAAGTCAGACAGAGAAGCAGCCAGAGTGTTCCAAAGCATGAGAGGGATTTAACCCACCCTTGCGACTTGCTGAAGACTAAGGAAGGAGACCACAGGTCAAGGAAAGTGGGTGGCCTCTAGAAGCTAGGAACAGCACTCAGTTGACAGTCAAAAAGGAAACAGGGACTTCAGACCTGTAGCAGCAAATAACTGAATTCTGTCAACAACCTGAATTAGCAAGAGTCAGATATCCTCTTGAGCCTCCAGAAAGGAATGCAGTCCTCGTAACACCTTGATTTTAGTCCAATAAGACCTGTGTTGGACTTCTGACCTACTGACTATGAGACAGAATTTTGTTGTGTTAAGCTCTAAAGTTAGGGTAATCTGTTATGGCAGCAAAGGAATTGCGGTACAGAACGTCAAGTACTTAGAATGTCCCCAGCACACAGAGTAAAATCTAATTAAAATCCAGCAATTTGATGGTGGCAATGTTAATGAGGAAGAGGGGAATGATAATGAAGTTTTAGATTACATCTGAAATTATGAATATTAAGCCTACCTATAATCACAATATTAAAATTTGTAGGTCCTCCTATGGATCAGATATCATATTAAATGTTTACTATTCAGTAAATTATTTTATCTAAACCTCAAAACTATTCTATGAAGTAAGTACAATTATCCCTATTTTCATGAGGAATTAGAGCTCAGAAAAGTTCATTTATCTTATACTGAAGTTTGCTCTGAGGGATTTTGTGTTATACAGGTTATCAAGGACATAAGACATTTCTAAGTGGAGGGAAAAGTCTGTAATGTCCCCAACAACAAAAATACTGCACAATGAGTTATTCCTTTAATGAGCATAGATACTTACGCAACACTTTCTTTCCATCAATGCCTAAAGCGACAGTTGGAGCTGTTTGAAATCAGGTTAAAAGGGAGAGGTGCACAGAAGCACCAGAACTTGCAATTGTTTAAGAAGCAGAAAAGAATTGTGCTATCTGAGCAAGACAGTTCTAGCCATGTGCCTGCTGAGAGCCCAGAGCATGTCAGCTTTAAATAAGGAAACCAACTCCAAATGCTCAGCAGCTCAGGAAATACAAAATGGATTTCAGGTGGACGAGAAAGTTTAGAAATGGGATCAAATGTGCAGTCTCTTTTGACCAAAGTCTTAAAGGATGATTTGTTTCTTCTTTTCCCAAGCAGAATGCAATTTTAGGTCACTCATTACATCCCAAGAGAAATCCATAAAAGTATTACTCAACAGGTGAATGACACAGAAGTTTCTAGTTCAAATTTTAGACCACTCCAAGTATACTGGCAACCACTGCTTCAAAATGTTGCCTGAAAGAAATATAGCTTCCTGTCCCTCTCCCCAAAACAAAGAATCTGCAGAAGCCCAGAATCTGCATTTCTAACAAGTTCCTTAGGTGATTCCCTTGCAAATTCAAGTTTGAGAAACCCTTTGTAGAGACTTACATGGGTATCCAGAGGTAAGTCAGAAGGCATCAGCAGATATTCTGTGACAGGCCCCATGGGAATTACTGAGACAAAAATTCTTGCCCTGGCTCCAGGATTTCACGGGCAATTGATGAACTACAATACAGGACAGACAGACATAAGTAATACATAGTGTTAGGTATACGTACCTGCTCTGGGCACACAGAAACAGAGAAATTAATTCTAGCCAGGGCTCTCCCTCCGGGATTTTAGGAAAAGATATCAGTCAGACTAAAGTTGACAATGACATCAGCAGATTATGGTGTAAGATTGGGGAACAGTAAGTTAGTTCCACAAGCAGAAAGGCCAGACCAAGGTCGGCAAAGGCACAAAAGCAGGTCCAGGGCTGATGCTGTGGTGGAAGAGAAGTCCTCAAAGGCTGTAAATAAAGAAGTCAGAAAATCAGTCCAGCTGGAGGCCACCAAAGGCACTGATGGCCATAATAAAGTGGGGGACAGTTTGAGTTTTTAAAGAAATGGTATGAGTTAGTCTATGGTTTCGAAATGAAATAGGCTATGCATTATTTTCTTGTCCTTGCTGTAAGAAATTATCACAAAATGAGTAGCTTAAAACAGCAAAAAATGTACTCTCTCACAGATATAGAGGCTAGAAGTCTGAAATCAAGTGTTGGTAGGGCTACATTCCACCTAAAAGCTAGAGTGAAGACCCTTTCCTTGTCTCTTCCATCTTCTGGTAGCTCCAGGCCATCCTTGGCTTGCGGCTCTATCACTTCTATCTCTGCCTCTGCCTTCAGGTGAGCTTCCCATCTTCTTCCTGTTATCATCCTCTCTTCTGTCTCTTATGAGAGCATCTGTGAGGGGATTGAGATCCCAACCAGATCATTCAGAAGGATCTCATATTTAGATGCTTAATTTAATTACATCTGAAAAAGAACCTTTTTTCCAAAAAAGGTCATATTCACTGAAGATTAGGACATGGATTTATTTTGCAGAGGCCACGATTCAACCTACTATAGGCTTCCATTAGGCAATATGATAGAGAGACAGAGAGCAGTTTTTGAAGACAGACCTACCCTTGTTTGTCAAATGAATTCTGCTACTTATCGGGCATAGAACAAATGTGCATAATGGTGATCATAAATACTTTGTAGGGTTGTTGTGAAGATTCAGATAATGTCTGTACCTTTCTAGGATAGTAGGTATCTGGTGCATAATGGAGTTTCAATAAATTGTAGTCATATTAATGGCTTGAAAGTACTAGTGCTTTGTGAGATATTAAAGGCAGTGAAGTTTGGGGGATAAGGGTACAGGGTTGAGAAATGAATGCTTCTGGTGTAGTTCTTAGCCTATGTGACCAATAGCCTATGTGACCTGAGGAAAGTGACTTCATCTCCTGAAGTTTTTTTTTAATCTGATATCTGTAAAAGGAAATGTATAGTATTTACTATATCAATAGACTCCTGTTAGGGTTAAAAAAAATGAATGTGTTTAGCTCCCACTAGAATATGAGAAAACCAAACCAAACAAAACAAAACCAAGTAATAAATAGAAAACATTTCTTCCAGTGCCTAGCCTATCACATAGTAATTGAGCTACTCAATGATTATGAGGATGAGACAAAGGATCATGTGTATGAGAAAGTGGTCACTCACCCATAGAGACCTCTTGTTTAGAATGTAAACAAAGTACTTTTGTGTCAAATATCTCATTTAGATTTCCTATAAACTGTTATCTCATTTTGAGGCTCTCCCTTGGGCAAGAAGTCTGCCCTTCCAGATGCTCAGGGAGAGACTACCTCCCTGGATCACATTTCTTATCAAGTTAAGTACTGCAGAGAATTTTCCATTGACTTTTAGGGGGCAGAGGGCACAAATTAAAAATGAAGGCTCTGGGGGAAAGAAGACCTGCATGAGAGTTCTATAACTCTTCCCATAGGCCTGAGTGATGGCTGCTGCAAGAGGAGTTTTCTTACTCCTCACTTCATTGCCTTCTTTGCTATGATCCTCAGAAATGAATCCATCAAAAATAAAAAAGAACAGAGCTGGTCAACCAACATCTGCTCAGTCCAGAGAAGCTACCCAGAGCCTCCATTGTAATTAGAAACTAACATGATAATCTATTCTGGTGCTTAATGTTCTGTCTCTACCTCAATAAAGCAAAGACTTTGCTTTAAAATTTTTTTCTAATTTTAAACAAAGATAGGTAATTAATTGTCAGAATGTATAGGCAAAGCAGATCTGCTCCATGAGGCAAAAAAAAACCATGGTGAAATCACAAGGTGGATCATACAGAACTAGGTAGAGACGTTGAGGGAACCAACAAACTGTTCTGAACACTTTGGGGGCTTCAGAGTGTGAAGATGACCACGTTCCAAGATATACATACAGCTTAAAAGTTTCAAGGAGATACAAATCAGAAAGCTGTATCACCACAGAAGGAGAAACAAACAAATTCAAGTGTTCTCAAACTAGAATACACCACAGAAATACTCTAAGACTAGGATCTAGTCAAATACATTGACAGAAGAATGATCTATTGGCATGAGTGACACAAAATAAAGAAACACTATGGATAGACTACATTTATTTTCAATGAAGAAAATCAGGTAGCAGAGATAAAACTGAAACTAAGTTCCTAAACAATACTTTATCTGGTCCCTTCCTTCTCATTCTGACATGGCCATCTCCTTCCTTCAACTTCTATAGTAATTTCTAACTGGTCTCCTTAGCCACCTCCAATTTTAACCCATTCTTCTCACATCTGTCATTTTAACATTATTCCCAAAAAACACAAATGGCCAATACACTGGAATAAAATGTCACATATGCCAATATAATAAGAGACGAAGGACGGTGAATGGTAGAGGGAGAAATAGTGTGTATTTTAGCTCTATCAGATTCTTTTTTATATTGGCTATTTCATCTGTCATCTCCTGTATCATTTTATTGTAATTCTTAGTTTCCTTTTATTGGGTTTTGCTGTTCTCCTGAATCTTGATGATCTTTGTTCTTATCCACAATCTCAATTCTATTTCTGTCATTTCAGCCAACTCAGTTGGTTAAGAATCCTTGTCGGAGAACTGGTACAGTTGTTAGGAGGACATGAAGCTCTAGCCATTTGGGTTGCCAGAGTTATTATGTTGATTCTTTTTCATCTCTACATGTGTGTGTTCCTTTCACTGTGGTACAGGCTGAATACAGTCAGTAGACTTCTTTTCTGGATATGTGCACAGAGCTGAGGCTTTGTGCAGGGTCTTTATTTGTAACTGACATCTTGCCTTTGGTTTCACAGTGGCCAGGGTATTTTAGTGACATATTTTGGTGTTGAAGCTTGGGGTGTGATCTAACAGGTGGCATTTAAATGTAGTGGTTGGCTGACAGGTTCTTGTTCAGTCACTGTTTTCCCTCTCAATGCTCTGAAAGTGTGGATTCCTCTCCTACTTAAGCACTGGTTGTAGGTCGTGGCTTGGCACTCCAGGGCTGCCCACCACTGCTCTGGGGTGATCTCCAGGTTTATCTTTCCACATCAACTTAGATGCAGCAGAGGAAGAGACCTTAGCAGTAGATGTAGCTGACCGTCTTTCACTTGTCTCCTAGGGACTCCACCCCAGAGAGATGCAGGTCAGCAATTCAGTGCAATCAGCCCAGGATAGGGGGTCTGTGCTGTGGGCCCACGCCAGGGGTTCCCTGCCTGGTGATGATTGAGGAATGGAGCTTGTGGGAGAAGGACTGGCCTCCTCCCCATGGGCCAACTGCAGCTTGTTAGAGGTGTGAATAAGGCACTTCCAGTCTTTGCTCCTTCATTCAACTAAGGGTAGCAGGAATAGTACCACTACAGAGGCAGTAGAAGACTGGCTTTCATTTGCTTCTGGGGATTCTGCCTTTGATAAATGTGGACTCCCAGCTGTAACTCAGTGTTCAGCCATTGGCATGGGGCAGCTGCACTGTTAGTGTGAGCTTGGGGCTCCACTTGTTGGGGAGCAAAAGGCAAAGGGCTCATTGGGAAGAGAGACTAATCTCCTCTCCATCTGGTGACAGTGACATGCTGTAAGCTCAGGTGTAGCCCTCAGGCTCTTTGTTTCTTCCCCAGACTGAGGGCAGCAGGAATAGAACCACGGCTGTGACAGTGGAAGAGAGGGAGTCGGATGGCTTTGGGAGCCTCTCCCCAAAGAAACTCCAGATCACCATCACTGCGTATGCTCAGCATGGCTAAGTTTTACCAGGAAAATGCAAATTGAAAGAGTTCAGGGGTTGTGATATTAATATCAGACAATGCTCAATTCAAGAAAAAAGCAATAAAGAGCATAAACAGATTAATTCACTAATTCACAATTAAGACAGCAACTTAATCATTTATGAAGAAAATGCATACCATAATATTTAAATTTTGTTTGAAAACAGAAACACACCTAAATGCAACAGCAATGGCAAACATTAAAGCACTCCCACCTTAACTTTTTATATTTCAAGTAGAAAAAAAATTACAGAGAATCGAAAAATACAGAAAATACATTTAATCTAATATATATCATAATCCATATCTTAAACATGGATCTATAATTTCTTTCAAGGGTGCCTGAAACATCTATCCAAATAAACAATATATTAAAAAGTAAAAAAGCTCAAAATTCTAAAAACAATAGGTCATGATGACTATAGTTAATAACAATGTTTTGTTGGGTCAGTTATGGTGGCTCACACCTATCATCTCAGCAATTTTGGAGCCTAAGGCAGGAGGATCACTTGAGGCCAGGAGTTTGAGACCAGCCTGGTCAATATAGTGAGACCCCATTCCTAAAAAAAATGTTTTTAATTCACTGGACACAGTGGTATCTACCTATAATTTCAGCTATTCAGGAGCCTGAGATAGGAGGATCACTTGAGCCCAGGAGTTAAGGCTGCAATGACCCATGATCACACTATGGCACTCCAGCCTGGGCACAGAGCAAGGCCCTGTCTCAAGAAAAACACTATTTTGTATACTTGAAAATGTGCTAAGAGTAGATCTTAAGTATTCTTACCACACACACAAAAGGGAAGTAACTATGGAAGGTGACAGAAACATTGATTAGCTTAATTGTGGTAACATTTCACAATATGTAAATATATCAAAACATCACTTTGCACTCCTTAAATATACATAATTTTAATTTGTCAATTATACTTCAGTAAAGCTGAGGAAAATAAATAAAAACAACAGATGAAATTATGTCCCTCAGAATGGTGATAAATTCTTTCCTAGGCTCTTTATAACCTACTTTTCTAGGCCTATTGCTACTAATTCACTAATTTTACAACATACTATGGTTGCTCTTCATAATTATTCTTCCCCATGTCTCCCTACAATAGTCACCAGGAACCCAGCAGGCCACTAACAACCCTTCCTCCAGTGCTGTTTAGCATTCTAATCAATGATTTAGATGAAGATATAGGAGATGTTTTTGTTGAACATGTAATTGAAACAATAGCAACTATACGAACAAAATGAACATCCAAAATACTCATAAAAATCAAGCCAGTCTAAATAGAAGGAAGTTTAGCAGACATATAAATATATGATTGGGTATAAAACCTAAAGAAGTAAAGAATGTCTGAGATTTGATTTAGCAGCTGTATGTCATGTAAAACTGACAAATTATAATCTGGTTTTAGTAGACAGTAAGCTTAATACAGTTCAACAGTGTACAAACACTGGTGCTGAAATGAGGTAACTCCGTGTTACTAGATTGTAGAGTAACTAGAAGCAGAGAGGCAATCCATCCCAATTTCAGTTTGGGGTGTGAAATATTTTTATTGAACTCTTTATAGACTGAGTGGGCTGATTCAGAGGGCACTGAGTTACCCATGACCAGAATTGTTCAAGCAGGGGCAGAACTATGTTAGTGGATACATTCATCCAGACTTTCCAGTAGTAACCTCAGACTGGGTACCCTTGCGGTCTGAAGTTTCTGGCAGTTCCCAAAGAGTGCCTCCCACCTGGCATAGTCAGATTCAATCGATGCAACCATTCTTTTATGTTTTTGTTTTTGTTTTTTTGAGACAGAGTTTCGCTCTGTGGCCCAGGCTGGAGTGCAGTAGCGTAATCTCAGCTCACTGCAACCTCCACCTCCAGGGTTCAAGCAGTTCTCCTGCCTCAGCCTCCAAGTAACTGGGACAACAGGCACACACCACCATGCCCAGCTAATTTTTGTATTTTTAGTAGAAATAGGCTTTCACCATGTTGGCCTTGAACTCCTGACCACAAGTGGTCTGCCTGCCTCAGCCTCCCCAAAGTGCTGAGATTATAGGCATGAGCCACAGCACCCAGTCAACCATTCTTTATGATGATATATCAGACTTACTTTTCATTTCTCTTTCACATTCACCGGACGCAATAATTATTTTTGTAGACAATACCCTTCAGAGAGCGCACCCCAATCATGCTCAGGTGAAAACTTACTGAGTAAGAAGGAAGTGCCACATAAAAGCAGCAGATGGTAAATACAGCAGTATCTGCTTGTCCCAGAGAGCTAGCATTTCTACAGGCCAGATACCAGTGTGGGGAAGAAAAGTTGCCCCGATCAGTAGCATTTTTATGCTTAGGTAACATTCTACAGGTTAAGTGACAGAAGGACAAAAATAAAAAATAACACATTTGGGAAGCCACAGGCATACACATAAGGTAACTACAATTTGTTGCCATGTGCTACCTGCATAAGCTATACTCTTTTGGCCTTTTTGACAGAGAAATAGGAGTGGCTGGTTATGAAAGCTGGCAGCACAGCCTTTTCCCTTCCTGCGTTATCTTCCCCAATAGGAAAGCTGGCCTGAATCCTGGGTGCTGTTCTTCCAAACCACATGAAAGATACTGTCTAAGGCTCCTCATCTGGAACTTTAATGCTTTACAAAAATGATAACAGTCCCTCAAAACCATCTAAAATGCTGAATTACATAGCATTCAAAGTGTACTAGGAGAAAATTACAGCCAAGTTTGAGTCAAAAGATCTCTTAACCTGGTGACATTTATGAAGCCACTTAATTTCTCCAACTCAGTCATCTTCGCTATAAAATGGGAACAATAAAACCTATCTTGACTACTCTAGAAGCTGCTACTGAGAAGCAAATGAGGTAAGAGACATGAGGAAGACTTAAGACATTATAAAATTCAACGTAAGTACAAACTAACAAAATAAAATATATGTAACCTGATCTTTAAAATGTGACAACTGTCCAAATCAAAATGGAGTCACTAATTTTTTTTTTTAATCCTGACAAATAGAGCCAAGGAAGTCCATAAAGAAAAGGTTCTCATGCTTATATACCTGGTAAGAAACATTATCACAAAAAACTGCAAAAAACACAATCTTGTACAAAGACCATTACAAACTTATACCAAAAAATACTTCTGCAAGGACATCTGCCCGGCAACTACCTGTCCCATCTCAGACTGGTGTCATTCTTGTTATTTATCTTTATAAACAAGGATAATTATTTCAAAACAATTATGTAATTCTCCTCATTTTTTCCTCTAAATACCTTTTCTTTCTTTTACCTCCCTGAGTACTCACATGGTTTACCAGGCAGAACATTCTCATTGCAGTGCATTCTCATGCACTATTCCCAAATAAATATTTTTTTCTTTTAGAAAGCCTTCTCTGTTTGTTATTTAGGCTGATGCTAACAACCTCAGGAAATGGGCAAGTTAATTATCCCTATTCACTGATGGGTTGGGGTGAGAAACAGAAAAGGATCAGGCTATTTGCTTAAAGTCCCTCAGCAAGTTGGCTCCCAAGGCAAGTCCAGTATCCTTGTGTCCCATCACCTCCTAGCCCCTCCACCAGTGCTGGTTATTCTCTCTTTGCCCTTTCCCCAGAATCATTCACTGCCCTTCTCTGCATCACATGAGCTCCTGTCTCTTCTAACTTCGGGTTGGATTGGCTAAGAGAAAGACCAGAAGGTGGCAGGAGAGTGGAGTTGGGCATTCGGTACCTGGCTTTACCCCTGCCTGAGCACTGTGGCTCTGACAATGACTAGATCCCTCTACAACTTCAACTCTTATCTAGAGCCTCCTTCCACAGTGGTAGGTCGTGGGGCCCCATTAACACTGGATCCCCATGTTTACCCCATGTTCTTCAGGCCTGGGCGGCATAACAGCTTCCTGCTATCGCTAAAACCTGGCACCTCATCCTTTCTTCCTAGGTGCCTCAGCCCTGCCCACACATCTCTAAATTGTTCCTTTAAATTGTACATCTTTAAATTGTACCTTTATTCATTATCTGTAAAATTCCAGAGCATGTCTTCTGTTTCTGCTGAAAAAAACTGAGAAACTCCCCCTTTTCAAACTGTTTACAGGCTGCCAAAAACTTTTACCACCTGTCCCCAGTTTCTCTCTAAGCCCTCTCCTCACTTTACCCAGGCTCCCTCCCCTCCACAGGAAGCCATAAGCCATCCCCATTCCTCCCTAGGCATGAATTTACCATGGGTCTGGACCTGCCCTTTGCCAGTTCTTCTTTATTAATTTAAAAGCTGCTAAGCCCTCTCCCTAGCTCCTATTTCCCCACACGCCCTTCTTCGTCTCTTACTTTATGTCTCCATAGGAAAGAATTTGAACTATTGATCTGTCTGCTGCATAATTTGGACTGAGAACCAGAGCATTAAAGCACTCTTTGAATACCTTCAGGGAAACATACTCTATTCAAACTATATGTTTCTTTCAACTCTAAATTTGTAAACTAGTCTTTTTTTTTTAAGGTAGTTCTGCCTAAAAGGGATAAAAAAAATGACTACCCTATCAACTTTGCCCTCAAGGTTATACAACTATTTCTATGCTGGCAATACAAGTCCATTTCTTTCTGACTAGATCACAATTGTTACTAGGCACATGGGCTGCTAACTGTTTCCAAGGCTGCAATAATTCAGTGGTCTAACACTCTTTACACCATCAAAATTTATAGCAGAAACAGGCACGATAGTCACTTTGGCCTCTAGGGTGCCTTCTCACTGAAGACCATGAGTTCAGTGGTTAACATAACCTATAATAATAGGTTTGTCTTCCTAGGGTGTTATTGGAGAAAAGAAAAGAAATAAAAATGCCCTTGCCTTCTTATGTTAGAAGGCATAAC
Source organism: Sapajus apella (assembly GCF_009761245.1). Classification (NCBI taxonomy): domain Eukaryota; kingdom Metazoa; phylum Chordata; class Mammalia; order Primates; family Cebidae; genus Sapajus; species Sapajus apella. Next base: position 30,269,410 of record NW_022436963.1, read on the forward strand.
CAAAAGCACCCAAGAGCTGACATTTAGTTCAGGATTTCTGAGACCCTTCCTCCTTTCCTTGTTGTGAAAAATAACGATCTGTTGTTCTCTGATTGTCATTCAAACCATGGGCCCAAGAAGCCAGCATCTGTCTCCTCACTAGCCTCTTCTTCCCTAAATGTACTGTCTGTCACCAAAAGGGAAATAGTATTTCTTGTGACACTTTCCAAACCATATTAGCCATGAAGTGCTGACAATAATCACTAACAAATTGAAACAGTTGCCCAAAATGATGACTGTACAGGCCTACAAAATTGGTATTTTTACTGCAGTAAAGGGTATGAGTATTAGGTTTCATAAGTAATTTTATGGCATTTTGGCTACTGATCACAGGTACAAATTATCCATGCTTAATTAAAGAAAAATGAAAGTTCAGCTTTCTATAATTAAACTAATAACTTGTTCAGCCGCAGGGCCAGAAATAAATGTTAAGTATTTGTGTCTCGAAATCCTGCACAAAGAATTAAAGAAGCAAACTCTACTATCACTGACTTAATTAAAATCAATGCCTTATCCATATTGGAAATTATTCATGATGAGACTCTTAGACCAGTTAAAAATAAGTCATTCTCACGCTCTTTTAGCTGCCTTGCAGGTAATAACTTTCTTCACTATTCTGTTTTGAATATTGCATCATTTAGATCATTCTTGGTAAGTCAATCCAGACATTTTCTTTAGATTCTGCTGAGAATATTATATGAAATTTAAGGACCTGAAAAAATACTTAAAAGAATATTTTAGTATGATAAATAAAATCCAACAAGCTCTGCCACTTCCTACCCTCAGCTTCTATTTCCTTACCTATAAAATGGGCTGTGATTAGTTTTGTCAGTTTATCTAGGCTGCAGTCCTCATTTATTTAATCAAACACGAATCTAGGTGTTCCTGCAAAGGTGTTTTATAGATGTGATTAAAGTCCACAGTCAACTGATTTTAAGGACAGGAGATTATCCTAGATAATCTGGTGGGTCTAGTTCAATCCAGTCAAAGTCCTTAAAAGCAGAACTGAGTCTTCCTTGAGGAAGAAGAAATTCTTCCTGTGCCTTCAGTCATGCCGAGGAGTTCTAGCCTCCCGCTCCTAGCAGCATATCCTACAGATTTTAAAATTACCTAGCAGCTCCTAATTGCATAAACCAATTCCTTCTAATAATTCTATGTCCAAATATCCACCCATCCATCCATCCATCCATCTTACTGCTCCTGTTTCTCTGGCTATATCCTGACTGATATGAGAAGATAATAATGCCTATTCTGCAGTAGTGCTATACTATAAGAATAAAATGAGATTGTATACATAAAAGTTATTTTAACACAAAATAAATGTAAGGAAGTATATGTACTATTGTATGTAATATGTAACAGAAAATAAATGTCAGGAAGCGTACATTACTATTTGATGTGACTAACTCAAATCCAACTAACAACTCCATATAAACACTGCTGTTACCTAACAGGTCTTGTGATTTTGTTTTCCAGATTCTACACTTCTCTTACATTCTAAGACTGCTTGACAACACTACCAAACACAGCTTTACAGTTTGGAAGAGTGAGAGAATCATACCCAAAGCCACAAACATCCAAATGTGGTGTTCTTCACAAGAAACTAATAATGAACTTGAGACAGTCTGCAGGGATAGGTATCAGAGGTCAAATCTAAAGTACATAAGGTGTATGTTCAAACAGGAGCCTGGACACAACTGAGATAAAGAATGAGTCCAGAGTGGGGCACATTGGCTAAGACAAGAGGATTGCTTGAGGCCAGGAGTCTGAGGCTGCAGTGAGCTATCATCACACCACTGCTGACCAGCCTAGAGGACATCGTAAGACCTTGTCTCTTAAAAAAGGAAAAAAAAAAAAAGAATGAGTCCAGTGTTAGAAATACAGGATAAAAAGAAGTTAACTGAACTCACAGGGAGAGAGGAGGGGAACCTACTCCAAATTCTAGTCAGGTCTTACCTGAATGTGGGCTGGCTCAGCTCCCAAGTGGCTGAGTGAAGTCATGGACTGAGAAGAAAGTACCCCTGGCCCAAGTTGTCAGTCAAATGACTCTTAGGTTGAGAAGCTTTCATACCTAAGAATCAACTGGCCAGTGGTGCGCTGTAAGAGAATTGATCAGCAAACTGTTTTCCTCTCTTTCATGTCACAAACCTAGATTACCTACCCCAGTCTCCCTTGCAGTTAGATCTGGCAGTGAGGTTGAGCTTTAGCCAGTGGGATAAAGGCAGAAGTTTCTTTTGGCCAACCCATAGATTCCTCCCCACAAGTCTTCCCATTTTTTTCTGTTAGGCTGACTGGAGTGGAGCCAGTCCCCAGGGCAGCCTTAAAAGCCACATATTTAAGATGGAAAAGCCATACAAAGAGCCTGAAACACTGCTTGGAAGAAAGTCATCCGGGAGCTACCTGATTGAGAGATCCTGCATCTGACTATTACGTTAGCAAAAAACAAACATGCTTTGCATTAAGCCCTGATATTTGGGGCCTTGGGTGCTACATTAGCCAGATAACAAAAATTGTCACCAAATTTGGTATACTCTTTAAAATATACAGCATTGGCTTTATCAAGTAGTAGGTAGCAAGGAACCTGACAGTGGAATCTGAGAAGATGGAAATCCATGCTCTGTAGTGACAAAAATCCTGGCACTGAAAGGCATTTTAGAAATCATCTAAGTCAACCTCCATGAGGCTGGTCTGAAATCAGAACAATAATATGACCACAATTTTAACTCCTTTCCTAGCTTGCCCATTCGCAATGGCCAGATTCCTCTCTTTCTTATCTATACTCATGCCCACTTCAATTGTCTAATTAAACTGCTTATCCCACCTGATGTCACCATCATCGCCTCCTCTCATTTGAATTCTATTCTTCCTCAAGGCCAAATCAAGCCTCACCTCTCCACAACACCTCCAGGATTGCAGTAACACACAGCAGTCCTACCCTCCTCTGAATGTACTCTTTAGGCCACTTATTTGGGCATTTTTAAATACACTGCGTTTTGATTTTTTTCCAATGGATTCTCTGGTAAAGCTGTAAACTTTGTTAAAGAGGGACCCCAAATCATATATTAATCAACTTTCTCACTCCCAGCACCTTGCAGAGCATTCGAAGTGCACAGTGGGTCTCAGTAAATGCTGAAAATAAACTGCATTTCACTTACCCTAAATTTTACAATAAACCAGTAGTAAGCTGAGATGATTGATGAAGAATAGATGCTAAATATCACGCAGTGGGAATGGCAGATCGACATGTTTTGAACACCAACACCAATGAAGGGGTGCTGTGGCTGCCTGGAGCACCACGGCTGTGATACTGATGAAGAAGGCTGGCCACACCCAAGCTCCACAGGAAAGAGTTTTGCAGTCTATCAGCAGTTTCTGCATGGGCATTGGTATGAGAGTGGCAGCATGAAGTTCCAGCATTTACAATAGGCTTATAGGTGGCTAGAACACTCAAGGCTTCTAGAGTCAACTGCCTACTTAACAGTACCACTTGGATGTCACCTTGGCATCTAGTGCTTATTTTACCTAATAGTACAGTCTTAATCTTATGACCCAATGTCTCCTCTTCTCCCGTGCTTCTTCATCCCAGCAAATGTCACTAGCCCATATCCAGTCATTCAAGGCAAAGCACAATGGAGAAAACTATTCCCTTTACCTCACTCTCTCCCAGCATCCTGCCAAATCTGGCTCCAAATATAGCTTGTTTGTCCACTTCTCTCCCCCTTCCCCAGTATATTTCCTTGGTTTACTCCATCGCCATCTCACAATTAGACTATCGAAATAAAATCTGACCTGGAATTTAAACTCCTAAATGTTTCTTTGTTCATATTCTTATCCTCCAACAGCCTATTCTGTATACCATGGCAGAATGATCTTTCAAATCATTAATCCAGTTTTGTCATTCCACTGCTTGAAACTTTCCAGGAACTTCTCTTCCTTCGTACTTAATAATAAAATTTGAAATCTGAACGTGGCCTAAACCCTACAATTTTCGCCTTATCCACTTCTGTCACCGCGTTTCTTACCACTATCACCCCATCTCACTGGGTTTTGTGCTACACCCAGCTTCAGACACACCAAGTGTATTTCTGCCTTACGAACTTTGAGCTTGCTATTCCATTTCACTCCTGGAACACTCCTGCCCCAGATCTTTGCTGGTGCCTTTATATGTTTCAAGTCTCAGCTTAAATGTCACCTCTTCCAAGAGATATCCTCTGACTACCATATATCAAATATCCCCCAAGCTCATTATTCTTTGTCATTGTACCAAGTTAACTTTTGGAATTACTTGTTTTCTTGCCTGTTGTCAATCTCCCTCACTGAATCTTTAGCTCCATAAGAGCATGGACCTTACCTAACTTCTTTATTTTACTGCTACATCACCAATGGTGTAATCTTGGTCATCCCATTCCCCTTCCTAATCCTTATTTTCTCTATTTTTAAGATGACGACTTGGGATTCAGTGCTCACAGGAGACAGGCTCTAACATTCTTTGCATCCACAGTTCCAAGGAGACTTTAGAGCTCAATACTTTCCAGACAGTGACATTTCTAAATGCATTTTTCAAATGAAGTCAATGCCCTCAGGCAGCCCAGTGGGGAGGTCATGGAAAGCCAGTGAGAAGGAAAGTTGGTAGTTGGATTATACAGTTCCATTCCACCCATACTGAGGAGATGCACCTCATTAGGTACTAAAGGTTTAGTGACTGTCACTATTAATTGGTGGGGATTAATACTCAAAGGAGACAGTAAATCGCATGCTGGACTCAATGACATCAGCCCCTTGCAGTCAAACAATGCATTGGGAGTTTGAATCTAAAGTATCACAAAAAAAGATACCCAGAGACTATCACGTCTCTGCTTTTAAGGGTAAATATTCGTTGCCAATTATATTGAGCATCTCCTCAGTTACCAGGATCTGTATTAAATATCTTACTCTTATCATTTGATCTTGACCTTGATCCTATTGCATAGTTCCAAAATTATCCTCATTTTATGGATGGGGAAACTTTCAAAGAGAAAGAGGAAGCACCTTGCCCAAGGTCACAGAGCTAATAATGATGGATCCACTATTTGTTTGGGATCTGTTTCATTCAGAAGCTTATGACCTTAGCTACTAAGTAATATTCTGTTTCCTATAGTTATCATCTCCTCACATGATTACAATTATTTTTTATTCAAACCTGTTCCATTCTTCAAGTACGAGCTTAAATGCTACTTTTTTTCATGAAGCTTTCTCTAACCCCCAGACAGATCCATACTGCCCGTCACCTTTCTCTGCATTGGTTATATAGAATCAGTTACATAAGGGAAGGAGACTCAGAAACTAACATTTAATAGCATATATGGTATGCAGGCGCTGTCACAGACAAAAGCTTATATTAGTCTTACAACTACTCTAAGAAAAATGCATTCATATCTGTTTTGAAAGGTAAAATGCCTTGAGCAGAGTCATATGGCTCAAAGTGGTAGAACCAGAATTTAAACCCAGGTCTGCTTGATTGATGAGCCCAAGGCATTTCCACAAACTTACTATGAGCTCTTCATTATGCCTCTGGACTAAATAATTCCACCTGTTATAAGTTGTCATTGCACCATGTGCCTTTTCTTTACAGTCCCCACCCCAGTTATAATTTCATCTACGTTAGTGTGATTAATTTTAATTTCCTTTTTTAGGCCCTAACTCCATGTAAGAATGACCATATCTCTTTTTGCTCTACAAAATCCCTAACACTTGACAAATACAGTAGTCATGGACCTTATACAAGTATGTTTGAATAAATGCACAAACCATGTACATTTCATTGCATACATTTAATACATAAATACAGCTCTTCCCTGCTAGACTCTAATTTCTCTGAGACAGGTTACCAATCTAATTTATTTCTGGATCCCTCATGATGTTCTGCACTTTGTAGGAATTCAACAAACATTTAGGGAATAAATTTTGCTCATCAGTCTGTCTGTACCATTTGAAATTCTTTAACATCCAAGGCTTCTAAGTGGGCATCGGATTTAATTATAGAATAATGACCACAGAGAGTTTTCTAACCTAACAGGTATAGATGTGAAAGCCATGGGGAGCATGAAACCCATGTCACAAAAGTGTATCAGTTAATCTGTGCTGCTGTGATAAATGCAGCAGCTTAAAGAAAAGGTTTGTTTCTCACTTGCACTACACAGACGCTCAAGGCTGTCTGAGGTCATTGTTCTACATGATCCCACCTCCAAGACCCAAGCTAACAGAGCATTTCTGGTTGCCATGGCAGAAGGAAAATGAGGCAAAAGCAAATAATTCAATATCCCTCAGAGCTTTTACTTGGAGGTAATACTGTGTCACTTCTTATCACATTTCATTGGCTACATCTACCTTCAAGGAAGTGATGAAATGTCCTCTTACTCCACAGCAGGGAGGTCAACCCAAAACATTTGCTGGATGGCATTAATGACCACTACCACACCAGACTGCATAGGAGGAAACACTGAAAAATTGAAATGGGAGATTTCCCTGATCTCCCTTGCAGGACATGCGACAGGGGTATGGCTCATCTTTTGGGTAACCACTGCTCCTCAAACCCTTTATGGGAGGAGGGCATGCAGGCAGGCAGGTTCAAGAGAAAGAGAAAGCACCCCTCCCAAAGCCCAAACAGGCATGTGTTACAGTGCAATCTTTCAGCCTTGCCACTCACAGACAGCTTATTCGTTAACCAGCTCAGTGGACTCTCTGCCTTTTCACAATGGCAGAAGGCCAGTGTGACAGCTTTCTGTACCTAAGCTCTCATCCTAGAAGAATCAGGTCACATACGGACTTGATGGATGAATGAGGCGGTACTACTGAATGGTGGAAGTTGCTCTCAATGGGAAGAATAGCCAGCTGGAAGGGGGATGGAGTGGGAAGATGATCTTTCCCTAGAGTTTGACCATTCAATGACCAATCTCTCCAACCATCCCCAGCCAAACTCCTTTGAGCATTCAGAAGCCCCTTCTCTTTTCTCTCCTGTACCATTCTGCCACTCATCTACTCTTCTCCTTGTCTGCTTCTGGAGCCTGCAGTCTGCGGTTTACATGGGTACAGGATAGAGGTCATGGTGGGCTAAAAGACAGCTTTTGGGCATGAAAATCTGAGTGCCTGTCCTCATTTAGGGCTGTGGGTAACCTGGCTTGAGGGTGGGGCCCTTGCCAAGGAACTACCCTGTTCTATCCAGTATTTCCCTGTCTCCTGTCCATATAAAAATGATCCATTTAGAACCTGACCTACTATCTGAAAAAAATACTCTCCAAGGCAATCTACTGTTATAAAATCACTGAAATTTCTAGAGTCTTTCCCTAGGCTTTTGAGCAGTTGCTTTCTGGGCCTCAGTGTCCTTGTCTGTAAAACGGGAATAAAAATAGAATTTCAGAGCTGTTTTGAAAATTATAATGATGGTCAGATGTGGTGGCTCACGTCTGTAATCACAGCATTTTGGGAGGCTGAGGCAGGTGGATTGCTTGAGTCCAGGAGTTCAAGACCAGCCTGGGCAACATGGCAAGACCTCGTCTTTACTAAAAACACAAAAAATGAGCCACGTGTGGTGGTGCACACCTGTAGTACCAACTACTCAGGAGGCTGAGATGGAAGAACAACCTGAGCCTGGGAGGTGGAAGCTGCAGTGAGCTGAGATCGTGCCACTGCACTCCATTCCAGTCTGGGCAACCAGAGTGAGAACCTGTCTCAAAAAAGAAAAAGAAAACTGTAATAATGTACATGAAAGCACCCATCATAGGGCCTGACATGAACAGTTAATCACTAAATATTAGCATTTTAAGAAACATAATCTTCAAATCCAAGTATGGGCTTTAAAAATGTAAGAAAAATTAATTTCTTCAGATAAATTCATAAGTTAGAGAAAACTATGCACTCATCCTCTAAATTTGACAGTTTTATTCTGTTGATACTGCTGATTGTCTACCCACTAAAATGACTTGCTGCACACAATTACGCATGTATCCCTGCAATACGAGTACTCAAGTAATTTGAACAGGGATAAATGTATACATTCTAAGGCAAAAGAAGGCTAGTGCAAGGAAAGCAACGTAAGAAAGGTCCTAAAACAACTGGAAACTACTTGTTTCTTCCAGACATCCCACCCAACAGGCTTGCTGTACAAGTTACCACAATTTTTCTATCTCTCTGCTTTGTTTCCTATCTCCACATCCCTCCTGAGCATAGGGCTTGGTGTAGCATCACAGTGCTGTACATTCCCCAGTTATTTTCTTTGGACTAAGTCACAGGACAAAGAGCCCCAAGCAAGTGGTTTTGTCCAGTGATGCACAGCCGTCCTGTTCCCCTACTGTCCACACTCACTCAAGTGTGCGATTCAAGGAGACGTAAAGGACAAATATCCCCAAATTAAATACTACTATATTCCCACCCCTACTTATGACTCCATACAAATGTTCTCAGGCAACAGGAGAAGCACATCTTAAAGTTGTAATGTTTCTAATTAGATATATCATGGAAATACCTAAAAGAGAGAAGGCATCCACTTTTTTCCCCCTCCTACCCTTTTTAAGAATAAAGGACAAGGCTCAATTCCAGGACACTAGCCATGTCTTCTAGCAGAGGGGCCATTAGGCAATAAAACATCACTGCTTACATGTTCACTTCTGTCTTCCCTCCTTTTCATGCCATTGGAATCATAAGAACGTATACTGGTTTGCACATCAGAAAAGGCCCGGCCATCTCATCACTTTGCTTTTCTTCCTTCTTTTGTATCCCTGCAGCCTAAGTGGTAAACTGGTCTGAATAAGGTCAGTACTGCACTTTGGATCATGAGTGACAGAAAGGCTGACAAGTCCAAGATCAAAGTGCCAGAAAATCTGGTGACTGGTGAGGGCCTGTTTCCTGGGTCATAGATGGCACCTTCTCACTGTGTCTCCACATGATGGAAAGAACAAGGCAGCTCTCTTCAGTCTCTTTTACAAGAATGCTAATCCCATTCATGAGGGCTCCTCTGTCATGATCTAATCACCTTCCAAAAACCTAATATAATCACTTTAGGGGTTAGGAACTTAATATATGAATTGGGCAGGAACACAGATATTCAACCACAGCAAAAACTTTTATGTATCTTTCCACCCTTTCCTGGAACTGATCAAAGACTAGCGCTTGGGGCTAGTCCCCTGCTCTGGACATACATGCTTTGACCTCCCGTCTCATGCCTCCCAGAGAAACTGCAGCTTCTGCATGCTTACAGTGGCACTATTCAAACAACAAACAGCTAATGGACAAACAATGTTATCCTCTCAAATGCAATATTCCTGGACTAGGCACTAACAAGTTACTGTTAAGAAAACTGCTACTTACTCATCCACTATTTTCTTTGCATTTTTTGTCTACTGTTTTGTACACATAATCTGCTTCTCACAATACCCTCAAGAGACAGATAGAACAATTATTACAGATATACCTTGGACATACTGTGGGTTTTGTCCCAGACCACTATAAAGGGAGTCATACAAATTTTCTGGCTTCCCAGAGTTAGGTGCTCGCTCTAGATTAGGCTTTGGCTTAAAGAAATGTTGTGTCTGGTTTAATGTTCCATCCAGACCACTCAAACATTCTCCATATCAGCATTAAGGCTGTTTGCTCTCTTATCTTTCATGAATTCACTAGAGTGGCACTTTTAATTTCCTTCAAGAACTTTTCCTTTGCACTCACAACTTGGCTAAGTGCTTGGCACAAGAGGTCTAGCTTTTGGTCCATCTCAGCTTTTATATACCTTCCTTACTCAGCTTAATCATTTCTAGCTTTTGATTTAAAGTGAGAGACACGTAATTCTTCCTTTCACTTAAACACTTAGAGGGCATTGCAGGGTTAATAAGGAACCTAACTTCAATATTCTTGTCTCTCAGGGAATAGAGAGGATCAAGGATTATGAGAGAGATGGAGGAATAGCCTGTAGGTGGAGAAGCCAGAACACACACAAGATTTATCGATTAAGTTTGCCATCTTTTACGGACATGGTTCATGGCACCTCAAAACAATTACAATAGGAACATCAAAGATCAATGATCACAGATCACTGTAGCAGATATAATAATGAAAAAATCTTAAATATTGTGAAAATCGCCAACATGTGAAACAGATACAAAGTGAGCATGTGCTATTGGATAAATGGCACCAATAGACTTGCTTGACAGGGTTGCCACGAACCTTCAGTTTGTAAAAAAAAAAATGCAAATCTGTGAAAAACAATAAAGTAAAGCATAATTTTTAATAATAAGAATAAAAAAAAGCTAAGAGAAATTCACAAATGTGCAAAACAATTTAGAAGGTGGTCCAGAATCCCAGAATCTTATCTCCCCTTAAAGAGCCTCGAATGCCCTCCTCACTGTGACATGGCTTTTGAAATCAGGGAGAAGAGAAGAATAACGTTGTAAGGTTTTTGAAGTGGAAGGAAATTAATCTTATTAAATAGTAGAAAAGGGAGAGTAGAGAACAAACAATTCCCAAGACACATAATAAAACAATGAACAATAGTCATCGCCCTCAGGGGACCAGCGTTGGTTAATATTTTCACTTTTCCAAGCAATATAAATATGAAATATGGATAAACTTAAACTATGAAAAATGTAACACCATTGAAGTCCTTCCAATAAAAAGTAAAGTTTTATCACAATTGCTGACTCTGAAGTAATGTGGAAGTCCTACAATCACCTGTTCTGTGGGTTAAAAACTGCCATCCTTCACAAAATTAGTCTCTACCAAATCAATTTCTAAAACAATCAATAGTAACACACTTAAAAAGAATGTCTGAGAAATAATAAGAACCAATAAAACTAATCATGTCAGAGAAAACTCAAGCACGACCTTTTGAGCAATCCTGTTTGTTGAGCTGACGCTCTGCAAGATAAATGCCTTTTAAATAAATGAACACAGGCCAATAGTGAGAAAAAGAACTACATATGAGCATAATTTCAACACAAAGCCCCAGTATGGCTTTCAGAGCAATCATGCCTTCACCAGAAACAAAACAGCTTCAATTGAAAGAATTTGTCACATAAATGATAAAGTCTTTTGAAATGTCAGCACTAGGTCTAGAAATTATCAAAGGAAAAGAAAACTAAAACTAAAAATAAACTTGCTGACAACAGCAAAAATACTATGACAATCCACCAACTTGACAAATTATGTCTCTTTTATTGGCTCTCTGGCATCAGTCTCCCATCCTCTGAAAGTTGTCCAAGTGCTGTAGCCAACAATTAAATATTTTATTTAGGTGTATGTTTATGTGCCTGTTTTAAAAGACATCTTTACCCGCTACCCTCCATTTATCTGTCACAGCCTTTTAGCATCAAGTGCATGCCTGTTTTCAGTACTATGTAATATTTATGAGATACTCACAGTGTGCTCAATGCAGATATCAGCTGAAGGTCTGTCATCTCTATATTCAATCTTTTTGACCCAGAATCCCAGAGAAATTGATAAACAACTACAGTAATGATATCAACAATATCTTTTAACAGATATTGAGCTGCTGCTTTGCACCAGCACTATGCTGAGGGCTTCATATATAATCTTATTTCATCTGTACAACAGATGTGCAATATAGGTGTTCTAATTATTCCCATTTACAATGAAGAAAATTGAGACTAAGAAATGTTAGGAAGCATCCCCAAGACCACAAACTAATATACGCCCAGGGTGTTTCCTGGCTCAAGGGTCTTTTCAGATGCCTTACAAATAGCACTTAACCAACAGACTGCATGGCTTCACCAGTTCACCTTTTCTCAGTACATGTTGTTGAAATAGATACTGCAGTGGAGCAAAGACACTTTTCTTCATGCACTGTGTTGTTGACACTCATCAGCTGAACTGAATTAATGCATACGGTGAAAAACTGTTGAGAATAGTTGAAAAGTACTATGGTACAAATGATGACATGGCATAAATATAATAAAATGGAAAAATGTGAAAAGGAAAAAAGCAGATTGTAAAACAATACAGACAAAAGTACAAAATACTGTCAGCCATTATTGTTTACTATATCTTAGATATTTCCAATTTATTAAGCTGTATTAATATATTTTTATAATAGCTCTATTTATATATACTGGGTATATTAATTTTCTATGGCTGTGGTAACAATTCTCACAAACTTAGCAGCTTAAAATAACACAAATTTAGTATCTTTTAAATTTTATTTATTTATTTATTTATTTTTATCTTTTAGAGACAGAGTCTCACTCTGTCACCGCAGTTAGAGTGCAATAGAACCATGAACTCCTGAACTTACGGCCTTAGCCTCCTCAGCACACCACCACGCCCCACTAATTTTTAAATTTTTTTTAGAGATGGGGTCTTACTATGTTGCCCAGGTTGGCCTCAACTGATCCTCCTGCATTGGCCTCCCAAGTGAAAGCCATCACACGTGACCTAAAAATTTGTATCTTACACTTAGTTCTATAGTTCGGAATTCTGAAATGGGGCTCACTGGTCTATAATCAAGGTGTTGGCAAGGCCATTTTCCTTTCTGGAAGCTCTAAAGAACAATCTGTTTCTTTCTCCTTTCCAGCTTCTATCCACATTCCTTGGCTCTTGACGATCTTCCTCCATCTTCAAAGGCAGCAATAATGTGTCAGGTCTTCCTCATGCTGCCAACTCTCTGGTTGTGTCCTCCAATTCCCTCTTCTTCTTTTAAAGACCCTTGTGATTACAATGGGCCCACCCAGATGATCCAGGATACTCTCCCTATTTTATGGTCAGCTGATTAGCAACCTTAATTCTATCTGCAACCTTAATTCTCCTTTGCCTTGCAACCTAAAATATTCACAGGTTTGAGGGATTGGGATGTAGACGTCTTTAGGGGCCATTATTCTGCCCACAAGAGTCGCCTTGTGATCCCAAAAGATTCACACATGTCCCAAGCCATCAAACCAGGTAATTGTCATTGAATTCTCTCTATTGGAGTGCCTGCTATCAAAATACAGAAGTCAAAAAGGTTTGTCGAATACGAAATAAATCCCAAAGTTAAATAACAAAATATTAACAATATTTATTGGTCTGACATGGTAGTTCATGCCTATAATCCCAGTGCTTTGGGAGGTCTAGGCAGGAAGACCACCTGAGCCCAGGAATTCAAGACCAGCCTGGGCAACATAGCAAGACTTCATCTCTACAAAAAATAAAAAAATAAAATAAATAGCCAGATGTGGCAGCATGCTAATTGGGAAGCTGAGATGGGAGGATCACTTGAGCCTAAGCAGTTCAAAGTTAACAGTGAGCTATAATCACACCACTGCACTCCAGTGTGGGTGACAGAGTGAGATGTTGTCCTTAAATTAAAAAGAAAAGCAATATTTAACTCTGGGTAGTGGAATTATGTGTGGTTTTTGTTTCTTTCTTACTATGTGATCCATAAGTTTTACAACAAGTGTGAATAACTTCTGTAATCAGAAAAAGTTATTTTAAAGAATAAAATGTATTGAAACGAGTGCCAATAAAAGAATGTGCAGGATGACAGAGGGGCAACAAGGATAGCATCACCAGCTGTACTCAAATGGGAAGGGAATTAAAGCTGTCACTGAGGGAGAATATGCCAGATGGAGGCCCGATGGGCCAATCCAAACCAAAGAACCAAGTCAAGGGCTGGAGGCCAGTTGCTCTTGCCTCCTCCTCACCATCACGCACTGCATCAGGCGTGAGTTGGGGAAGGGCAGTTTGCTCATAATGAGGGACTCAGATTTGGCAAAAACCACAAAAGGAATCTAAGAAAAGGGAAGGGCATGGATAAACCAAAAACTAAACTCAGAGATTTGTGTTGAATAAAAGAAAGAGCACAGAGAACCAAGTTCAAGTCCCACCTTCACAATTTACATCTGTGCCAGCCTGGGCCAGTCTAGCTGCCTATCTGGCCTTTGGTTTCCATAACTTTAAAATAGAAATGAGAATAATGCCCTGTGCCTCCCACAGTTGTTATGGGCATTAAATTACATGGTATTCTTAGCAAACTATAAAGAATCGTCACAGGAAAGGAAGAAGGAACCTACGATCCTTAAAGCAGCAGCTGAAATGTCTCAACCAGATAAAAGTAGAAAGTTGCAAGTAGGCTGGCATTTAGTAGTTTATGAGAATAGATTATTTTTAACAACATAAACACTGACGTTCCAAGAAGTTAATTAACTTCTCTCAAGTGAACAATGACAAATGGTAGAGTTGGAACCCTCTGGCTTCAAAGTCTACTTTTTTTCTCTGTTTATAATATATGCCTTGTGAAACAAGAGATTCAAGATGTTGAAAAGCAGCAGAGCAGGGATTAGAGCCTAGATCTACCAACAAGTATAAATGAGCATTCTCTCTATGCTAGACATTGTTGTAAGTACTTTGTATATAGTAACTTATTAAATCATCCCAGTATCCATGGAAGGAAATTGTCCCCATTTTTACAGATGAGAAAACTGACACATCAAGAGATTGAATAAAACCCAATATCACACAGGTAGCAGATGAGCAAACCAAGATTTGAATCCAGGAAGCATAGCAGCACAATCTGTATTCACAACCTCAAAGCCACATTGCTCATGAGCAGGTGTATACACATATATTCTGCCAGACTGCCCCGCAACTCCTTAAGCATTATCTGCAAGCCCCCTCATCCATTCTACAGGGTCACATACATAACAAGTGCTCTTGAAAGATTTGTTAAGTTGAGAAATGGACTTGGAATGCAGTAATATTCAGAGATATGATAAGGAATGAGGAGGAAAAAGCAGACATTCTGGGTGACGTACTAGATATGGAATACCAAAGAGGGACAACATAAGGAAGGTGCCTAGATTAAGGGACCAGGGACTGGCTGGATCCACCCAGGATGGGGAGGGAGCTCTGTTAAAAGATGGCTGGGAAAGTAAGCGGAAAATGAAGTAAAAGGAAAAGGGGAAATAGGGAAATCAACTGGTCATGATATAGGAGATGAGTTCCTCAAGATAATATTTTGACCTAGTACCTCTAATTATGCAAAAGAAAATACTAAACTAAAGAAAAAAATTACTGCTAAAGTAGGATACGCATGGTCCCTTAAAAGACATTTTGGGAGAAGAAAACTTTTCAAAGCATATGCAAAAATATACAAACAACAAAAAAAAAAACACTCCATAATTCTAACCATTAAGCCAATGCCTGATACCAAACAGTCAGGTTTAGTTAATAGCTTTTATAGTGCATTTAATTTTCAATTTGTGAGACGTCAATCTGGGAGGCTTTGTTGGAAACCAATGAGGTGAGATTACTCTAGCAATTACCCCCAAATAATGGGTGACTGCATTCGACAAAGCTTTAAATAAAAAATGCTTTTCTTTGCATTAGAGAGAATGAGCAGCAGACAAAAGAGAGCATTTGGGACAACATATTGGAAAAGGTGATCACTCTAAATACATAGTGAGCTATTATGGGACAGATTTCTAGAATTCTATAGAATAATCCCACTAATATACTTGTGTTTAAAAAAATAAAAAGGCATCACACTATTCCCTCCAAAGAACTCTAGCTTACTAAATTTGGCATAAGGCCTACAGATAGACACACAGATGCCATCTGTCCCAAGATTATTCACTGTGAGGTCTAAAGTCAACCAAGCACCTAACACAATTTAGTTTGCTGAGTTTTCAAGAAAGCAATGTACTTTATTTGTATATCTGCCCATTTCAATGGTCCCTTCTATGCCAATAAGAGCAGGAAAAGAAGCCCTTTGGAAACTGTCATTCTGGTATTGAAAGCTTAAATCCTCCAGGCAGCCATTAACTTTTAAAGGACATCTAAAAGTGCAACTCTGTGATACCCAAGAAGATGGTGGTGATAGATCTGCCTATGACTGAATACACAAATCTCTTCAACTTCTACAGCTGCTCAGCAAAACAAAGAAATAAACCTTGCATTCTACTGAGAATACATTCTATCATGTTATTCAACAAATTTGTATTCATCTATGACTATGTGGTTGCTACTGAGTATATGAAGTCACAGTAGTGGGCAAAAATGGAAACAATTTCTGCCTTCATGGAGTTCACAGTTTAGAGGGAAGACAGGCATTAATGCATAATCACACAAATAAATGTACAACAAAAATTGTGATCATTGCTATGAAGTAAAAAGATGTCCCTGTGGAAAAAAACTTTGAGCTGAGATGTGAGAAGTAAACCAGAGGTGACCAGGGCAAGACAGGGATGATGTGCTGGATAAAGAGAAGAGTCTTCTTGGAAAAGGGGACCATATATACAAGGTCCTGTAGCAAGGAGGACCACAATACAGTCAAGGAACTGAAAGAAGGTGAGGATGCCTAGAACACAGGAAGCCTGAGGGGCTATGGATGAGCTGAGATGAGAGAGATAAGCATGGCCAAATCATGCCAAGGGGAGGATTTAAGTTATTATTAATGCAGAAGAAAATCATTGAATCAGAGGCTCATAAAGAAGGTATGATATGAATCAGATTTATGTTTTAAAAATCAGTCTAGCTGCCCATTGGTAAATAAATTGGTGGAGGCAAGCAGTAATATGTCAGAACAAAGGTGGTGGAGATTAGAGATTTCTGAACTTACATGACATCATATACACACAGAGTATGTCGGCAGTGAATGGCAGCCTCTTTTTTTTGATAACTTTTTAAATTTTATTTTATTTTATTGCATTTTAGGTTTTGGAGTACATGTGAAGAACATGCAAGATTGTTGCATAGGTACACATGCGGCAGTGTGATTTGCTGGAATGGCAGCCTCTTAATCCATGTTTGGACATGTCAAGGCACAGACTGGTTAAAAACACAGACTACTAAACTAGTATTCCTGGATTAGAATCTCATGAATGCCACTCTGTGCCCTTGGACAAGTTATACAATCTCTCTGCCTCAGTTTTCTCAACTGCAAAATGAGAACAATAATATAGGTTTCAAAATCTTCAAGACCAAATATATTTTGAAATTCAGAATTGTTTGGACTTTTGAAAGGCATGAGATTAGACTAAATATTCTGTAACACTCCCAGCAGAGTCTTGAGTAGGACCCCATATTCAAACACATTAATATGTTTTGAAGCAAAGTGTATGATTATTACCACTATGTGGAATAAAGACCAATAAGCAGGCTTATGTCAATTCAGACCAAGTTTTGCCATCAAATGAGTTTGCACCAACTTTCAAGATTGTTTTTTTCAGAATGCTTTGAAATTCAGAACTGCAAATAAGGGACTATGCATATGCAATGCCTTCCTCCTAGGGCTAGTATGAGGAATAAATGAATCATTGTAAGCCCTTGGGAAAGTGAAACATAGTAAATAGCATTTGTTAAGTAAATAAAGCTCTTATGTACCAAACTAGCTAGCTGCATGAACTTAGGAGTTCCTACTCTATAAATGGAAGGATGATAGGATGATCTCTGAGGTCCTTCCAGTTTTCAAGTTCCATAAGACCCTGAAGTGTCTTGAGGAATATCTGTTTCCAATACTTTGTGGTGAGGCCAGGAGATGACCCTGAATCTATTCCTGATTGGTGTTAAAAGAAAAACTTCAGACAAACTTAATTTACCAGAGTTTAATTGAGCAAAGGATCATTTGAGAATTGGACAGCCCCCTGAACCAGAATAATCTTCAGAGCAATAGTAAAACCAGACCACTTGTCCCATAGCACTGATGTCTATGGTTTCTTTTGAATAAACATATAAATTGAACGTCACAATCTTAAAAGTGGAGAAAGTTGCAATTGTCTTACCTGAGTTTCTTTCTCAGGAAACCAACCATCAGGTCTCCCAGATAGTATCAAGGAACTGAAACTTACCAGACCCCACATCTGAACAAGAGACACCAGATCCCTCAACCATCATGGCTGCCTAACTGATTACCTGCTTCCTGTTGACCAATTCCTCTTCCTTACCCCTCATTAACTCCTGTTTTTCTGAGTGTAGTTAATGTTTCTTCCCTGCTATATAAATCCCTGATTTTGGTTGGTTAGGGAGGTGAATTTGAGACTGATCTCCCACTTCCTCAGCTGCAACATGCAATTAAAGCCTTCTTCTCTGGTAACACTCATTGTCTCAGTGATTGGCTCTCTGTGCAGGGAGCAGCAATATCTAGACCAAGCTCCTGACATGTTGGTAATAATGGGGTGGTAGGTGACATATAAGTGAGGTACAGAAATGGTTGGACTGGGTACAGCTTGGCTTTTGCCTTATTAGAACATGGGTTGAAAAATTGGCAGCCTGTGATAGGCCAAAACTCTGTGCTTGGTACAAGAGTAGGTTATAGTCTGCTTACACATCTAGTTAGGTTACAGTAAACTGTGTAAAGAGAAACCTTTAGGCCAAGTTTAAAGTATATACGGAAGCCACTTTAGGGTACACTAAATTTAACAATAGGTAATGATGATTCTACAGCCATTTGATACCTGGTCCTCCCATCTCTTCTGTCCCACTGGTCAGTTCAGTTACACTCAAACTCGATGCTGTATTTACTCTCCTCTAATACCATCTCACCCTCATTCTTCTGCAGCTCAGCCAGGACAGCCTCCCCTTCCTCATAGCACCCTTACCACAGTTTCAGTCATGCCCTAAGCTCCTAATCATTGATACAGACCACCAGACTCCCAGAAAATATGAACTCCTAAGCCAACCCTTGCCTGGGAAATGGAAGCTGACGGCTCTTCTCACTGTGCTTGCTTTCAAATGTATTGGGAGCATGGTGAAAGTTGGCATGAAGGAGTCTAACCATATGTCTTTAGGAGAGTCAGAAACTTAACTGATCAGAACCTTGGCTCCCTGATGTGCAACATCAGAATGATAATAATAACAATAGAACTTTCTTCATACTGCTACTGTGAGGGTCACACCAGGTATAACACAAGTACAAGTTACCTTACAAAGTGCAGCTTATTGTTATTATCAACTGTTGCTGCCAGACAAGGTGTAAGAGCCCCATTATTGAAATGTGGTTAGCTCATGGGTCATAGGATAGCAAGAAGAATTTACCAACAACAGTTTCGGTTTGAAGAAAATAATGTTATTAGATAGAAAGAACACTATAGAAGCATGAACGGGGTACCTCAGCCAGAGAGCAACGAGTGCAATGTGGTGGATTTTTCCTTAGGAGTATTTATGAATCTTAAAGCAGGTATTTAAGAGTAATGTGGACCATATTAGTCATATAGATAATGATAAATGATTGCATTTGTAGGCATTTTGGTATCTTGATGTCAGCAAGGGTTGCACAATGAGT
Organism: Sapajus apella; assembly: GCF_009761245.1. Lineage (NCBI taxonomy): Eukaryota > Metazoa > Chordata > Mammalia > Primates > Cebidae > Sapajus > Sapajus apella. The sequence goes on from NW_022436963.1 coordinate 30,288,683, forward strand.
TTTGACATGCATTCATTCTGGAGATGTATAGAAATTCTAGTTACTTATACATTTTTTGGGAAAGAAGCCTGCAAGCAGATGCCTTCTTTAGATAACAGGGAAGCCTAATTACTTCTAAATTCCTTAAATAAGGAGTTTTGTCTCTGGATGGCCTGCCTGATCGCCACCAGGTGACCTTTGCTCTCCTTGGTTGCCTTATAATTGAAATTCTTTCTGCAAGGAAAGATGTCCTGATAATGAATAGTCCTCCTAGAAAAAGAAAAATCTCCATTTTCAGTGCTTTATTAAAAAAGGAAACAAGCATTTATTAAGATCTTTACAAATGCCAAAGTGATCTGAGAGACCACACCTTTATCAATTAAGACAGACACTAAGGTTAAGAAAACCAAGTTATCTACCAGTAGAGGGTTCAGTGCCTGGCTAGCATGGCAAACTTCTAAATGGCCACACATAAACTCCCTAACAATAGGAGCTGTCAGGCATATTTACAACCCAGACCACTATAACTGTAAACAGAGGACCACGAATCAGCCTTACAAACATTCTTTTCTGAGCTACTACAGAACTTAGACCAGTTTCAGCAACTTATAGAGACTGCGCACAAACTGTTCTTGTGTCCTACAGTTCACCTTTTAATGTATAGAGCCAAATTCCACCTCATTTTAATGCTAAAACCCCACCCCAAAGTGAACATGGGATGTATGTTACATACACATTTACCCATCAGGCATGCTCGAGGCTCCCATCATAAATATGCATAGCTTTTCCCCAAACCTGTTGAATATGTATGATAAAGGCCCTGTGAGGCATAAAACCCAACCTGTCCTTCCCCTCTTCAAAGAGAGAACACCTTCAGTCCATGATGGAGACTTTATCTTTCTGGCTTGGAAACTAATATCACCAGTAAAAGTCTCCTTTTAGCCGTCCTGGTGATCTTTTGGAAGACACCAGGCACTATTCTAGATAATTTTACATGTATTATATTATTCAATCAGAAAACTTACTTTTGTGGACAATGTCATCATATACCTTATTAAATTATTACATGTTTCTTGGTCTTTATTTCAAAATAAAAACAGTTTGATGAAAGTCAGATTTATTAATCATAGATTGGTAGCTTAGAAATAATAACATCTTAAATCAGTACAGCACTTGATATTCTATAAAGGGTTCATCCAGTCCCAACGAGATACAATTATTAGCACTACTTGACAGAGAAGGAAACTGCGGCTGAGATAATGGCCTTGTCAGAGGTATTTGAACCACGGTGACTTCATCTTGAACAGGAGCTGTGTAAACTAAGGCTGAGACCTACTGAGCTGCATTCCCTAGAGGTCAGGCATTCTTAGTCATAGGATGAGATAGAAGGCCGGCACAAGATACAGGTCACAAAGTCCTTGCTGATAAAAAGAGATGCATTAAAGAAGTTGGCCGAAACCCACCAAAACCAAGATGGCAATGAAGTGACCTCTGATCATCCTCACTGCTCATTATATGCTAAACTATAATGTATTAGCATGCTAAATAGCATCCCCAATGCCATGATAGTTTACGAATGCCATAGAAATGTCGGGAAGTTACCCTACATGGTCTAAAAGGGGAAGAAACCCTTAGTTATGGGATTGCCCACCCCTTTCCCGGAAAACTCATGAATACTACGCTCCTTGTCTAACATATAATCAAGAAATAACTGTAAATATACTCGTTGAGCAGCCCATAGTGCTGCTCTGCTTGTGGAGTAGGTATTCTTTTGTTTCTTTACTTCTCTAATAAACTTAACCCAAATTTGGACTCATGCCACATTCTTTCTCGCACAAGGTCCAAGAACACTCTCTTGAGGCATGGATCAGGACCCCTTTCCAGTAACAGCCTGATAAGTGGGGAACTCAGGAATTGAACCCTGGCATACAGAAGGCATGCTCTTAACCACTGTGCTCTAATCATTGTCTCTGCAGTCCTAAGGAGTATGCCTCAGCCATATTTTTAATGAACAAGTGCTAAACTTCTTTGCTCACATAATTTCTTCAAACTAGGTCATTTGGAAGAAAACTAAAACAGCATGGGACACAGCAAAAAGTGGTGAGTTTCATTAAACTGATGTAACAAATGAAGCACAGAGAAAGAAATATTCTAATGGTCACTTGCAACATGTAAATAAAAAAGCAAGGTTTGCACCATGGTGCAGTTCTTCACCCTCGCTGGCAAGTGGCAAATCCTCCTAATAACTCTGATTTATGGTATGTAAAGTTCTACAGCAGAAGGAAAATCAACTTCTGTTTATCATGCCTCACCATTTCCCTTCCTGTCTCAGAAGGTACTGTGCAAAGCCACTGTACAGACTTAATAGTTTCTTCCACATTTCAAGATGCTTTTTCTCACTACTTTTTGCTTTTTTTCTACAATGAGACAGAGAAGCAATTACCTCTCCATCTGTTCATCTTGATACCTCTGCTTCGCTGGGCTAGAAAGAAGAGGAAATGAGAATGGGAAATCTAAAACCAAAGACCCAGAGCCTGAAGAAGACATACAAAGTTTTTAATTCAGTGAGATTTGCATGAAAATCTGCAGTTCATGTCTATCCTACTCCATTTCTGAGAAAAACTTAATTGCATCTGACTAAGGCAAGGCAAACATAACTGTATTTTTTAAAAATAATACTTTTAAGGTTCAGAGAGTCTAGTATAACTCTATCTTGCATTTCTATAGTGATTTACATTTAACAAAGCATTCACATACATTATCTCATTTATTTCTTAAAGCAGTGCTAATTCCTTAAGCAACCATTTGAACTTGGAATTTAAAAGGATTTGGCAGGAAAAAAAATTATCATTTTGAGAGCCTACAGAGTGCTAGTCATCGTACTGAGTGATTTGCATTTATTATCTCCAATCCTTACAACAACCCAGCAAGGCAGGCACATCAGCCCTGGTCCCAGCAGAGTTTAAAGTCATCCAACAAGGATTGCTGCAGTAACCTGAGGCTAGCAACAGCACTGGGAACTCGGAGAGGGTAGCAAATGGCAATACAAGCTATGGCTTTCCATGGAGTGAGGAGCCAACCCTTGCAATGTGACAGGGATGGCATGAGGGGAATAGATACTCTTAACTCACTGTGCACCTGCTGTCTTATCTACTGCTTCTGCCTTCCTTCCCGCTCCATTGTCTAAACACAATTGGAACCAGAGGACAAGGGATCTCACTGATGAAACCCATCAGAACGAGCCTCCTGGGGCACAAAGCAGGGTACAGAAGGGTGAAAGTGGATCTGAAGGGAAAACAGAAGACATCCAGCACAGTCCATCACTCTCCCAGCAACCCTCCCCCAGAATCCTCCCCCATCATTCACTGTTATTTTTAATTCAATTGCAAAAATGACAAACCAGGATGAAATGATGTCAATTCAGTCAACTTCTCAACAGAAGCCTAAAACATGAGCAACCACCAAGAGATGGTTTTCATAAAACTATCTTATGTCATAAAAAATATGAGAGTAAAAGGTGAGCAGGAGGTAACTAGATAACATAAAATGTAACTTTTATTTCTGAAACCAGCCCAAGTATTCCATAGAATGATGTTTATGGTTCCTGAATAAACACAGAAATTGGTTCTCCTGGTATTAAAGCTTGAAACTTACATTTGTCTTATCTGAGCTTCTTTCTCAGGAAACCAATCCTCAGGCTCCCAGATAGTATCAAGGAAGTGAAATTCCCCAGATTGTTGAGATGCCAGACCCCTTATTCCTCCGGATTGCTTCCTTACCCTTTCCTAATTTCTGCTTTCTAAATTCCCTCCTGTTATATACCCTCAACCCCATTTTAATTGTTTAGAAAGAACAGAGTAGAGACTTAGCTCCTATCTTCCTGGCTGACATCACCTGTAATACAATAAAGTCTTATTCCCTGGCAATACTCATTGTTTTAGTGATTAGCTTTCTGTGCAGTGAATGACAGGACCTAGACCAAACACTTGGCATTTCCATAACAGTCCCTGTAGCTTTGCCTTTGAGCATAAGACCTAAGATGATAACCATAGCAGCCAGCCTTCTTCCACCACTATTCCATGTTTGCCCTATCCTTTGCCCACTTCTTAAATGGATGGTATTCCTTACTGAAAAATTGACCACAATCTTGATTTCTAAATGGTCTGAATTGATGGAGGTTTTGTCTTTGTTGGGTTGCTTCAGTTGTCCACTGACCAGGACTACTAGGCACAGCAGTAAGAGGCCTAGAGTGAATCTTTTGAGTCCCAGACACAGTCCTCCTTGTCCCCATTGTGTAATGCAACCCCATTATCCCCTGGTAATCAGGACCAGTCACCTCACTGAATGCAGCGACCCCTTTTCTGTACAGTGGTCCAGCTACATGAGCAGCTTAAAATGGCCAGAGGCAGCTTTAGCTCCCAATTCACTAGAACCATGACTCTTTTAGAAGTATTCTGCCTTTGGGCATTAGGAGCTTCAGATCATTAAGCAAAAGTACTTCCAATGAGTTATTTGGTATATGTGTAAGACAGACCACTTCCACCTCCACCCTTTGTTCCCATATCTGGGTATTCTGGCTATAAGGAATGACTCTATATCCTAGCCATTGGTCTTGAGGCATATATACCATATCATAAAGGACAGCATTCCAAATTTGTAGAATATTGCCTTCCTCTCAGCTTCGTAACTGAGCCTTTGGCAGCCCATTCCACTATTCTGTTAAGTAGTTGCTTCTAGGTGATGTTGCACATGATAAGGCCAATGAATTCCATCAGCCTAAGTTGACTATGTCATACTTTGGAGGAAAAACTGACGCCAAGTCATAAGTAATATTGGGACAGATAAAGCATTCTGTATAGGAAGTAATTGAGCAAGCTCTGGGGCATCCCCAAAATGGGCAGCTCATCCACCTGGTTATGGAGAGCCTCATCCATACTGGGTGCTCTCTGTGAGCATTAACACAGAACACAAATATCTGTGCTACTCCAAAGAAATCCATTCATATACTTATCTCCCAGAATTCTGACGTCCTCCCAGAATTCTGAAGTCTTGAAACTCTCAAGAGAGTGGAGAGTTTCAGGTCCAAACTCAACCTGAAACCAAAGGTCAGGAGAGCTATTTGGTGTCATTCATAGATCATCCCCCAGAGTGCAAAACAATGTAGAGAGGACAAAGACTGTAACCAGAAGGCAAAGATACTCAGCTCTGTGGATATTGTTGTCCCTTTTTTCAGATAAAGAAACTAAGACTCCAAAAAGCCACAATATTTTGCCTGAAGTCACACAGCTAGAAGAGGAAGCTGAGATTCAAATCTTCCATTCTAAAACTTGTGTTTTTCCCTAGGCCATTAGCACCACATGGAGGAAGAGAAAGCCTCTCAGCTTCCTGTCAAGGAGAATTAGGTTCATCTGAGATGCAAACCAATTACCAGCTTAAAACATTTTCTTACATTGATAAGTGAAATCCAAAGTTCCCTCCTGTGGTCATTAAAATTAAATCTTAAAGATTATGATAAGCAAGGAATTCAAAGAGCTTTATTAGCTTGCTCAGTGGAATGTGTTCTTAAAGATGGTTTCACCCGCAATCCTAGGCCCCCACAATCACAGCCTCCAGAAAGAGCAATCTAACAGAAATATAATGTGAGCCACATTATTAAAATTTTTAAAATTTACATTTTAAATGAGACACCTTTTAAAAAGTAAAAAACAATGATACTAATTTTAATAATATGATTTAATCCAATATGTTCAAAATATTATTTCAACATGTAATCAATACAAAAATGTTTGTGGCATGTTTTACATTATTTCATACTGTCTTCAAAATTCAGTGTGTATTTTGTACTTACAGCACATCTCAACGCAAACCCGCCCCATGTTACATGTTCAATAGCTGGATGTTGCTGATGCCTACATATTGAGCAACATGGTTCCCAAGATAAGAAGGCCTTCCACCAGCTGCCTGCGTGTCTTCTCGACATCTCAGATGCCACACCCTGAAAATAGGGATCATAGTACTCTTGGGACTAAAACAAGTAATAACAAGAAAAAAGATAATAAAATAAATAAGTAATATTTATTTGTCATGTGACAGGCATCGCTAAATTGTAGAGGACTTACAGCATTTAATTCTTATAACAAAATAAAAAAGTCAACATTTAAAATGATTAAATATCCCACCCCAGGTCACAACTAAGATAACAATTTGTGCACTGACAATCCGACTTTAGGGCCTGAACCCTTTTACGAGAACAATAATAACAATAGTAGCTACAAATATTCTATTTAAATACCCAGGAAGTTGATAGAATTGTGATTCAAGCCTCAGCAAGGCCAACCTGGCATGATAAATCGAGCCATTATTATGACATTGTCCTCAAAGAGCTTATAATGTTGTGGAGAGAAAGAACACACGGGAGGACGTAACTAGTCACAGAAGGCAGTTTATGGCATGTAACAGGCAAACAAAGGTGAGCTCTACAGAAATCCATGAGGGTAGTGATACATGTACAGCCTTAGGGCCCTGCAAAGGAGAGATGAAATACAACAGCAATGATGTGAGTAGGTTACACGTCATGGGCATGTGTGACTTGTGCAATCACTTAGGGCCCTGTGCTCAGAAGAGACCCACACTTGGTTAAATACTCAGCTATCATGGTCTTGAAATTCTTAATAATTTTATCACTTAATTTTAAGTGAAGTCTGCTGGGACAACGGAGAATGTTCATGAACAGAGGAGATACAGGTAACGTGCAATCTATATGTTCTCTTCCATTTCTTGCTGCCTATTTGCATACAGCATTCATGATGCCCCATGAGTACATGTGTAGGAGTTCACAGAGATTTGAAGGGAGTACAAGGTGAGTGTGTTATGAATATAACCTGAGAGCTAAGCTCTGATTTTTTATCTTGCCCAAATTCCTACGCCAGGGGTCTAGGGGGTCATGCTCTACAAACCATAAATTCCCATCAGATGGGTTTTATTTGACCCTATATATCATAACTTACTTTTCATTCTGACTCCGGCATACCACTACTGAGGGACTATGTTAGAGGAACTTCCAGGGTCAGCTAGGGGCTTTGTTCCCAGTGCAGGAATTTTCCCATCCCTGGCTCTTGAAACCGGAGTCAACCCAGTGACTCAGAGTTTTAAAACAGTAACAAATCAAGTAAAGGATTCAAAGATCAACTGATCCAGAGAAAGTTTGAAAAAACCCCTCTTATTAAACGAGAACAAGAGGGGGAGGGAATAACTCAGGGGTATAAGCTCTAGCCACTCAAGCCTGCAGTAGCATCACTTCCAGGTCCCCTTCCATGGCGTGGAAGCTGTGCTTTTGCTTTGTCTAATACACTGTACTACTGCACTCTCTTTGGGTCCATGAGTTCTATTTGAGCTGGAACACTCACCACAACCTCAAGGCTCCCTTCCCTATTCATCGAGATTGGAGAGGCTAAGAACCTGCGTTCCAGAAAAGCCAGTTACATTATGAGATAAGGAAAAAATACTTAACCCCAAAATATATTTTCTTGCCATACCTTAAAATTGCCCTGCAGTCTCTTATGGGAAAAATCCATATCCCATAGAGAATCCCCTTTCCCCTTTCTTTTCCTTCCTTTCTTTCCAGATCCAGGACATAATCAACTAAGAGCCAGGCACCCTTTTAGGTCTATTAACAAACATGCAACTAACTTCTGCCAAGATGGCTCAATAGGAACAGCTCTGGAGTGCAGCTCCCAGCGAGAGATGCAGAAGGTGCATGATCTCTGCATTTCCAACTGAGGTACCAGATCCATCTCAATGGGACTGGATGGACAGTGGATGTGGCCCAATGAAGGCAAACCAAGGCAGGGTGGGGTGCTGCCTCACCCAGGAAGTGTAACTAGCCAGAGAACTCCCCCTCCTACCCAAGGAAGGCCATCGAGGACTTTTCCAGACACTCCGGCACTCCAGCTCAGATACCACGCTTTTCCCATGGTATTTACGGCCCACAGACCAGAAGATTTCTGCCCGTGCCAATGATATCGGGTGCCTGGGTTTCCAGCACAAAACAGGGCGGCCATTTTAGCTGGCACCTGGAATGACTGCAAGACAGAACCGTCCATTCCCCTGAATAAAAGGGGGGCTGAAGGCAGGGAGCCAAATGATCTGGCTTGGTAGGTCCCACCCCCATGAAGACCAGCAAGCTTAGACCCACTGGCATGAAATTTTTGCAGACAGCACAGCAGTTTGAGTGGCACCTGGGACAGTCGAGCTCGGTGGGGGTGGGCGTCCACCATTATCAAGGCAGTTCTCACTGCACCTGTGTAAACAACATCACAAGGAAGTTTACACAGCAGCTGGGTGGAGTCCGCCAAGGCCTCTGCAGGCAGACCATGATTAGACTCCCTCCTTGCTGGGCAGGGCATCTCTGAAAAAGGGCAGCAGTCCATAAGGGACTTATAAATAAAGTCCCACTTTCCTGGGATGGAGCACCCGGGAAAAGGGGCGGTTGTGAGTTCCACTTCAGCAGACTTAAACATCCCTGCCCAGCAGCTCCGGAGGGAGCAATGGAGCTCCCAGCACAGCACTTGAGCTCTGATAAGGGACAGACTGCCTCCTCAAGTGGCTACCTGACCCCTGTATATCCTAAGAGACACCTCATACAGGAGAGCTCTGGCTGACATCTGGCAGGTACCCTTTTGGGATGAAGCTACCAGAGGAAGAAGAGACAGCAATCCTTGCTGTTCTGCAGCCCCTACAGGTGATTCCCAGGCAAGTAGGTTCTGGAGTGGACTTCCAGCAGTTCTGAAGCAGAGGGGCCTGACAGTTAGAAGGAAAAATTTAAAAAAAGAAAGAAATAGCTTCAATATCAACAGAAAAGACACCCACTCAGAGATCCCATCCAAAAGTCACCAACTTCAAAGACCAAAGATAGATTAATCCACCAAGATGGGAAGAAACCAGCACAAAAAGGCTGAAATCACCAAAAACCAGAATGGCTCTTCTCCTCCAAGGAATCACAACTCCTCACCAGCAAGGGAACAAAATTGAATGGAGAGTGAGTTTGACAAACTGACAGAAGTAGGCTTCAGAAGTTGGGTAATAACAAACTTCTCTGCCCTAAAGGAGCATGTTCTAACCAATGCAAAGAAACTAAGAACCTTGAAAAAAGGTTAGATGAAATGCTAGCTAGAATATTCAGCTTAGAGAAGAACATAAACGACTTGACGAAGCTGAAAAACATAGCCCGAGAACTTCATGAAGCATAAACAAGTTTCAATTGCCTAATTGATCAAGCAGAAGAAAGGATATCAGAGACTGAAGATCAACTCAATTAAATAAAAAAAGAAGGCAGGATTAGAGGTGAAAAGAAATGAACAAAGCCTCCAAGAAATATGGGATTATGTGAAAAGACCTAATCTATGATTGATCGGTATTCCTGAATTTGATGGGGAGAATGAAACCAAGTTGGAAAATATTCTTCAGGATATTATCTGGGAGAACATTCTCAACCTAGCAAGGCAGGCCCACATTCAAATTCAGGAAATACAGAGAACACCACAAAGATATTCCTCAAGAAGATCAACCCCAAGGCACATAATTGTCAGATTCATCAGGGTTGAAATGAAGGAAAAAAATGCTAAGGGCAGCCAGAGAGAAAGGTCGGGTTACCCACAAAGGGAAGCCCATCAGGCTCACAGCTCTCTTGTCAGAAACCCAACAAGCCAGAAGAGAGTGGGGGCCAGTATTCAACATCCTTAAAGAAAAGAACTTTCAATCCAGAATTTCACATCCAGACAAACTAAGCTTCATAAGTGAAGAAGAAATAAAATCTTTTAGGAACAAGCAATTGCTGAGAGATTGCATCACCACCAGGCCTGCCTTACAAGAGCTCCTGAAAAAGTCACTAAACATGGAAAGGAAAAACCAGTACCAGCCACTGCAAAAACATACCAAATGGTAAAGATCATCAACACAATGAAGAAACTGCATCAACTAATGGGCAAATCAACCAGCTAGTATCAAAACGGCAGTATCAAATACACACATAACGATATTAACCTTAAATGTAAATGGGCTAAATGCCCCAACCAAAAGACACAGACTGACATATTGGATAAAGAATCAAGACCCATCAGTGTGCTGTATTTAGGAGGCCCATCTCACATGCAAAGACAAACATAGGCTCAAAATAAAGGGACGGAGGAAGATTTACCAAGCAAATAAAGAGGAAAAAAAAAAAAAAAAAGCAGGGGTTACAACCTTAGTCTTTGATAAAACAGACTTTAAACCAACAAAGATCAAAATTGACAAAGAATGGCAATACATAATGGTAAAGGGATCAATGCAACAAGAAGAGCTAACCATCCTAAATATATATGCAGTCAATACAGGAGCACCCAGACATATAAAGCAAGTTCTTAATGACCTAAAAAGAGACTTAGACTTTCACACAATAATAGTTGGAGACTTTAACACTCCACTGTCAATATTAGACAGCTCAACAAGACAGAAAATTAACAAGGATATCCAGGACTTGAACTCAGATCTGGACCAAGCAGACCTAATAGACATCTACAGAACTCTCCACCTCAAATCCATAGAATATACATTCTTCTCAGCACCACATTGCACTTACTCTAAAACTGACCACATAATGGGAAGTAAATCACTCCTCAGCAAATGCAAAAGAATGGAAATCATAACAACTAGTCTCTCAGACCACAGTGCAAACAAATTAGAGCTCAAGGTTAAGAAATTCACTAAAACCACACAACCACATGGAAACTTAACAACCTGCTCCTGAATGACTAATGGATAAATAATGAAATGAAGACAGAAATAAAGATGTTCTTCAAAACCAATTAGAAGGAAGACACAATGTACCAAAATCTCTGGGACATATTTAAAGCAGTGTCTAGAGGGAAATTTATAGCACTAAATGCCCATATGAGAAGCGAGGAAATAGCTAAAATCAACACCCTAATGTCACAATTAAAAGAACTAGAGGGACAAAACCAAACAAATTCAAAAGCTAGCAGAAAACAAGAAATAACTAAGATCAGAGCAAAACTGAAGGAGATAGAGTTACAAAAAAACCCTTCAAAAAAATCGATGAATCCAGGAGCTGGTGTTTTGAAAAGATCAACAAAATAGACCACTAGCAAGACTAATAAAAAAGAAAAGAGTGAAGAATGAATAGATGCAATAAAAAATGATAAAGGGGATATCACCACTGATTCCACAGAAATACAAACTACCATTAGCAATAACTACAAACAACTCTTTCCACATAAACCAGTAAATTTAGAAAAAAATGGATAAATTCCTAGAGACTCACACCCTCCCAAGACTAAACCAGGAAGAAGGTGAATCCCTGAATAGAACAATAACAAGGTCTGAAATTGAGGCAGCAATTTAATAGCCTACCAACCAAAAAAAGAGTCCAGGACCAGAAGGGTTCACAGCCGAATTCTACAAGAAATACACACAAGAGTTGGTACCATTCCTTCTGAAACTACTCCAAACAATACAAACAGAGGGAATCCACCCTACCTCACTTTATGAGACCAATATCATCCTGATACCAAAACCTGACAGAGACACCACTAAAAAAGATAATTTGAGGCCAATATCCATGATGAACAATCACAAGAAAATCTTCAATAAAATACAGGCAAATCGAATGCAACAGCACATCAAAAACCTTATCCATCACGATCAAGTAGGCTTCATCCTGGGGATGCAAGGCTGCTTCAACATACGCAAGTCTATAAATGTAATCCATCATATAAACAGAACTGAAGACAAAAAACACATGATTATCTCAATAGATGCAGGGAAGGCCTTCGACAAAATTCAACAGCCCTTTATGGTAAAAACTCTCAATAAACTAGGTATCGACAGAACATATCTCAAAATAATAAAAGCTATTTATGACAAACCCACAGCCAATATCATACTGAATGGGCAAAAACTGGAAGCATTCCCTTTGAAAACTGGCACAAGACAAGGGTGCCCTCTCTCACCACTCCTATTCAACATAGTATTGGAAGTCCTGGCCAGAGGATTCAGGCAAGAAAAAGAAATAAAGGAATTAGGAAAAGAGGAAGTCAAATTGTCTCTGTTTGCTGACAACATGATTGTATATTTAGAAGATCCCGTCACCTCAGCCTAAACTCTCCTAAGCTGGCAAGCAACTTCAGCAAAGTCTCAGGATACACAATCAATATGCAAAAATCACAAGCATTCCTATACACCAATAACAGACAGAGAGCCAAATCATGAGTGAACTCCGATTCACAACTGCTACAAAGAGAATAAAAGAACTAGGAATAAAACTAACAGGGGATGTGAAGGGCCTCCTCAAGGAGCACTACAAACTACTGACGAAGGAAATGAGAGGACACAAACAGATGGAAAAACATTCCATGGTCATGGATAGGAAGAATCAATATGGTGAAAAGTGCCATACTGCCCAAAGTAATGTATAGATTCAATGCTATAAATTGCCATCAAGCTACCATTGACCTTCTTCACAGAACTGGAAAAAACCACCTTAAATTTCATTTGGAACCAAAAAAGAGCCTGCATAGCCAAGACAATCCTAAGCCAAAAGAACAAAGCTGAAGGCATCACTCTACCTGACTTCAAACTATACTACAAGGATACAGTCATCAAAACAGCGTGGTATTGGTATCAAAACAGAGATATAGACCAATGAAACAGAACAGAGGCCTCAGAAGTAATGCCACACATCTACAACCATCTGATCTTTGACAAACCTGACAAAAACAAACAATGGGGAAAGGATTCCCTGTTTAATAAACGGTATTGGAAAAACTGGCTAACCATGTGCAGAAAGCTGAAACTTGACCCATTCCTTACACCTTATACAAAAATTAACTCTAGGTGGATTAAAGATTTAAACACAAGACCTACCGCCATAAAACCCCTAGAAGAAAACCTAGGCAATACCATTGAGGACATAGGCATAGGCAAGGACTTCATGACTAACACACCAAAAGCAATGGCAACAAAAGCCAAAATAGATAAATGGGATCTAATTAAACTTTAGAGCTTCTGCATAGCAAAAGAAACTATCATTAGAGTGAATCAGCAACCAACAGAATGGGAAAAAATTTTTGCAATCTACCCATCTGACAAAGGGCTAATATCCAGAATCTACAAAGAACTTAAACAAACTTACAAGAAAAAAAAAAACAAACAACCCCATCAAAAAGTGGACGAAGGATATGAACAGATGCTTTTCAAAAGTAGACATTTATGCAGCCAACAAACATGAAAAAAAGCTCACCATCACTGGTCATTAGAGAAATGAAAATCAAAACCACATTGAGATACCATCTCACACCAGTTACAATGGCAATCATTTAAAAATCTGGAAATAACAGATGCTGGAGAGTATATGGAGAAATAGGAATGCTTTTACACTGTTGGTGGGAGTGTATATTAGTTCAACCATTATGGCAGACAGTGTGGCCATTCCTCAAGGACCTAGAAATAGAAAAACCCATTTGACCCAGCAATCACATTGCTGGGTATATACTCAAAGGATTATAAATCATTCTGTTATAAAGACACATGCTTATGTATGTTCATTGCAACACTGTTTACAATAGCAAAGACTTGGAACCAACCCAAATGCCCATCAATGATAGACTGGATAAAGAAAGCATGGCACATATACACCATGGAATACTATGCAGCCATAAAAAGGGATGAGTTCGTGTCTTTTGCAGGGACATAGATGAAACTGGAAACCATCATTCTCAGCAAATTGACACAAGAACAGAAAACCAAACACTGCATGTTCTCACTCATAAGTGGGTGCTGAACAATGAGAACACATGGACACAAGGAGGGGAACATCACACACCCGGGCCTGCTGGGAGGTGGGAGAGCTAGGGGAGGGATAGTAGGGGGTGGGAGAATTGGGGAGGGCTAACATTATGAGAAATACCTAATATAGGTAACAGGGGGATGGATACAGCAAACCACCATGGCATGTGCATACCTATGCAACAATCCTGCACAATCTGCACATGTACCCCAGAATTTAAAGTATAATAATAACAAAAAAAAGAAACATACAACTTGCTTTCTTTCTGAAGTCTGCTATCTGAGCTCTTCCTCTGCGCAATAAAACTTGGTCTTCACAATCCTTTATCTTACCCTGAACGTTCCTTTCCATTGATCCCAGGTCTTTAGATAAATTCAACCAATTGTCAACCAGAAAATGTTTAAATTTACCTATAGCCTGGAAGCTCCCGCTTTGAGTGGTCTCACCTTTCTGAACCAAACCAATGTATTTTTTTAATTACTTGATTGATGTCTCATGCCTCCCTAAAATATATAAAACCAAGCTGTACCCTGGCCACCTTAGGCACATGTTCTCAGGGCCTCCTGAGGGCTGTGCCACGGGGCCATGGTCACTCACATTTTGCTCAGAATCAATCTCTTTTAATTGCAATTTTTATTTTTGAGATGGAGTCTCACTCTGTCGCCAGACTGGAGTGCAACGGCATGATCTCAGCTCACTGCAACCTCCGCCTCCCGGGTTCAAGTGATTCTCCTGCCTCAACCTACCAAGCAGCTGGGACTACAGGTGTGCGCCAACATGCCCAGCTAATTTTTGTATTTTTAGTAGAGACAGGAGTTTCACCATGTTGACCAGCATGGTCTTGATCTCTTGACCTCGTCAACTGCCCAAATCAGCCGCCCAAAGTGCTGGGATTACAGGTGCAGGCCACTGCGCCCAGTCAATCTCTTAAAATATTATACAGAGTTAGACTCTTTTTGTTGACAAACTAAGAGGACAGCACCCTGAGAAGCTACAATGTCCCTTTGAACCAGAAATTGCTTCAATCACAGAATAAAGTCATTCTTTCTACAAAACACAGCATTCTAAGAAACATGAACAACCAATGAACACCATCACATCCTTTCTTAATTAAGTTACTTTCTTTATTAACTAACCGCTCATGCTGAAAACAGTGACATAGAAGAAAAGGGAACGATAGGGCAATTCATATTGCTCCTCCTTTCAGTCCTTTCTTACTCATCAGTAAGCTTAAGGTAGAGACGTTGGTAGACTGTGTGCATATCAGGAAGAAAACTAAGAAGATGATTTAGCTTTGTGTAGCATTTTCACTGTTCTGGTAAGATCTATATATATGTATATAAACATGTATATATATATGTGTATGTGTGTACATATATAAGCTATGAAAACAAGTAATTTTGGTGATTCTATCTAAAAGTGTTCTTTTACTTGCATTTAAAACTGGCATTAAACTATATAAGATGAGTAGTAAAATTTATGCTAATAATTTAAATTTACATTTTTCTTTATCGACAATACTAAATGGTAAATAAAAAGACCACAAGTCAAGAGGCAGAGACCATGGAAGAAAGAAAAAAGCCTGATATTTCGGTACTTTTCATAGCACTTTTTTCTTGCTTTTGAACAAGAGGGCCCACATTTTCATTTTGTACTCGCATTCACAAATTATGTAGCCAGCCCTGTTGGCAAGAGTGCAGCTTTCCTCTTCCTATGCTAATAGCAGATATTACTGATTGCATATGGTACTATTTCCCACTGAGCCCAAATATGACCTCAGAATCCTTTTGAAAGCAGGGCTCAAATGAGCAATCTGAGCAGGCAGGCATACAAGCTAAATCTACGACCATCCCTCAAAATCAAACTGTGCAGACAGAAACAGGGCTGGCATTCCAGGCAAAGAAAATACTGGCTGGTGTGTACCAGAGCAATGAGTAAGCCAAGCTTGCTAAACTGCAAACTACCCACTACCCGTGAAGCAATCCATCACCCCAGTTCCATATGTAAAACAACAAAACAAAAATCAGCTTGACAAACAAGGTAATTAGATTTAACTTTGATAATGTGTTTCATTAGTTACAGAAATGACCCACAATTTAGAGTTCTTTCTAATTACATTAGAGTAGGAGTCTTTAAAAAATGTATAATGCAATAAACTGATCAATATTTATATGGTGCTAATAACGTGCCAGGTGCTATTTTTAAATGATTTGCATATATTAACTCATTTAATCCATATAACAGGCCTAGTGTGGTACCTTGCACCTATAATCCCAGCACTTTGGGAGGCCACAGCAGGAGAATCACTTGAAGCCAAGAGTTCAAGGCCAGGAATTTGAGTCCAGCCTGGGTAACAAAGCAAGATCCCATCTCTTAAAAAAAAAAAAAAATCAAACCAATTTTTAAAAATCATACAACAACCTATGAGGTAGGTACTGTGGTTATCCCATTTTTATAGGTGAAAAAACTAGGGCAGAGAGGGGTTTAATAACTACCCCCAAGGTCATCATCTAATCAATAGAAGAGCCAGGTAGTACGGATTTAGTGTTTATACTCTTAAAATCTCTTGAAGAAGCCTCTGGAGAAGGTATCCCTCACAGGCATGGCAATGTTTTGCTTAAGATGCTGTCTCTGGAAGCTCTTGGAATTTTCTCTGGGATTTTTCCTCCGCCTGTGTGACACTGCTTGTCATCTGTACCTCAGAGCAGTTCTACTTGAGCTACCTCACAGTCCCTGATGAGCAATTACATCCCTTCAGTCCTTCCCACACTAACCATGAGTTCAGGATCAGCCCAAGAAGTAACAATATTTATGACATCAGCTCAGCCAGCCAAAACACCCTCTCTACCAACTTTTGTAAATATTTTTAGCTAACACCTTGCTTCAATCCTTAAAACTACACATTAGAATCTTAGAGCTAGAAGGGTCTCTGGAAATCATCTAACCCAGGGGTAATAAAAATGTTTACCTCACATGCCCATTCTGATCTGATCGATTGGTACTGGATGCCTGGAGTGACATGAGAAGGATTTTGATAGCATTTGGAGTTTATTGGAGTAAGGTACATTCCTGGTAAATTTTGGGTATAAGGAGAAAGCGGCAGAAGCTCATATGCTCTCTGGCAGTGCGGTGTAGCTCTTAGGAATATGGGCTCTGGGGTTAGATTTCCTAGGATCAAAATCTTGCTTCATTGTTTGCTTACAGTGCAAACTTAAGCAAGTTTCTAAATCTATCTAAGTTCTCTTGTTTATGAAATGAGGCTGATGAAATCCACCTGATAGGTTGGTTGTGAGAATTTAGTGAAACAGTGTTTATTGGAGTATCTAATATGCCCTAAGTACTCAATGCTGTTATCACATATTGACCATAAGCAACTTGTAGTATCTGGCATGGGTCCTAGAGGTGACAGTGGCATCAACAGTGCCATATATATGCCATTTCTGATCTAGTCCTATCTCTTAAAACCTACAGATGGAGAAGCTGAAGCTCCAGCAACTGCGGGGCTTTCCCAAAATCACATATGTCTCCTTCAAAACTGAGGGCACTCAGGGAACATAATCTTCTTGCCCTGACTCTGCCTCTGCCTCTGCCTCTGCCTATGTGCAACCTCAGGCAAAGCACTGCTCTCTGGACTTCAGTGTCCTCATCTGCATAGTACGTGAATCAGAATCCAACTTATCTTCACAGAAGAGTCACTCCCAGAGAGTCCTGTACTTCCAGGGGGTGAGGCACACTTTTACCCATAGTTCAGTGTATGTTACAAACAGCAATTCTTTCCTTCCAGTTTTGACAGTTTTAGTGTTAACTATTCACTACAGTGTTCCTTGCACAAATGAACATGTACATTCCATTTGCTTTGATCTCAAACTTAAGTTTTTTTGTTAATGAAGGCTACAGCTGGATGCCAAAAGATTATACCATTAATTTTTCAGTATGCCTCAGAGGGTCTAACAGTCTATGACCTACAGTGGTCATATCAGCAGCCTTCCATTTCCTCTTGAGCCAGGGGCCAAGGTGGTGTTGAGGCGCACTTCCCAGCTTATCTCCATCCCTTCCTAATCTCAGACTTTCTGGATCTATGATAATACTTGAACCAACTCTTTTTTAAGTTGAATCCAATGCAATGTACCTGGGAATCCTGCTTCAAAATCTGAGGTCAAATCTAAAACACTGGACAAAATCCAGGTTTTTATTCATTTTCTGAAGGACATTTGCTGCGAATTAAGCATCCCAGCAATGTTCTAAAAAGGAAGAAGAATATGGATTTAACATTAATCACACAGACATACATGTAATATACATTATATTAGTAGTAGGAATAAATAAACGAATACAATATAAAAACACATATTTGTATTAGATAATTTTGTAGATATTTTAAAGTTTTCTTAGCTCAGGGATTAGAGCACTGGTTTTGTAAAGGGGCAGGTGACATATTCAAATTTCACTAAGACATTCCTAATGTCTTTCAGAAAAGTATAACACACATATTAAGAATCTGGACTCAAAAGTCATATTATCTGGATTCAAATCTTGACTTTTTCACTTTCTACCTGGTGACCATGAGCAAGTCATTAAATAAATTTTCTTACCATAGTTTGCTCAACTGAAAAATCGGAATAATGGTGACATGGTAAGAATTATTTCAAGGACTCAATGAGGTAATACGTATTAAGCGTTTAGCTCAGTAACTGTTCACATTTCAAGATGAAGGTGAGTTCAAGCCTCTTGAAATAATGACTTCAGTTTTCAACTTATTTATTGCCTCCTATTTTGCAGATTAAAAATACCCTGAAGTTCAGAGAAGATCTGTTACCTAAAGTAACATTGGCTGAGCAGGTCAGTGCAGGATGTGACTTAATAGCAAAGCCAGGACCAGAACCCATTTTTTTCTAAACCTCAGAGCACTGCTTTCCCCAAATCAGTGTTCCTTCTGCATCATCTGGGGTAGACACACATACCCATCTTCCTGCTTCACTAGCTGCTTCTACTCAGATGGGCTTCCTGAGAGGAAGACTCATGTCATATTCTCATTGCCTGGCACAGTTCCTAGCACATAGTAAACTTAATTAATGTCTAATTGAGTTGAATGCACTCCTCACCTCTTTACTTTACACACCTGAGTTATTTTAGATGTTGCAAATAAGCTGATTGCCAGTTATTTAGTTCCTAAAGAGACAGTCCAGTAGAGTGGTTTAGAAGAAGGGCTCCACAGCTAAACTGTATGGGCTCGGATTGTACTTCTACCACTTACTAATTAATTTGACCATGGCCAGGTTACTTGACCTCCGCTTTTTTAGTTATTAAATGGGATAACACCTCTGTCACAGGGCTATGAGTGGTAACTTGGAATAATATGCGATGGTCAATTGTAAGTGTGAATTTGACTAGCCTATAATATTCGGTTACCCAATCCAACATAGCAAAGGGCAGCCACAAAAGTATTTTGTAGGTTATGTTTAAATTCTATAATCAAGAACTCTGACTGATAATGCATGTAAAGCTCACACCTGGCCCATCATACTTTATGAATGTTAACTGCTAATAGTGTTAGTGATATTTTCACTGTTGTTGAACACATACCAAAAGCCTTAACACATTGACTTTAAGTGTAAGGGTATATTTTTTCTTTGTCTACAATTATCCCAAAGGGATTATGTCTGCAACTTACTTTCAAACAAGTGGAAAAACTGTATACAGACAGCTGTTGATCAAGCACATATAGGAAAATATTAACGTCTGGGGAGCCTGATGAAGGATATTTGGAAATTCTTTGCACTACTTTTAAAACTTTTCATGTCTGAAATCATTATTTTAAAAAGCTAGGCTTGGCATGGTGGCCTGTAATCCCAGCATTTTCGAAGGCCAAGGTGGGCAGATTGCTTAAGCTCAGGAGTTCAAGACCAGCTTGGGCAACATGGTGAAACCCCATATCTACAAAAAATAAAAAAATAAAAAAAAAATCGCTGAGCATGGTGATGCGCTCTGTGGTCCTAGCTACTCAAGAGGCTGAGTTGGGAGAATTGCTTCCCAACTCAGAGTTGGGAGAGTCTGGGAGGTCAAGGCAGCAATGAGCCATGTTCAGGTCACTGCACTTCATCCTGGGCAATAGAGTAAGACCCACCCTGTTTCAAAAATTAATCAACTAATTTATTTAAAAGCTAATTTTTTAATTAATAGAATTAAATTATATTTAAAATGCTCCAACAGATTTACTCTGGCAGCAACCAAAGTTCTGAGACAAGGACTGCTGATTTGCAGTGAAAGAGGTTAGTTAAAATGCCTATTGTAAACATTTTTAAATTATGACTCTATTTAATAATCAACTCAGTGACTCATATTTTAATTGTATAATATTATTTCTATGAACTATTAATAAACAGACATTTTAAAGAGAGAGAGAGATTACATCCTGTTTGGGGGAGATTAGAGAGAGAATGGGTATGATTTCACTAGGAAAAAACAAATGATGGAAAAGGAGGGTCTCTCGGGCAATCAAAACAGGCTAAATTAAGTCAGTCTATTTTAGATGATGAAGTCTATGTCTGTTTAAACTCTTTTTATGTGTAATAAGTGCCCAGCAGATAAAGGGCCAGACTGGTGCACTGCCTGGCAGGGGTTCATATTTAAAAGTTCCTCCTTCAAGCACAGTGCTAAGAAATTTATTTAGAAAATATCTAAATATCTCCTGGGTATATAATATTAGAGACAATGGCAGGCCCTCCTGCTGGATCAAAGTGCACCCCATGGATAAACGTGCCCAGACTGAAAAGGATGAAATCCTGGCCATCTGCTGGGATGCAGCTTTGTTCTAACACCTCACTTACGATTAAGAGATTGCAAACTGACTTGTTAATACTGTAATTCAAACTTTGTTGGCAGCCACACAATTGGAACCTCATGGACAATCTGCCTACCCTTTAAACATGACATTTGAGTTAATACCCTGTCCTTTTTCCAAGACACACATTACTAAAAATCACTGGAACCTGAAAGCAGCAAAAGTTCAGCAATCAAATCCTGAATCCTGATCACCACCCTTCAACGCCCATTGTGAGGAGTGCCACTTAAGCTGATGAGGATGTGTCAGCAAACCAGAGCTCATCACCAGAGCATCTATGGGCTGTACCCCAGCATAACTGTGAAACACCCAGGAGAAGCAAAGAAAAGTCTATGTGCCTTATTACTTTATCTAATTCCTCCAATCTTTTTCTACCACTATCATCCATTTGCAATCTGTTCCAAGGAAAGCACATTCCATCCAAAATTAGGATCTTAGAGAAGAACTTATACCTCTGACTTCTTTATTTTAAAAATATATATATTTGAAATTCTACCAAATATGTAATGCCTGATTAGGCACTGTGCAAAGATATGTGGGACATCATGCTTATCCTCAGAGAGTTTATACTCTGTGGGAGAGATAAAACATAAATATTAACCAGATACAAATTCAAATATGACATCATCTTTGGCACACAGGCATATCAAAAAGAAAGAGCTGACAAATGGACTTTGTAGGGTTAGGATGTTCACCAAATATTACCGTGTTTTCTCTGAATGATTGGTTTTGGGGATGCTTCTTGTCTTTTTCTCTGTACTTTATGATTTGTTTCAATTTTACAGTAAGTATGAATAGCTTTTATTAAAACAATGATGTTTATTTCAAAAAGAAAAGCAGGTTCATAGAGGAAATGGCACTTTTTAAATGGACATAATTGAGAGGAGTAATAATGACTTCGTTGGTTATCTAACCCCCAGTCTAACTCCTTTGGAAATCATTAAAAAAAGAAAGGCAACTCTTCCATGAACCTGGGCATATTGACAACTCCCTGCTTCTTCCTCCTAATTATTATGCCAGTAAAGTTCAGGAAAATGCATATGGCATACAAGCCAAGCATCTTTTCAACCACCAGACCCAGTAGATTGAGTGTCGAGGAGACTACTCAGGAGTAGATGTTTTGAGAAATGTTGTAATTTGCCAAAATATCATCAATGAGTACCAGCTCATGGTTCTGACCTGCCTGTGAGTGTTCCTCCACTCAGCTGTCATAGCAGCCAAAGGAATGATGTGGAAATAATTCATCTCTTCTGTAGAGAATCTGCTTTAGAAATTACATACAACAAAACTTTCCCAGACACAGATACCTGAAGAGTATATGCTAAAATTACTTGATTAGTAAGAACTAAATCATTTCCAGAAGCAAGGCAAGGAGATGAAGTAGACAGAAGACAAGACTTGGAAACTCAAGACTTAAGTTTCTTCCTGACTTTCACACTTAGCACAATGTGTGATCTTTGATGCAAGGAACTGCTCTTGATTTATTAGCAATATTACATTGTAAATTGGGAAAACAATTATCTTATCTTTAATACTATAAAATATTATTTTAAAGATTGGTAAATAATTACTGATAGTGTTCTTTGTATCTTGCAAAAGGGTGTGGTTACAATTCCTAGAGTTTAGAAAAACATTGTGTGGTTATCTTGTTTTAAGATGAGGAGAGGACCACTATCCCTCAGAAATGCCAATTCTACATCTTTCCCAGTTTTCAACATAATGGGTCAAGTTTCAAATACACCATCTTGAATCTTCCAGCAGCTACAAGTCAATGAAATATAAATTTTATGTAGTACGTGTCTCGATTCATCTATACAAGAAATAAACTATGTCTATCTACTCTATGCCTATTAAAATAGAAGACCCATCCTATATTACAGACTGAGAGACAGATTAAGGATGGGCCAACCATTCAGGTAATCAGGGCCCTATCAAATAGGAGAAGCTACAAAATGGCTCTTGGGATACTAAATTGCTACAAAAGTAATGAGCTGGAGAACATGTGTTTCCCAGTACTTTAAATACGGATAAAATATAGGTGACTGGAAACTATTACTTAGTAAACTGCTTTGGGTACTCTGTGAGTCCCCAGAAAGGCATGTCCAAGATGATTGCCTTCTAAGGAGGGTGGATGTGAAGAGCCTAGAGTTTTGGCTTTGCTGAGGGGAGAATATAAATTTGGGGGCCAGAGCTTAGACAATAAAGATGAGGTTGAGAGCTTCTACCAGTGGTGATCTTTCTTCGTCCTGACCCCATAGAGTGCTCAAACTCGCCTCTAAATGAACAAACTACTAAGTACATCTGTTCAAAGAGGCATCAAACTATTAAACTGCAAGAGAAACTCACGTCTTATTAAATTGTGACTAGTCCCTTTAGTCATACACAGTCTTAAAGTATTGAGAAACGTAAGTAAAACAAAACTTCATTCTCCCAGTCATTCAATCATTTCCACATTCCTTCTCCTTCTGCTAACCACCCTGGACAGGACTGGTATCATATGTCAATGTATGGAAAAAACAATAATGCTACAGAGATTTAGTATTTTTTGTTCTACTTTGTCCCTTTCTTTTAACTAAAGAATTACAAACATGAGACATTCAGCTGTTTTAATACAAAGCTCAAAAGTGGACAAAAATATAGTTTTTTTCTTGACATTATACCTCTTTTCCATAAAAATACATAAAAATACATAATGCCCCAATGACTTGATATTGATATCAATCATTTGTTTCCTCCTCCCTCTCTCAAAAAAAGAACAAATACTCAGATCACTGAGTCTAACATGAAAAGTGTATAAAACTGAAATTTGCAAATATCTGAAGTGAAGCTCAGTCCTGAGATGCAATATATGTATCCCCTGGTGCAAGTTAAAGCCAGTTGCCTCCAACACGACCCACAACACAATAAAGCTGGGGTTTTAAACGCAGAGAACACAGGAACAAGGGCCATTAAACAACCTGGCTGATTAGGCAAAATATACACTACCCAAACCACGATAATTAAACCACTAAAACAATAGCCCTGCAGTGTTTATACAACCTAGAACCAGAAGAAAACAGATTATCATTAAACTGGGGTAAACTAAAACATCTAACAAAGAAACAAAATAATCCCTACCCCACATTTATTATTTTAGCTTCTTCTCCAACTTATTTGGGTCCTTTGTGCCCTTGGAAAGTCAATTCACCTCTAAGGGACTCATTCTCCTTTGTGAAATTAAGACCTTAGGTTAGATAATATTTACAATACTGAACAGCTGCATAATGTAACACAAAGGAGTTAGAAGACCTGGTGTCTCATGCTTGATCTGTCATGAAATGCTAGGCAAGTCATTTAACCTTCCCTGAGTACCAGAATTCCTCATCTATTAAATGGAGACAAAATCACCTGCTCTGTTTATCTTATAGGGATGAAGATAATCAGATTTAAAGTGGTTAGAGAACTGTAAATGTCATACAGTTATAATGAACTAGAAGTATGATATGGTCCGGCTGTGTCACCACCCTTTCATCTTGAATTGTAGCTCCCACAATATCCTCATGTTTTGGGAGGGACTCAGTGGAAGATAACTGAATCATGGGGGCGGTTTCCCCCATACTGTTCTCGTGGTAGTGAATAAGTCTCAGGAGTTCTGCTGGTTTTATAGGAGGAAACCCCTTTCGCTTGGCTCTCATTTCACTCTTGTCTGCTGCCATGTAAAACATGCCTTTTGCCTTCTGCCATGATTAAGAGGCCTCCTCAGCCGTGCGGAACTGTGAGTCCATTAAACCTCTTTTTCTCTATAAATTATCCAGTCTTGGGTATGTCTTAATCGGCAGTGTGAAAACAGGATAATACAAACTACCATCATCACTTTAACTTCCCAAAACATCTAATAGAAAAGATCTTTTCCCCCCTTTAGTTTCCAAAGAGCAATCACTAAATAATAATTCTATGGCTCTGAGCAACTTTGGAGCCAATGGCTGATAAAGGTACTAGAAAGCCAATGTGGGGTAGTGAGAATCAGAAGACAAGTCCTGACACAGACCCTATGTGTGACCTCAGCCAAGGTATTTAATCTGATTGCCTCAGTTTTCTGACCTCACAGACAGGGAGCTGTGCAAGTTATAATACCAAATATCTACTGAATGCTTACTATGTGGCATGGCTTCTTTCAATTACACCTCAAAATAGTCATATGACATAGGTATTCATCTTACAGGTGAAGTATCTGGCACTGTGCAGGTACATAACTTGCTAAGGATCACCAAATGCTCAGTAACAGGCTAACTTCAATGTCTGTATTCTTGACCTCTAACCAGTAGTTCTCAAACTTTTTGGTGTGAGGATTCTTAAAAATTAAAATATATTTTTCCAAAAAGTAAAATATCAAGAAGAATCACATTGTTTTACAGTTTTAGAAGTCTCTTTAATGTCTGGCTTCATAGAAGACAGTAGGAGAAATGGCCATTACTTCCCCACCCCAGTCCCCAATACCAATCAAACAAAATATTATATAATCAAATTGAAAGGAAACTGGAAAAATATAATTACAATTAAAACAGCACCATTTTAACATTTATCTAATAAGCATCTTAAATTTCTAAATTAGAAGGTCACCATATTTAGTGAATGAAATGTAATAATAATCATAATTAGATTCTAAATTGCATTTTATACTCCAGTGATAATCCCAGACAAATCAGCCATCGCCAGCAATTACTGATAATTTATTTTTGTTAGTGGCCTGAAAGTTTTTGAAGAGAAATTAATGACTGAGAGCTTGATGTGAAAAAAAAATGCATATACTTATTTGATTCTGAGAAGGCATAATACAATTCTTCCTCAGCAGAAGTATGGTCTAAGGGAAAAGATGATAACCTGTGTAAACTGAGAAGTCAGTGAGATATATACTTTGGCTACTACCGAGAAGATGGGGATCCAGATAGCCTCTCAACTCAGTTGAGTATTCTCTTTGAACACCTCTGATTTACTTCCTTCATTTCCTTCCTTAAGCCTGTGCCAGACCATTCCTTCCTCCATCTATTCCTTCTACTCTCCAAACTCAAGTAAGACCAGTCTACTTTTCACAACACGATGATACTGACATTCAACCTTAGGAAATAGGCAAAAATAATATTCTTTATTCCTTTCGCTGCTTGGTCCACCAGGTAAATGTCACCTCACACTGAGACAAAATATATTTGCCCAAGAAAATGTTTTATGAACAACTATTATGCACCTTAATATTCTCCATGTCTTCATGCAAGTATCATCTTAGCAAGGCCTTCCAGGGCCATTCATCTATTACCACAACACCACTAATATCACCACTTCTCTACTTCTTGCCTCTCCTCTCTTCCTCCTTTATTTTGCCTGTAATATTTATCACTAGCACATTTTAAATTTCATTTATTCATTTCATTTGCTTATTTTCTATCTCCCCAACTAAAATGTAGATTTCGTGAAGACAGATATTGTTTCTTATGCTTCCCCCACTACTGAATCCCCAGCACCTAGGATGAAGCCTGACACATATAAATTTATTTCTGCCTTTATTGCACATAGTTCCTTCCTTACTGAACAGAGTTTAAGATGCAAAGTCTCTGACTGGCCATCCTGGTCAATTTCCCCACCTGACGTAATATGCATAAGCTCTCTAATTCCAGAGCGACAGAAATGGAATGAGAAAACCACACATAAAAAATGTGTTGAATAAATGAAAGTGATTAGAATGAATGAATAAATGGACAAATGAATGTAGCAATCTGGGGCAGGGGGAGAAAAAGAATATTTAATTCATGAACTATCCTCTCATGGAGCCCACAATCCACCAATGACTCTCAACCAGGTATATGTGACAGATGACATACACCCCTGTCACACAGTTATATGGCCATAACCCACACCATGGAAGCTGGCACTCATAACATGAACTGCAGATTATATATAATTATCCCTCAGGTTTTCTGAAACTCTGCCCTTTGCTCCTACTCACAAAGCATCCAAGATCTACACTGAACATGGTATTTGCATAGGGGTGACCTTGAATCAGTTCTATTTTGTAAATTTTCTTAAAATGTAATACTTTCCCTATGATTAGTAATCAGTTATTTATAATATAACTCTCAACAACTGGCAATACTTCAGAATGTCCAGCTCAGCTTTGTAAAACTGCTTGTCTAGAAAACAGAATGAAGCATGTCAGTTGAGAAATAAGCTACTTGGCCTACTAGAGAAATATGTAATAGTTGGAAAATACTTAGCATAAAAAATACAGGACATTGTTTTCAGGTCTATCTTATTCTATGGAATGTGAGCTTTTATTCTTTGTCTATTTTCCCAATGCCTTTCTATCACAGAGCCCATCATATACCTGGAACTCCAGGGATTATGAATAAATAAAGCACTGGATGAAAAACTAAATTGCAGAACAAAGGAATAATGCATTAGTGATTAAGTGATATACCAGAGATCCTAAAGGTCTCAAACCTATGCAACTCATAACTCATTCTTCAAGACTCAGCTGCCACCTTCTAGCAAAGTCTTTCTGACTTTCCCGATCCAAATTTCATTTTTCCTACAACCTTGATATCATGTTTTTATAGTATCTTCTTTAAGATATTCATTACATTTTATCTCATGCTGGTCCTTCAATTTCAGCTTCAAAGTTCTTTCATTCCCTGATCACTACTGCAATCTTGGACTGGTTTCTTTTATATACATACTCATGGAACCATGTTCCTTTCTTTCAGGACATTTATTTCAGTGGTAGTTCTACAATTATCTATATATTCACTTGGCTTGAGACTATCTCAAATCAATAAACTGAGCTCTATGAGCCTAGTGACTATATACGATTTTGTTCACCATGTATCCCCAGCCCTAGCACAGTGCCTGGCCATAGCAGGTGCTCCATTAATATTTGGTAAATGAATAGATTAATGAATAATAGTATTGCTTTGTTCAACATTGTTTTGTAATAGAACTGATAAGAGAAAAAAATCAATTCCTAGCCAGGTCCACTGTCTGTGTGGAGTTGGCATACTCCCCCATGTCTGCATCGGTTTTCTCTAGGTACCTTGGTTTTCTCCCACATTCCAAAGCTCTGCATGTTAGATGAATTGGCATGTCTAAGGTGTCCCACTGGGAATAAGTGTGGCTATGTATGAGAGAACCTTGTGATGGGATGGAGTCCTGTACAAGGTCAGTTCCCACCTTGTACCCTGAGCTGCTGGGATAGGTTCCAGCCACCCATGACCCAGAAATGGAATAAACAGGTTTGAAAAGAATAAGGAATAGGCCGGGCATGGTGGCTCATGCCTGTAATCTCAACACTTTGGGAGGCTGAGGCGGATGGATCACGGAGTCAGGAGATCGAGACCATCCTGGCCAACATGGTGAAATCCCATCTCTAATAAAAATACAAAAAAATATTAGCATGGTGGTACGTGCCTGTAATCCCAACTATTTGGGAGGCTGAGGCACAAGAATCGCTTGAACCTGGGAGGTGGAGGTTGCAGTGGGCTGACATGGTGCCGCTGCACTCCAGCTTGGCAACAGAGTGAGATTCTATCTCAAAAAAAAAAAAAAAATTGTGAAGTGTACAGTGAACATACAGATGCAAGACAATAAACTATGCAGTATAAAAGCACCCAGCAAGCCCGCCCTATTTGTTATTGTTTGTTTTTGAACTGCATGGTGGTCAGAGGGGCTCCTGACAATTTTTACTTTTCATTTATTCCTTGATTAAACCTACCATTACTACAACCACTGTAATCTACTGATTCATCAAAAACTGGATAGACATTACCTTGTTTTTATTATTCTTTCTTAAGTATACACATGGCTCACATTTATTTCAATGCTTAATAGAAGTGTTTTGGGTCTTTATTTATAAATTTGGTGATGTTTTGTGACCAGAAATATGCCCTAGGAACTTAACTCTTATTTACATCAGTTAGTTTTATTACACATTGTTTCACTTAAAGTTGCAGTTTCTAAGAACCTATTAACTTGAAGTGAAGACTTACTGTGGTATCTTCTCAAAGGAAAGTAAACTCCTTTACCTCTTATAACAGGGAATTTGATGCCTGGAACGTGATTGTGGCTCTATAAACATTAACTTGGATATATTTTCCTAAAGCTGTATGTATTTATATATATGCGCATGAGGGTGTATGTGCATCTATGTGGCAAGGAGTTGAATGTAGCTTTTAAAATGTGTGATAGCTTTCTGCCTTCCGCCTGTGTCTTCCTTCAGAAGACTTTTTTAATGTACAAATTGAATATACATTTAAACAATTACAAGGTTGCCACACTGTTGACAAGGAACCTGTTGCAGCCTTTAAGACAGTCTCAAATAGAATAATAGCCCTCTATGACTTCAACAAAAATTCATTTTTATTGAAATTAACCAGCATATACTAGAACCTAAAGGAAAAAATAATTCTGCCAGACTTGGCAGCACGGCAGGACCAGTTTGTGCAATCTATTTACTGGTAATAATGGTTATGTAGGAGGCCCTTGCATGGGACCGTCATTTGCTCACAAGGACATGCACCTCACAGCCTGGTTCAGAGCATAGTCATTATTCTGGATGCTCCCATTTCAATTCAACTGTATTTTTGAGTGTGTAATTTAAAAAAAAAAAAAAAAAACCTTCCAGGGACCATTAAGTAATTCTTGGACACCCCTCAAAGGACAGACACAATATATTTAGGCACTTAGCCATCCAGTTATCACCTCTTCTTTCAAAAGGCCACATCAGCAAAGAGTAAAGGAATAGATTGGAAATGCCTAACTGGTATCCTAGCCAGCTGTATCTACTTGGCCTGATGTATTATTATATAGGCCAACTATCAACAATCAATTCTTTAATCCTCTCTTAGAGCTGCTTGGCTGCTTGTACTGCTCCATAACTCACTATCATAATCTCCTTTGACACATGGTGAAGTCCAAAGCACAGTCTCACATAGAGCCAGGGTTGCAGTCTGGAACACTCGGAAGTGCAAAGAATTTGCATTTGACCCTTTGCCTATTCACTCACAGAAGTCCCTGTCCAAAAGAGAAATAGCACAGGACCTGAAATCACCAGGAGATCCCAATTCTCTATCCAGGTTTTGTATCTAAAGTTGGGGATTTGGAGCAAGGCAAGAAGCAGCACAAGTATCCCTCAGTTTCCTTTTCTGTTTTTAGAGGGTGGTGAATTTCCGGACTTCAAAGCGTCCTTTCCACATTGAGCATCTATAGCAGTGATGCCACTATTTTAACATGTCAGTTTTATTTTGCTTTATGTCCTCTCTTTGTTGAAAGTAGTTAACCCTTTCCTTAAGTGAAGACAACTTGACAAGGATGAATGTTCACACTGGATAACCAACTCATATTCCCAGCCTGCCTCCAATCTTCTAGAGACTCATACTGGAAAAACAATGAAAGCGACTCCCATGTATAGTATAAAATCAATAATTTTTGTTAACTTCTACTGAGTGTCCAGAACTGTAGTGTGTGTGTTTATGTTGGAAGTGGAATAGTGTGTCATTTAGAATACAACTGAAGTTTAGAGAGAGTCAAGGAATTGATAAGAAAATTGTTGAATTTAAAGTATTCAGGCTAGAGTACTAAACTTCGTATGGCCAAATGAGTCAATCTATAAGAAGGTAAGGCTGACATAGTCATGGAACAAATGGTTAGAAAGGTAAATTTTGGTGTGTGCCTTACAAGACAGAAAGATTTGATAAAAGGGAAAAAAACAAGGAAAAAGTTATTCCATAAATGTGCCAATGTTTATAGAGATAGAAATGACTGAATATATGCAGTGCTTAAAAATAAGAGCTTTGCAATTTGGCAGCCTGGCTTCTGATCCTGTTTCTGTCATTTGTAATTGTGGATCCTTGGGTAAGTCACCACCTGACTACTCTGAGCCTCTAAATTTCTTTGCCTATAAAATGGAGATATTTAGAATGGCTAGCTCAGGAATTAAGTTATGAGGATTAAACTAAATGAAAATTAAACAAGATAATAGCTAGCACATAGCAAGTATTCAATAAGCTTTAGTCATAATTGATATCACTATCAATTAATATTTGTTGAGAACTTGTTACATGTCAATCACTCTTAGGCCCAAGAACTATAAATAAATTAAAACTAAGGTGCTGGCCAGAGAAATTCTCAGTCTGAAGACCAACTAATAAATCAATTAATTCACTGTGACACATATTGTACCAGAGCTTTGCAAATAGACAGGGAGCAAGCACCTAACAATGGTTGGGGAGTAGAAAAGGATGAGGAAAATAGATCACAAAGATGGCAAGGATTTTTTTTTTTTCCAGACACAGTCTTGCTCTGTCACCAGGCTGGAGTGCAGTAGCACTATCTAGGCTCACTGTAACCTCCATCTCCTGGGTTCATGTGATTCCCCTGCCTCAGCCTCCTGAGTACCTGGGACTACAGGTGACCACCACCATGCCTGGCAAAGTTTTTGTATTTTAGTGGTGATAGGGTTTCACCATGGCCAGGATGGTCTCAATCTCCTAACCTTGTGATCTGCCCTCCTCAGCCTTCCAAAGCACTGGGATTACAGGCAGGAGTCACCATGCCTGGCAAAGATAGTAAGGATTCTAAGTCTAAAAGAATGAGTAGGAACACACAAACACTAAATAAAAATAGTTTTCTAGATAGAATAAATATTAAATGCAAAGATACAGATATTTAAGAAACAATCTAAGAACTGAAATGGTTTGGTGGAAGATGGAGTACAGGATATGGAGGAAAACAACAGGGGACAAGGCTGGACAATTAGGAAAACGCAGATTTGAATTTGTTTCTTCAGGCAAAGGAGTCGGATGATAATGACTAATTCTAAAGAAGAAGAATAAAAAATTTAAAAGGCAAGGTGGAATCTGTAAATTACACTCAAGCTAATGAAGGGTCTTAAATGCTAATTCAAGGAGTTTGAATTTCAGCCTATGGACTTTTGAAAAGTACTTTTACTTCTAAAATAGGAGATAACCATTAAAAATCTATTTTAGGTAGATTAGGCAGGTTATAACCTGCAATTGCCCTAGTTATGGTGAAGGGGTGCCAGGCTGGGCTCAAAAATCAATGTCAATGAGAAGGTTGAACAGTGGAGTCAAAAGGCTGTTAATAATACTTAGAGCTAGGGAAGTAATGATACAGTTCTCCTTGGTCCCAAATCCAACTACTCACTGGTATCACCAGGAGAAAAGAGAACTATGTTCAAAGGAGAGGGATCACGATGTAAGCTGACTCCAAGCCATGCTAACACTTACTTCACTGCTGAACCCTACTTTGAGGAGGCCTCTCATGGAACCAGTGTTCTACAGAACACACTTTAAGAAACATAAAATCTTATCATCAACTGTCAGTGATGTTGTAAAGAGAAAAATACTGAATGAAGTATCGATGGTTAGTAAGGCATTTCTAAATAGAGTTAGGGTAATTTCTGTGTGACCTACAGTGTAGTATTTATAAAGGACAGATCTCTCTAAAATACAAGTTTCTTAACAATTTCTTGGCTTGTTCAAAGAAATAATGAAATTTTTAAAAAATAATTTTTACAGGATAGACTGTATCTGTGGTCCTAAATTCTACATTTTAAACTCCAGAACAGCTTTTAAAATTCTGACCATAGGTCACCATAAGTAACAGAACAAATGGAGTTCTGCTTCGCTTTTGAAAAGGATTATTGTGCAACTCATCGCTATAAATGTAAAATGCCAGAAACCTCCATGGCTGTAGAAAATCTAGTGCCTTTCAAAGTTTTGTTTAGAAAGCTCTGAAGAATGAGATTAATTATAGAATCCCTAACGTCTCCTTTTTTTTTTTTTAATCCACACCACACAAGATTTAAGAGCCAAGCCAGAAAACATCAAATGACTTGTTCAGCATTGTTCAAGGAGAAACATTGATGTTTTCTGCCACATACGAGAAACGCTAAGATTTTTATAAAAGGTAAAATGAGATATGACCAGCAGCACGTCTGCTATAAGATGCTGTTACACCAACTACCATAAGCAGATCAATATAAAACAAATTCATATTCCTGACTGCCCAAAAGGAAAAAGACCCTCACAATTCCACAGTGCACGAAAGAAAAATGGTGTTAACAAATAATGAATATAAAGCTGGTCTCAGTGACCTCTAAGCCTGTAAAAATCAAACACATTTTTATATAACTTTATTATTTCTTGTTTAGAAATAATAAAGAGTGATAGACAACTCTGGTATTCACTGAACAAGGGATAGCAAAAATTCTTTTATCGTTTTAAGGCCCAACTCAGCCAATAAAGACACATTTTATTGTAATTGAATTTTCTCTTTAGTCTTTAAAAATAGAAACTACATCACCACCTGGTAAAATGACTACTAAGCACTTAACTGTATGAGATTTTGGTGGTCACAGGGAAAAGAAATTACCAATTTAGAATTCTCTATGAACTAGATATCTTACATTTGTAAAGATTTTATGGTCTTTAAGCTGTTTCATTTACATTGCTACATTTGAGTTTCTCAATACACTTGTGAGACACGCAAGGCAGGTGATCTAACATCCGAATCAGAACAGAAAGCTGAACATCACCAACTCAGTCACCTGTCATGCCTGAGAACGTAAAGTAAGCGCAGAGTTAGGACTGCAACACATGGTCCCTAACTCCCTTTCTAAGAGTCTTTCTCTCACACTATAGCTGTTAAGAAATCAAGTTTTCTACACTTGCTCCTCATAACAAAGTTGTTGTTTGCCTCTTTCACAATACGTTTTAAAATGAATGATGACAACTGAAAGGGTTACCTTCAGCCAAAGAGTGGGTGAAAAGCAGAAATGGGCAGCTTTTGTAGGTTCGTGATATCACGGCAGCAGACATTAACCTATGGATTCAGTCTTCAGACAGCTATTGTGCACAGTAGCTTCTCCATATACAGGTGAAATTAATACTTAAGTAAGGACTAGTCCACACAATGCAAAAAAAATCTAAATCTCTTTGCAGATTACCATGAAAGCCATGGTCATTGGGAAGACACATAACCAAAATTCGGAGAAGACATGAATCCTGTAAAGATAAAGTGAGAAAAACTCTGGTGATATCTTAGCTGAAGTTGGGGGTCACAAATGGAAATGTCCAGAGCAATCAGGCAGGTAACACACTGAGGGAAGTGGGCTGGGTCTGAACTGGAGTGAGCTACTATGTAAAGGGGACAGCACTATTTAGCCCTAATTGAGTCCTGTTATGCAAGAGACCAGGCTCAATGTTCCCAAATCTTCCCTTTTATTTTTAAAGAGAAACTGGATTATTAGGATGAATTTGATTCCTAGCAACTAAATGAAAAAAGTAACAGAGCATGGATCCAACTAAACATGTCTATTGATTAGATTTAACCAGCATGTCAGATTCAGCCTGTGGACTAAACATTTTCAAGTTGAAATTTCAGTGTTAAAACTTCTAGTTTAGTCAATGATAAGTGTTTGATCATTTCTGGGTTTATGAAAAAAATGTATCTCATCGCTCAAAAATGTCCAACAGAGGGCTTATAGAGTAAACTAGAATTTTCACCTGTTCCCTGAGATAAGGGTTAGGGAGGCAACCTAAATCCACCTATTATAAGTTTATTATTTCTTTAAAACCTCTGATTTTATATTAAAAATTCACATTATTGTTGCCTTCCAATTCACAATGCATGTGTTCTTTCTTTTAATATCAACAAAGATGATTTTCACCCCAAATCTCTAGTAAAGACTCTCCAGGAAAATGTGCCACATTTATTCTGTGGCTTTCGAAACCTCTGCAAACCCTGTTTAAGAAGCATAGCCCTAAGATTAACCAGAGTTCTCTCAAGAGTACTACACTTTCTCATACCCAGCTGTCCTTGCACCTAAAGCTTTAGCTCCAGCTATCCATCAGACTGACAATAGTCAAGGGCCAGAAATTGGTGTAGCATACACAAAGAGAGACATGCTCACAAGAATTCTCAGGACTCACTCAAAATGTAGCCTGCTGGTCTTGCTTAATCTGATCAACACACTCACTATTGTCAGAAACAATGGCCGTGATTTTTCAGGCCTTCTCTGGCCTCTTGCCTTTCAAAGCAATGTCTTCACTGAAATTCTCAGAAGAATAACTTGTCTTCCCATCAGGGTTGAGACTACAAAACTTCCTCCAATATTGCCTCATACTACTTTTATCTTTAATGCTAAAGTTCACTGAGAAGTACTTGGACATCAGAATGACTCATTGGTAGAGCATCAGAGAGAAACTAAAGCTCCCCTAGCAGCATCAGGCCATTCCTAGAGATATCTCTTCCGACGATCAATAAAACTGTAAAATATACTAAATACTTAGAAGTAAGTATGCTTCTAAGTCCATTGATATCTCTGACAAGGTATTTTTAGGACTAGCATACATAAATATTTCAAGGCTATAGACCATATATGGATGCACAACATTATATATTAAAATGTGGTAGAGGCTGAAAAATTGTGTGCCCCACCTACATTTTGTTTTTCTAATCTTCTTTTATTTCAAAGAGGATTCTTAAGCGTATTTCTCTTGTATTCTTTTATCTCCAGACACCAGAAATGCCCTTTGTGTGGCAATGATTAATGGCTCTCAAAAGCAAAAGAAGCTGTCTCCTCTGAAAGCTTTCTGAGTCTCTAAATGTACGCTATTTTTTCTGTGATAAATATCACCGCATTTTTATGCACACTATTTTCCCCCTGGAAAATACATAATCATGCTAGCTAAACATTGGTATAGGATTTTACTTTGAGACCTTTGGGATGCTTCTTCCATCTGCCAAGAGGCATTCTGTAGATAATCATCCTTCATGGTTCCAAACCAAAAGAAAAAAAATTAAAGATTAAAACTGCCAGAAAACCATAGAGTTAACTTACTTCCATTCACAGGCCTGAAAGGAAACCACAGAGGAATTTCTGACTATTGCAATTTGTCTTAAATATGCCAATACACTGTTAACATTCAAGACTCATTAAGCAGATTTGTAGCATTCACTTCACATCTGATGTACTAGGGCCTCAGAAAATAGATTTTTTTTAACTCATTAGTGACAGTGAAGTGGACTCTAGCCACTGTGTCCTTAACAAAGCAAAATAAAGCCTATTCTCCATGAGGTATGAGATGGCATTAAAATAAATAAGGATCTGCCCTGATATAGCATCCAGATAATGATGGCTTGGGTATAATCTTCTGTGCCTGCAAATCAGGAGTTAAATGATAACAGATAGTTGTGGACTTTAAACCACCAATCTCCCTTGCTATACACCTCCCTGCTCCCTGCACCAGCAAGATATTATAAAAGGTAGTGGTGGGATTATCAAGTAAGAATTATTCCTGAGACGCAAGTTTGGTTCAACATATATAAATCAATCAATGTAAGCCATCATATTCACAGAATTAAGGACAGAAACCATAGGATCATCTTAATAGATGCAGAAAAAGCATGTGACAAAAGTCAGCATCTTTTTATATTAAAATTTGACAAATGAGATATAGAAGAAATGTTCCTCAAAAAAATAAAAGGCATATATGACAATCCCACAGCTAGCATTATACTCAACAGTGAAAAGTCAAAGGCTTTCCATCTAAGATCAGGAACAAGACAAAGATGGCCACTCTAACTACTTCCATTCAACATAGTACTAGAAGTCCTAGCCAGAGCGATTAGACAAGAGAAAGAAATAAAATGAATCCAAATAGGAAAATATGAAGTTAAATTGTCTGTTTGCTGATGACATGATCATATATAAAAAATAGTAAAGACTTCACACACAAGAAGAAAACTACTAGAACTGATGAAATCAGTGAAGTTGCAGGATACAAAACCAACATGCAAAAATCAGTAGTGTTTTTATACACAACCACAAACTGTCTGAAAAAAGAAACTAAGAAAATAATCCCACTTGCAGTGGCATAAGAAAATACATAGAAGTAAATTTAGCCAAGGAAGTAAAAGATGTCTATATTGAAAACTACAAAACACTGATGAAAGAAATTGAAAATGACACAAATAAATGGAAAGATATCCCATGTTCATGGATTACAAGAATTTATATTATTAAAATGTCTATACTAACCAAAGCAATCTACAGATTTAATGCACTCCATATCAAAATTCTAATGTAATTCTTCACAGAAATAGAAAAAAAATCCTAAAATTCATACAGAACCACAAAAGACACCAAATAGCCAAAGCAATCTTGACCAAAAAGGACAAGGCTGGAGACATCACACTACTTAATTTCAAAATATATTCCAAAGCAATAATAGTCAAAATGGCATAATACTGGCATAAAAACAGACACATCAACCAATGGAATAGGATAGAAAGCCCAAAAATAAACCCACATGTCTACAGTCAATTGATTTTCAAAAAAGGTACCAAGAACACACAATGGGGAAAAGATGTTATCTTTAATAAACTGTGCTTGAAGAACCACAAAATTTAAATGTCCCTTATCTCACTCTTATACAGGATCAACTCACAATCAGTTAAGGACTTAGACCTGAAACTATAAAACTACCAGAAGAAAACAGGGAGAAAGCTATATGACAGTGATCTGGACAAAGATTTCTTGGATATGATCCCAAAACCACAAGCAATAAACCCAAAAGTAGACAAATGAGATTGCATCAAACTAAAAGGAAATGACTGACAGAGTGAAAAGACAACCCACAAATTGAGAGAAAATATTTGCAAATTATATATCAGAGGCCAATATCCAAAATATATAAAGAACTCAAACTACTTAATACAAGAAAACAAATAACTCTATTTAAAAATAGACAAATAACTTGAATAGACACTTCTTAAAAGACATACAAATGATTAACAGATGTATAAAAAATATTCAACATCTATTTTAGACACTGTTGGTGGTACTGTAAATTAGTATAAACAGTATGGAGGATCTTCATAATACTAAAAATAAAATTACCATATGATCAAGCAATCTCATTACCAGGTATATACCCAGAGGAATTAAAATCAGTATGTTAAATAGATGTCTACACTCTCATGTTCATTGAAGCATTATTCACGTTAGCCAAGATATGAAAACAACCTGTGTCCATCAATGGATGGATTTTTAAAATGTGGTATATATATACAATGGAACACTATTCAGCCTTAAAAAACACAACAGGATATTCTGTCATTTATGACAACATAGATGAACCTAGAGGGCTTGTATTATATTAAGTAAAATAAGTCAGGGACAGAGATAAATATGTGATCTCACTTACACATGGAATGTAAAAAGTCAAATTTATGGAAGTAGAGAGTAGGATGATGGTTACCAGAGGCTGAGGATGGAAAAGATGGGCAGGGAAAGGAGAGAGCTTGGTCAACAAGCACAAAGTTACTGTTAGAAGAGATACGTTCTGGTTTTCCATTGCACAGCAAGGTGAGTAGAGTCAATAATAATGTATATTTCAAAATAGCTAAAAGAGAGGACTTTAAATGTTCTCACTACAAAGAAGTGATAACTATTTGAGGTGGCAGATATGCTATTTACCCTGATTTGTTTCATGAAGCTATAGTTCTATAGTGGATCCACAGAACTCTGCCATCCATTTTTTTTTTTTTTTCAGAAAGGTGGGAAATGTGAGTTTTACTTAAAATATGGTATTTACTGTATTAGCCCATTCTCACACTGCTATGAAGAACTGCCTGAGACTGAGTAATTTATAAAGGAAAGGGGTTTAATTTACTCACAGTTTCACATGTTTGGGGAAGCATCAGAAAACTTACAATCATGGTGGAAGGTACTTCTTCACAAAGCAACAGAAGACAGAATGAATTAGTACTGAGCAAAATAGTTTCTTATAAAACCATCACATCTCATGAGAATTCTTACTACCAAGAGAACAGCAGCATGGCGGTAACTACCTCCATGATTCAATTACCTCCCACTGGTTCCCTGCCATGACATGTGGGGATTATGAGAACTACAATTCAACATGAGATTTGGGTAGGGACACAGCCAAACCATATCACTTGCATAGCATAAGTTCTGGAATATTCTTGTTAATGTCATTAAATCTATATGAAGACTTGATTCTGAAAGACCAAGAGACATCAATAAGCATTTTTAGAGAAAGTTTAATACTAGAAGATGTTTTATCTGGAAAGCTGTGATATACAGGTCAGTGCCAAAGTGACCTTCAAGAAACCCTTATTAACCAGAACATAAATTCCTCTAGGCTGAACTTAATGCTGTGTATATCCCTGAAATCCCATAGCAGCAGTAAAGATAGAGTCCAGTCTTCCTTTGCCTTCATCCACTCCTCACTTAGCCAGTAGTGAGGGTATCCTCTCACCTTAATTTCTAGCCATTTGTCAAAGCTTTCTTTGCTGAGATCTTGTCAGTTATTCAAAACCGATATTACTGAGGTCTAAATATGCAAAGGACTTCAACTGAGATTTTCTAATAGTGCTTCCTGTGTTCTATATTGCATAATATATGGAATAATTATGATTATGGTTAATTTATTGATGTACTCTATCTCTCCAGCTGTACCTTAAGCTCTACAAGGGCAGAGTCCTTGCACCTGTAATAGTGCAGTGCTTGATAGGTGCTTGACAAATTAATGTGGCTTATTTGATAGGGTGAATGAAGGACTAGGGAAAAAGAGAAGAAAGGAGAGAAATAAGGAAGGGAAGAAGGAAGAAAGGGAGAAGAAGGGAGAGGAAAGGATAAAGAGACAGAAGGAATTTTTTTTTATTTGAGACTGAGTCTTGCCCAGCTACCCAGGCTGGAGTACAGTAGTGTGATCTGGCTCACTACAACCTCTGCCTCCCAGGTTGAAGAAATTTCTCTTGCCTCAGCCTCCTGAGTAGCTGGGATTACAGGTGCCTGCCACCACATCTGGCTAATTTTTGTATGTTTAGTAGAGATGGGATTTACCATGTTGGCTAGAATGGTCTCAAATTCCTGACCTCAAGTGATCCACCTGCCTTGGCCTCCCAAAGTGCTGAGATTACAGGCATGAGCCACTGTGCCTGACCAACACGTCTAACAATTAGGAAAAAAAAAAAGATTATATCTCTCCTCAAAAATCTTCTGACCTTATTGCCTAGATAGAAATATATTTATATTTTATAACAGAAAGTCCATAATAACTTATAACCACACAATCTAGTACTTGGCCTCTAAAAGGAATAATATAGGAATTAAAATATGAAGATCAGCCTGGCTGCAGAACTTAGAGAAGGTTTTATGAAACAGAGGGAATTTTTTGCTGGACCACAAAGAATGTAGTGAAATGGATAAGCGAAAATGAAAGAGGATGGCAAGTCCTAGCACGTTCCCTGATATTCTCTCTCCCTTCTTTGTGTCTTTCATTAGTGATTAGTGATTTCTGCTTTGAATAGCACAGTAATTGCAACTTGACTTTCTTCGGCTTGGAGAATAATTTTCATTCCAATAGAGAATAAACACCAACATTTAATGGGTAAACTTACCATGTATCAGGTCCTGTGCTAGGAACTGAATATAAATCATTTAGTCTAATCCTTATACAAACCACTATGATTATGTCCACTCTACAGATAAAACTGAACAGAGGCCAAGAACCTTGCTTCATATCACACAACAGGAAACAGCTGATAGAAAAATCAACCACTGATGCTTAGAAAATTTGGAAGGGCAGAAACAGACCCTCCAATTACCTCACACTTTAATGATAACACAGAGTTTACTTGGCAGCAAAATTTACTTTTGTTAACCTAAGCTTTTGTCTTTATGTCCTATATGTAAGTTCTCAGAAGTCCAGATATGAGAAGATGAGAGAGCGTGCTAGATATTTTCATTTAGCCCTTGATACGGTTTGACTACGTCCCCACCCAAATCTCATCTCCAATGATATCTCCCATTATTCCCACATTTGTGGTAGGGACCTGGTGGGAGATAACTGAATCACAGGGGCAGTTTCCCCCTTACTATTCTTGTGGTGATAAATAAGTCTCATGAGATCTGATGGTTTTATAAGGAGTTTCCGCTTATGCTTGACTCTCGTTCTCTCGTCTGCTGCCACATTAGATGTGCCTTTCACCTTCTGCCATGATTACGGGACCTCCCAGCTACATGGAATTATGAGTCTATTAAACCTCTTTTTCTTTATAAACCACCCAGTCTTAGGTATATCTTTGTCAGCAGCATAATAATGAACTAATACAGCCCTTCAAGTCCACTCTGCACTCTTCATCCTGCTCCCAACAGCTGATCTGTGGAGCCTGCAGCAGTGCACCTACTCTTTAGCTTCCCAGAGAGGTTATCCAACAGAATGCACCCATAGGGAATCAGGAAGGAGAGACAGAGATCATGCTCTGTATTCTCCAGATACCCTCCCTGCTGGGCCACCTCAGGTTGTGTCCTCTAATAAAGGTGGAGGATCCAGAGGATCCAAGTAAATCTCAATCTCTATCCATCTTCCCCACCCCCACCAATCCTCCTATTCCACAATGTAATCATTTTTTTCCTTTAACTTTTCCAGGCCTAAATGTTTTTCTATAACCAGCCTCTATTACCCCTTGCTGCTTTTTCTACACTCAAACATTTATAGAGTCCTTTTACACCGTAAAATGCAGCAATCCCACTTCTGGTATATATTCAAAGAGATTGAAATCAGTATGTTGAAGAGATATGCATATTCCCATGTTCATTTCAGCATTACTCACAATTGCCAAGATACGGAATAAACCTACATGTCTATCAATGAATGAATAAATAAAGAAAATGTGGGATACACACAAGAGAATACTATTAAACTTTTGTTTTAAAAAAGGAGAAAATCCTATCATTTGCTGCAACATGGTTGAACCTGGAGGACACAATGCCAAGTGAAATAAGCCAAGCACAGAAAGGTAAATACTGTGCATGATCTCACTTACACAGGAAATCTAAAACAGTCGAACTCATAGAAGCAGAGCATAGAATCGTGCTTTCCTGGGCCTGGGAGGGTGGGATGAGGAAAGGAGAGATGTCTGTCAAATGCACAGAGCTTTAGGTAAACAAGAAGAATACATTTTTGAG
Organism: Sapajus apella; assembly: GCF_009761245.1. Taxonomy (NCBI): domain Eukaryota; kingdom Metazoa; phylum Chordata; class Mammalia; order Primates; family Cebidae; genus Sapajus; species Sapajus apella. The sequence goes on from NW_022436963.1 coordinate 30,330,392, forward strand.
ATCTCTTGCAAAGGCTGGTGATTATAGTTAATAATAACGTGTATTTTTAAAAAGAGCCTCCTTAAATTTTCCTCAGTTACACAACTTAAGTTTTCTGCAGTGAGCCTACACAGGTAATAAGTTTGTGAATTAGAATTGTGATATTTAAATATATAAGGAAAGGCCCAGATCTGAGGTACATTTTGGAAAAAGTAACATAACTGAATAAAATACTGAAACAGGTAAGAAAAGCCAGATAATATCAAAAATAACCTAAGATTTCTGAGTCCAGGTAATCTGGAAAAGGATAACACTGACAGAAATAGGAACATTATTAAAGGAAACTTAGGAGTTCTTCATACTGTGGATATCTGTCTCTTTATTTGAATGTCTGTTTGGGAAACTGCAATTCCTAAATAAGCCAATATGAAAAAAATTGAAGTCTACACTACTTCTACTAGTCCCATTTGCCAGAGAAATCAAGATCATAAATTGAATATGTAGTCTTACAAACTATTTTATATGTTATTTACATAAATGTGTATCCTGGCCCAAGGACATTATTATTCTTAACAATACAACTGTAAAATGATATATGGTTTTTTTAACAAACTATAAATCACTATTTCATGATTTGGCAACTTGAAATTTTTACTCAAAATTGCTTTGGAGATCTATCCATGTTGGCATATATAGCTCTATTTCACTTATTGTAACAGTTACGCAATAATTGGTCATAATTGCTTCATCTGTTTGCTTCGTCTGTTCCTCTACAAACAAATTTTTTACTACAACAAACAATACTTCAGTGAACCTCCTTGTCTAAGTCACCTTAGGAAAATTTCTGTAGAGTTATTGTGGCATCGTTGGGCCAAAAAAATCAAAATGAGTTTAGAAACCTTTATTTTTGAGGTTTGGGCTATGCGATTGGGCATCAAAATGGAATTTTAACAGTAGTCATTAGTAAATATAGGCCTGAAGAAAAGATAAAAAAAGAAATAAAGATAAAATGTCTATTTGCAATGATATTTCTATTTCTTTTTTTTCAGCTAGGGGATGAAAATAGCACTGTTTTTCAGGCCATAAACCAGGCACCTTGCAATCCTTACCTCCTTTAGTCTTCACATGTACCCTTCAAGAGATATCTGACATTCACTAATGCCTCATTGTAGGTAATAGTTTCCACCTCCACTACAATTCCATTTTTTTTTATATCAGAACAATATAACAAATAGGATATTCCAACTGTATGAAATGTATCCTTTTTAAAATCATCTTTTTCAGTTTAAAAAAGAGAATAAAATCACAAATAAAGAAATAACAAGTAACTTGAAGGTGACAGGAAAAGTAGAAGCTAAATAATCCACAAACTAGTCAACCCCTGGAGAAATCAGGAATTGCCTCTGTTTGAACTCTTAAAATTAATTTGTTTTCCCAGTGAGGGTTTGCTGGTTTGAGGCAAAAAGATCTATTCTTCAATTAACTGAAGATGTCATACTTGCATCAGAAACCCTCAATAACTCCAGGCAGTTAAATAAATTAGGATTTACCCTGGATAAACATAGGTCACATTTATTATAATCCTCATAAGCAAGCTACACCAACAGGTAAAATAAACTATATTTTTCCAGAACATGATGGTTTTAAGACAAAGGCAAAATATGAAAAAGAAAAAAATTCAGATGTCCCTTCAACCTATTCAGAAAGACTGTACCTAGTAGGTTTCCTTTTGTTTCCTGTTGTATTACCTCTTCAACTTCATTCTACCATCAGCTCTTTAGATCAATAGCCCAAGGTTGGGCACAGGGGAGCTTCAGGGACAAGCAGCAGAAGCTGGTGTCTGGTGTCACTAAACTGAGTTGAGAATTGTTCTCAGTTTTTAGATATACGGTAAACTGTCCAGAAGCTAAGATTTGCCAAATTTTCTTCCTATGATGCCCAAACTGAATAAATGGGAAAGATAATTTTCCTTAGGAGAGCTGTGCACAGAGTTAGGCTTAGGAATAGAGGCAGTAATAATAAAACAATAACTAACGTTTTACAGTAGTGTGCTATTTTATTTACTATTCATAACACTCTAGAGAGGCAGCTATCACTGAGGCTCCACTCACACAGCTGCCTAAGGATACAAAATGGGCAAATGACAAAGTTGATACTGATACTGATACTGATATTTCTGACTCATCTTTTTTCCTATAGTACTATCCTGCCTAGCTTTTAGCAGGTGTTTAGTGGGTATTTGTGAATAAAGGTCTCTCTTCATTGTATATCCCACCTGTCTCCTACTCACCTATCTGAATTGCCTGACGTTCAATGATCAGCCATTTGGCTCTATAATGGAAGAAATTATTCCCTATTAAAGCACAAATATCAGGGCCTAGTGTGGCAACTCATGTAGGTAATAGCAGCACTTTCAAAGGCCAAGACTGAAGGATCGCTTGAGACCAGGAGTTTGAGGCTGCAGTGAGCTGTGAAGGCATCACTGCACTCCAGCCTAAAATAAATAAATGAACTAAGTGCAAATATAAAGAGCTATACATTTTTTAGGCCAGGCAAGGTGGCTCACACTGATAATCCCAGCACTTTGGGAGGCCAAGGCAGGTGGTCACGAGGTCAGGGGATCAAGACCATCCTGGCCAACATGGTGAAAACCCATCTCTACTAAAATACAAAAAATTAGCTGGGTATAATGGTGTGTGCCTGTATTCCCAGCTCCTTGGACAGCTGAGGCAGGGAAATCACTTGAACCAGGAGGCACTTGAACCAGGAGGCGCTTGAACCAGGAGGCAGAGGTTGCAGTGAGCTAAGATCATGCCACTGTACTCCAGGCTGGCGACAGAGTGAGCTCCAACTCAAAAAAAAAAAAAGAAAAAGAAAGAAAAGAAAAGGAAAAGAGCTATACTTAAAAAAAAGTTTGCCCTAGTAATTCCATTCTTAGGAATAGCTCAACAAAAGCAAACTACAAAATATATGAGCTGTTTGGTGTGGTATTTTCTGTGATAACTAAAACAAAAAAAAAAGCAATGAGGAGGTCAGGAAAGAGGTGGAAGGAAGAGGAAACAACCTAAATGTCCAAGAATAGGGGAAGAAACTGTAGTACATAGAAGGTTAGAACATTATTTTTCAAACTGTAGGTTACAATTCATAAGGAGAGATGAAAATTTTTAAGTTAATCAAAGTCAGCAGTTTTTTTAAGATGAAATGGTTAACAAAGAAAATACAGCTGTCCCTCAGGATATTCGCAGATTGGTTCCTGGACCCCCACGTGTACCAAAAGTTGTGCAAACTCAAGTCCCACAGTTGGCCTAGTGGAACTTGGGCATTGGAAAATTTGGCCCTCCATATACTGAGTTTCACCTCCCACCAATACTGTATTTTTATTTTCAATCCATAATTGGTTGAAAAAAGTCCACACGTAAGTGGACTTGTGCAATTCAAACCTGGGTTGTTCAAGGGTCAACTGTAGTATGAAACAGAATAAAATGAAATAGAAAATATCAGACTACATCACTCCTTGTTAGGGTAAGAATTATCTCATAAAACTTTATTTATCTGTAAATATGTATACGTATGTGTGTATGTATACCAAGTACAAGGAAAAGGTGTTTTTTAGTATGGAAAATGGCAAAAAAAAATTTGAAGTGCACTGGCCTAGGTTATGGTTCATTCATTAAAATTTATTTGAGAGAAATTCTGGAGGAAATTTAAACGATGTTAAGGAAAAGTCGGTCACAAAGTGGTGTAAAATATTAGGATGGCAATTTTAGAAAATATGAATGGGTATATGTAAATGATAGGAAAGGCATGAGAAAACAGTCATTGTTCTAAGAAGACATGTGATTATTATCCCTCATTTTGTTTTTTATTTCTGATCTGAGACAAATAAATTTACAATTAACTCTAGTTCAGACTGGCCTTAAACTCTGTTGATAATCTCAATAAATAAAGCAAATTGGAATGCACTTCAAGCAAGCAAAGAACCAATCTACTGAGGATATTTATAAATGAAACTAGAACACCAGATACATAAAATATGCCTGCAGGATGGAACAAAACATTTCTAAGACCAACAGCATGTTTCTTTATACACATGTCAATGCTGAGAGGGATAACCAATTAAACTATCTCTTGCTCATTTATATCTTAGCATTAGTTAGTGTATCTGGTTCATTACAATGAAAGAGTTTGCTTGTGGCAAGAATAGATAAAACTGCTAATGGTGAGAAGAAATTGTAAAAAGAGGGACTAGAAGGTGCTAAGTTGTTTCTCTTCAGCACCTTCTAGTATCTTCTTCTATTTTACAATTTTGCTTAAAATTGGACGTTTCTTAGAAAGGTATCCTGTGACCATCATAAAGATGGATGAGACCCATATCAAGTTAAAGTACTTCATGAAGCCACCTTAGCTAGTCTGGAGTTACTCTGAGTAAGAAGTTAGACTTGGGGGCTGGATGAGGAAAGGAAGGGGCAAGGGAAATGATTAATGAGGTTATAATCAGCATAAGTGGAAACAGCTGGGGAAAGCAAACAGCAAACTTGAGATTTCTTCTTATCCCCTCTACCCCACTATCCAACAGAGTGAGAATAATATTTCCTTTCAGACACTAAAAGCTGTAGATGCTTACCAACAAACTCATATAATTTCAAGCTCTCATAGTGCTAGCTAGCCTACAGAATCTGAATTAATCTTGTTTTTCAATTAAATATTGAATGCCAATCTGCATAAATAGTTACAATTTCTAAAGTATGTGGCAGGATGAGGTGTTCTGATCCCATACACACTTTTATCCTTCTGGTCCTCATCACTTATTGAGGAAATACATTTGGTAAAGCTGATTTTAAAATATTTATTTTTTATTGATATGTAAATATTTTACACATTTATGGGATATATGTGATATTTTGTTGCATGTATAGAACATGTAATAATCAAGTAAGGGTATCTGTCACCTGGAATATGTATCATTTCTATGTGTTCGGAACATTTCAAGGTCACTTTTCCAGCTACTTTGAAATATATATTACAACCTGGGCACAGTAGCTCACATCTGTAATCCCAACACTTTGGGAGGCCAAGGCAGGAGGATGGCTTGAGTCCAGGATTTAGACCAGCCTGGGCAACATAGCAAGACCTTGTCTCCACAAAAAAAAAAAAAATTAGAAATTAGCCAGCCATGGTGGCTTGCACCTGTAGTCCCAGCTATGTGGGGGTGCTGAGGCAGGAGGATTCCTTGAGCTAGGAGGTTGCAGTAGCAATGAGCCATGATGATGCCACTGCTCTCTAGCCTGGGCCACCATGAGACCCTGTCCCAAAAAATAATAAAAAAAAAAGATACACACACACACACACACACACACACACACACACACACACACATATATATCTCACATTATTGCTAACTATAGCACCCTACTCTGCTATTAGGACTGAGAGAATTTTTAAACTATTAATGCTAAAAGAGGCGGTCAGCACTAAGAGAAAATACTAAAGGTTTGTTTGGAAGATGTACCATTCTTAACAACAACAGAAAAAAATACACTCAGTCTCTCTTTATGTGGCACAGTTAAGATGCACCACCACTCCCAGATCAGGATCAGGAAAAAAGATCATCATGACCTTAATGTGGTGTAGGTAGATAGAAACAAATTACTGAAAGTTACTCCACAGATCCAGAAGCCTTTTCAAAAGGTAAAGTAATGAACAAAGCTTATCTGTCATCTCTAAACTTCCTTTAGATATTGGTAATGTGAACATTAACAACATAGCCTATATAGAAGAGAGCAAAGAGAAAGGTCATTCCTTGTCCACAAGCCAACGCTAAAAGATGCTGAATGGACATTTCTGAAATCAGACTTCATCTATAGATTCTTGGTGGAAATTTCATCAGCTAATTTCTTGGGTGGAAGCTGGGAGATGCCTCACACTTAAATTGAGGAACCAAATACCTAAAATCAAGACTGAGCTTTCCTGTTACACCACTGACCGTTTTGATCTAAGACAGACATTATCCATGAATAAAGAAAAAATTACTCATATTGCAGAAGGACATTAAGATTTTGAGTAAGGTACCATGCAGAGTTTGTAACAGCAGAATCAAAGCTTTTATATTCTCTATTTATCGCACCCCTATGTCATCTACAGTTACAAACTCCTGGGACAAAAGAAAAAGGAAATGATTCTAGACTATCATGTGATGAAAGTACCTCTAAATTCTAAGTGTAATTCCCCACATTTAAGGCAAGGTGCTAGAAAAATACAGCTTCATGAAAGGTTAAGTGCAAGTGTTCACGTGACTTAAGAATCTTTAATGTACTACCCTCATTGACCAAGTTACTACCTACCACTAGTTAATGTAAACTATTGTTTGCATTTTATAATACTTTACAATGTATAAGTACTTTAAGTGGCCAACATAAAAATTCATGAACCCCATGTCAGGTTAAACCACTTTGTGAATCTACCTCAGCTGATCTGGAGTTACTTTGGGTAAGGAGAGGCTAAACTGGAGGTAGCGAGAGACTGGAAGGTATGTTTAGCTTCTTCCTTAACATTACATAACAGAGAAGTATTTAAGAAATAATTAAGCCTAATTTGTCCATGCCCATTAGACACCCATGTACACACAAGTTCAGTTCACAAATGAGAAAATCAGCTGCCTTTTAAAAACATTTCAACTTATTTAAAATATGTTGCCTTTATTTCTGAGGGAAAATATCTACTTATGATACGGGAAGCGGGTAGGGAATCGCTGAGTAGAGAAAGGCAGGGTCGCTGGCTAGGGCTCTTCTCTTCTGGCCTATGCCCGCAGACCTAGGCGAAGACAGGCTCTCCTGCTTTTAAGCCCGAACGTTGCATTTTCCAAGACCACTCTGGTCCACCATACACCCCATGCTGTGCCTATAAAAATCCCAAGACCCTAGCAGGTGCAAACACAAGCAGAGGATGTGGAGAGGAGCAGAGGAACAGAAGAATACACCGACAGGTACCAGTGGACTCCTGCAGGCCATTAACAGCGGAACAACATGGTATTCGGCTGGGGGCCACCAGACTCAAGGGGAAGATGATCTTCCCACTCCATCTCCCTTCTGCCCTCTCCATTTACCTCACTGAGAGTTACTTCCACTCAATAAAACCTTGCACTCATTCTCCAAGCTCCCGTGTGATTCAACTTCTCCAACACACCATGGCAAGAACTGCAGGATACAGAAAGCCCTCTATCCTTGCGATAAATCACAGGGTCTAATTGAGCTGAGTAACAAGCTGCCTGATGGTGGCTAAACTGAAAGAGCACACTGTAACATGCACCCACTGAGTATTCCCGAGCTGTAAACACTCAACCCTAGATGCTGCTGTGGGGTCAGAGCCCGAAAATGTCCCTGATGACCTGCTCGTCTGCAACGTTCCCCACGAGTGGTTTGAGCCAGCCACACCTGTATCTCATGCGCTGTGACGGGGATAAGGGGAACTTTTCCCTTGTCACTTGGACCAGCTGAGCAGATTGATTATTTATTTCCTCTCTAGGTTTTCATTTTTTAAACTAATTATATTCTTTTCATGTTTGAGTCCAATTTCTGAATGAAATGTTCTGTTTTATTCTCAATACCTTAATGCTGAAACTTTCTAGATATGAAACTACATTCAAAAAATATACCACTAAAAATCTATTTTGTAAACAAATGACTAAATTGGGGCAGATTTGCCATTTGGGCTGGCAGATTTTCTACTGTAGAGAGTGCTATCAGTGAAAAGAGTTCTGATGTTCAAACAATGAGCTCTGGAAATTTAAAAAAAACATCAGGCATTTTAATGAACACAAATAAATGAAAGTTACTGATATTTTTCATGACCCCCTATCTTGCAGAGCTTTATACTTTTCAACATGTCTCCAAATCCATTATACCATTACATCACTTGATTCCCACATATGTCTATGAGGTGGATCAGGCCACAGTTATCATCATCCCCAATTTATTTATGAGAATCCTGAGACACAAGGAGGTTGTATACAACCTATATAATGTCACATAGAAAGTTAACATACAAGAGGGATAACCCAGATCTCCTGGTTGCTAATTTGTTTTCTACCAAGTCACTTCACTCCCCAACATCAAGAGCCATGTCTCTTTAATGTGTCCAAGAAATGTGAGTAAGAACAATGATTATTATTCCCCTGGATCCTCCTTTCTCCACTGCACAAAACAAGCAATTTCCAGCTACTAACATACATAGTTGCTTTCCTGCAAAGTTTTCCCATAGAAACCCTGAAATTTTCAAAGAGTTAGCTATTGCTAGATGGAGGCATGAGAAAGCTTTTTGTTTTATCCTCCCATATCCCAGTTTGATCTATTAAATTTTGAACTCGGTGCTTCTTTAAAGGTGTTTAAAATTCAGTGCTCAAATCCCAAATTTCTCAAGGGTCAGCAAGTCAAAATCATTTACACTATATCCCTGAGTTTCTTTCCTTTTTATCCTTTCTTTTATATGAAAAGCAATAAACCAGTGACCCATGCTTTTCACTCAGAGACTCTTTGGTCTGTACTTTAATCACTTCTTATCTGGTATCTTCACTATAGGGTATCATGCTGAAAATAAGTACTATACAACTATTTACTTCTCACTGGACAATTCCAGCAATTTCTATCAGGTCAGTTCAATACCTGGTGAGATTGGCAGTTATCAAATCATGAGTCCAAATCTGTCACCACTTGGAAGATAAATAAGGTCATGGATGTGCGATTGCAAAAAAACAAAGGAAATCTATTTGACACTTTGTGTAAAACAAAGTTTGCGAACAGCTAATGAATGCTAGGTGAACAAAACGAACCTCCACTTATAGTTATACATGGAAAATCTACAGTCATTAAAGACAATGGCATAGATCTATGTTTACTGAGACAAGATGTTTATAACATTTTACAGAAGCATAGATAACATGACTTCATCTTAAATTCTATCCATGTATAGAAGAAAATCCAGAAATTGTAACTTTCTCTAAGCAGAGGAGTTTTGGATTTTTTAATATTTTTAAATTTTTGTTTATACTTTCTAGGTTTTCTCTATTGAGTTTATTTTTCTTACGTTATCATAATTGAGAAGTCAAAACCTATCTGTGGAAATTTAAGTAAAGTAAAGGTTAATAGGGCCATGGACCTCCCTTTCCATCTTTCAAATGAGCTAAAGAATGCAACAAATATAAATGAAATAATCTCATGGGACAAAATGACAAATTATTCCTGGAAAGGGATTTAAATTATGATACATGCTAATTAATACTCAAGAAATTAGGTGAGCAGGCACTTAAGGGTAGCTTCTTCCTCATCTTTTCTGGAACTGATTTTCTTAGTTCTCTTCCTTTTTTGTTTTAGGAGCAAATAGGTGGCTTAGTGGATAGAGGCCTGGGCTTAGAGTCAGAAGGCCTTGGTTACCTTATTAGCCTTTCTTCTTAATTGCATAGGATTCACCACCTCTCTGAGTTTTGATTTCTTTATCAAGAATGAGGACAATAATACCTAATTCATGTAGGAATTCCCTGAGAAAATACATCTGAAAATTTGGAGCATAGAATTAGAACTCAAAAAATGTAACTTAAACATGAATCTCTCCCAATTCCCACGTTGGGTTTCTGTTCTGACTGAAATAAAAACAGATACACTAAGTACTCAGGTTCTTGGATCTCATTCCCATTGGCTACATGGCTCTAACTGATATTCAAGTTGACGAGACAGCTAGCCCTTTCTAATCATCCTGTTATGCCAAAGAAGATATGGCTCCTACCAAGAGACTGACTATTCTGAACTTTTTTTTAACATCCAAAACAAGGCATAAATATGTGTCTTTGAAGCAGGATTCTCAGCTTGAACCTAAGGTATGTCCACCCTTAACATTCATAGTCAGGACATACCAGGGCAGATCTAGCACATAATAGGGTAGGGTAGATGAGAATGTTTTTGCATGAGTAAATAGAATCCTCTCCCCACAAGACATAGAAATATTCTCTTGAGTTATCTTTATACGCTTGACCACCATCGCCTCTAGCTTTGCCTCTCTTCCTTTTAGAGACAAAAGAAGATATTTTGCATGCTTGAAAAAAGGAACAGGATACATGGAAAAGAAACAGAGAACAAAAAAGAGCCATGATAGTGTGATTATCCACATTTAAAATGCAATAAAAGAGGTTAATTATTCAGTCAGGACACTCCAAATTATAGAACCCCCAAAAAAATATCAAATAACTGGAAATAAAAGAGAAAAAAATAAGAAAATTAGAGAAGGAATCCAGGAAGTCTAACATTAGTTCCAGAGAGAGGGACTGTCAGTTTTTCTGAAGAGCCTTCTAGTACCCTTTAAATATTTTAAATGTGTATATATATATTGCTTTAATAAAACAGAAATTAATTTTCAAGTATTATTTCTACTTATTGAACCCACTTTGTCACTTCTAATTTACTCATTAAACACACCATAATAACTACATTTATTGTGTAGTTATTTTAACATTGATTTTCTAAATGCCAAATCTAGTGGGCTGCTTCCAATACTCATACTACTTGAGAGCTGTGCAACATTTGTCACGTGACCACTCCCCAACCCTACCTTAATTTCCAGAACGTCACTCGTCCTTAGTTCTCCTTCTCTAAGAGCTCAACCTCACCATTGCTGATTTTTCTTCTACATTTTATTAAACTTTTAGGTCCAAACTTTACTTATTCTCCTTTTACTCTATACACTTGCTGGATACCCTTACTCCTAAGTTTTGATTTCCAGTCTGTAAGTCAATAATTGCCAAATCTGTATCCCATGAGCTTGATTTCCAGCTATCTACATCTTTGCGTGATATCCTACAAACACCTCAAACATAGCACATACAACACTGAGTTCATTATTTACCTATCTTCCTCCACTCCCCAAACCCAAATCCACCTAATCTGTTACATTTTTCATTCAGCTTAATGGCCTGACCTAAGGTAACAACCATGAGGTCACTCTCAACTCCTTCCTCAATCTTCAGATCACAAAGAGCTATAAGTCTGGCCTGCTCTCCCCACCTACATTGTCACTACCTTATCTTAGGCTTATTGTTTCTCTTCAGATGCTATTCTCTTCCTATCTAGTCCATTCTCTCCTTACTGTCTATTATCTTCCTTACAACCATATCTGCTCCTGCCTAAAAGCTTTCAACAGCTCATTTTCAGTATAATTTTCTTTGCCTGTCATTAGAGGCCTTCACAGTCTAAGACCCATGTTCCAGACAATATGCCTTAATACATTGTGATGCCTTAATACAATGTGAACCTCTGCCCCAGACACACTGCATTCTTCACTGGTCCTGAATGCCTCAGGCTCTTTCATCACTCCATCTGGTCCAACTGCCTGGAATTCCCCACCTTGACTTCTTCAACTAGAAAACACTAATTCTTCAAGGCCTTACTGAAATGTCACATTCTCCCTGATGCCATGCAGAGAAAACTCTTCTTTAGTATTCTCAGTATCCTGACATCCTGTTGTTATCTCCTGCAGCATTGTGAGTCAGACTTTGGATCTCCAGGAAGAGGACACACACACACACACACACACACACACACACACACACACACCCCACTACCACCACAACCACCACCAAGTTTTCACTGCATTTAGTTTGTAGCTAAGTACAAAACTTAACAGAAGTGGCTGCACAAAGTAAAGGCACACAGGAAGCTTTTCCTTTGTCCTTGGTTCCCCACAGGTTGTGCAGGTGCCACTAACACTGTTCATTCAGATAGGGTACAGTCATATTTGAGAAAAAAGTTGCAATACTGTTACAGCATCACTCCTTTATACTTGGACTTACAGCACCATTCACCTATGAGCTTCCTTTTTAGGAAATGTTAGCAAACAGCAGACCCTCCTTATTCTTAACCAAATTTAGCCCCTGTGCAGCATATCCTCACAGAGGAGAGAAAGCTGAGCCAGGGCACAATGTCCCTGAATAATGTCTCTGCCTGCAGACTTCCAGTCATAGGAAGTCCATCTTCCCACATCTCTATTAAAGTTGCCAACTTTGTATTATAATTTATGTATTTATGTCTCTGTCTTTACCACTGAATGGTGAGCTTTCTGAAATCAAAAGCTATATATTATTCGTATCTGTATGCTCAGTGACAAGCCCAGCATTTGGTACCTAGTAAGACACACAATAAATTTTCTTGGACCAGCCAACCTAAAAAACCTTTCAAAATCTGGCTTTCTGAAAGTTTGTTAGATCTCACAATCTATTTGTAATCCTGAGCTTCTATAATTTGGTGAAGGACACACGCTTTACAAAAACATATTTCAAAGAAGTAATCTTGGACAGCTAAGATTACAGGTTATTTGTGATAGTCTTGTACAACTCTGACCTAAAATACTATCTTCTTTGTCTACCTGTTGGGAAAATAATCACGAGCCTGCCTGGCCTCCTGGAGTCACAATTATACCTATGGGAAATTCAAGGCCAAACAGCCAGCCTAAGAAGGAAAGGGTCCCTTTCCCACCACAGATATCAGATACAGATTGTCTGGAGGAGGGGATTTCCAGGATGCTACCAGGAAGAGGCGTAAGTGGCTTACGAGGTCACTCTAGCTGGGCTGGCTGGACTGCTCGTTCTACACTCTACACCTCCCTCAGCAAGACCTCCAACTTGTGGTGTCAGGGAAAGTGCACAGTTTTGTATTAGATGCACCTGAAGTCTAATTTTGGTTCTACAATTTACTAACTATATGACCATGGCAAACTGTCAAAATTCCATGAACTTCTATTTTCTCATTGATAAGATGCAGGATAATTGTGAGGGCATGAGATAAAGTATTTCACATACCTAATCTAGTATCAAGTTTGTCCTAGGTAAACAATAGCTCATAACAGATAGCAAATAACTGAACTAGAAGAAGAACTTACTTTATGAGATGGAAAACACTGGACCAGTCTTCAGACTAGGGTAATTAACAGCAACAACACTGTGATCCTGGGCTAGTCACATAATCATTCAAAGATATAAATTTAGGAAATTTGACTTCACAGTTAAAATTGTTTCCAGCCATTATTAACATTCTATATTTCAATGCAACTAGTTTTAGGTCCCCAATTTCAAAAAGAACATAATTTTTAACAATAAAACAACTGAGGCAGGAATGATTAAATGACCTCTCCAAGGTCAAACAGCTAATAAATTACAGAAGATGGAAGCTAACATATATTATCTTTATTATGTACTAGGTTCCATGCATTATTCTTGGATCTCATTTAATCTTGTAATAGCCATTACAGTTTATTTGTTTTATGTTTTTAGCAATACTACAAACCCTTTTAAAATGATGGTGGTATTGTTTATGATAAGTAGAATTGGGGATGTCTACTTAAGGCAGGCCTTCTTTTTTTCTGCCAAGAACCACCAATGAGGCTCCTTGTATCCTATAGACGTAGTATGAAAAGCAAACACATGCTCAGTTAAACATATAGTTACCATATGACTCAGCAATTTCATTCCAAGGTAAATACCCAAAAGAAGAGAAAATAAGGATTCAAGCAAATGCTTGTACATGCATATTCATAGCAGCAACACTATTTTTTTATTCAACTTTTATTTTAAATTCAGGGGAACATGTTCAGGTTTGTTATATAGGTAAACAAGTGTCATGGGAGTTATGTACAGATTATTTCAACAGTCAGGTATTAAGCCTCATACCCATTAGTTATTTTTCCTGATGCTCACCCTCCTCCCATCCTCCCCACTCTGATAGGCCCCAGTGTGTATTTTTCTCCTTTGTGTGTCCATGTGTTCTCATCACCCAGCTCCCATTTATAGGTGAGAACATGTGTTATTTGTTTTCTGTTCCTTTGTCAGTTTGTTAAAAATAATGGTCTCCATCTCCATCCATGTTCCTGCAAAGGCCATGATCATGTTCTCTTTTATGGCTACATGGTATTCCATGGTATGTGTATACCACATTTTCTTTAGGTAGTCTAACACTGATGGGTATTTAGGTTGATTCCATGTCTTTGCTATGGTGAATACAGCAGCAGCACTATTCACAATAAGCAAAAAGTAGAAACAACTGAAAAGTCCATCAACAGAAAAATAAACAAATTGTGATGTATCATATATAATAGAATATTATTTTAGTATAAAAACAAAGTACTGATACAGACTAAAACATAGTTGAACTCCAAAAGCATTATATTAAGTGAAAGAAGTCATATACAAATGTCATATATCATATGATTTCATTTCTATGAAATATTCAGAATAGGTAAATCCATACAAACAAAAAGCAGATTGGTGTTTGCTAGGGTTCAGGGAGAAGGTATGTAGGAAATAGGAAGTAATTATTTAATAGTATAGAATTATAGTAGGATAATGAAAACGTTTTGGGACTATATAGTCAGTGCTTATACAATATTGTGAATGTACTAAATGCCACGAATTTGTTGACTTTAAAATGGTTAATTTTATGTTATGTGAACTTCACCTCAATAAAAAAACTCATGCCCACTAATATGAGAAAACTGGACATCAGGATGAAGGCAAAGGAACATTACGAATCCAAAGTTCTCATGGCAGAAATGAGATCAAGATCTCAACCTATTCTGTCCGAAGTTCAAAGTAACTAAAATCTGTTGAGAAGGACCAAAGTGGCTGTGACTGTGGTTAACCAGTAGGAGAGAAACCAAGAGTTGAAAAGGAAAACTGCATTCAAAGGAGGGGAGCATCTCTGGACTGTTTCCCAGGCTCAGCAGCATGATCTGGTTTGCACTTGTAAGATGTGGTCCACACGGCTCCGTGTGGCTGATGTTGCAACACCTCTGCATCAACCACTCAGGCACTGGGGGTCAGTGGACATGTGCCCATTCAACAACAAATTCATTCATTCTACAAATAGGTATTTAGCATTTCCTTAGTACCAGGCATGATTCTATACTTTAGGTAAGACAGAAACGGCCTTTGTTTTCATGCAGCTTATATAACATTGAATAAAGTACACAAAAGATAAGAAAAAAGATAAATTCAGATAATTCATCACAGCTATGAAGAAAAGAAGGCAATGAAATCTTGTATAGATATGATTAGAGGGATGAGAGATGCAGTATTAGATAAAGTGGTCAAGGAAGCATCTTTGAAGATGTAGTATGTTAGTTGAGACCTAAATCTTCAGCATGAGGACTGGTATGGGGGAGTGATACCACAGCATAGCAGAAACTAGTTTACTAATACAGACACTTTATCTCAAAATCTGTAACTCCCTACACAGCTAAGTTCCATATTCTGCACACAGTGAACACTTAACAAATATTGATGGAGGTCAGAATGAGAGGGAGTGTCCAGATGGCATCTGAAAGCTTTGCTTGGTTTGGTTTTGCTTTGTTTTTGTTCCAGTTTCGTCTGTAGGAAGCTAGATAATTGCCCTAAAACATCATTTCTTCTACCCAAATATGACTGCTGACAAGGCTCAGAATGAAACACGTGTATTGTACTTGTTCTATTGATCAAATGGTTAGAAGGAAGAATTAAGCCACTTTCAAACTTCCTTGAAAAGCATAACTAGAAAAGTAGCACAGTAGAGAGAAAAGATCCCTGACCTGGGAATTATGAGACCATTGTTCTGGTCCCAATTTTCTTCTAACATTCCAAACAATCATGGGAAAGTCATTTCAACCATTTGCACCTCGATTTTCTCCAAACAATGGGAAAAATGAAATACATAATCTCTGAGGTCTTATTCTTGTATATGATATATATAAAGGCAGGGGAGAGTAGGGATCAGAGAAAAGTTTAGCTAGGGCATCGCAGACATTTATCAGACACGGGGACTCAACAATGGCTGATCCATGTGAGTGTTTATTTCTCTGGGACATATGTGCTCTCCCTGTCATTACATTCATGTTGGCACTTTTCAGATTCAGCTCCTTTTCTAAAAGTTCTCCCTCCCTCTTTTTACTTATGAGAACGATTGAGACTCCTGTTGATAAATAAAACAACAGGTTTTGAATAAAGCAATAACACTTGAAAGATACATCAATTTCTGTCTTTTTCTTTCCAAAAAATAAAAATCCCACCTATAAGCAAATTAGCTTTACACACCACCTTCCTGCACTTAGGGAGACAAAATAAATGGATTTTTCTTTCAAATGGCATCAAAACAGTACAACTCTACTCTGAAGAACATTATAAAAGCATGCAAATGCCTGTTCAATTCAACAGTAAAAGGAGGAGTTTTCCTATACCTTGGAAAGTAGGAAAAGATATTGAGGTCAGTTTGGTACAAGTAACGTTTATGAGACACAATTTTGTTCTCCTTCCTATAAATACAGACTGCAGATCTTATTAATCAGACTTCATTTCCTCCCTTTGCAAGTGTAAAATTTTAATTGTTCTAATCCCTTCCCTGTTGATTTCTTGCTACAATTTTACACAGCAGCAGGTCACCTCTTTATTTTCTCAGAAATACACTAGCACAGTGCCATAGTCCTAAATAATATATTTTTTTAATAGGGTAAAGAAAATAGTAGAGGAAATCAACTCTGAAGTTCAGGAACCTAAATATAGTCTTCCCCAAAGGGACACACATTTACTCATTGGAAGCTAGTGTTAATTTTCTTTAGCTTTCATGACCAAGAAACACAAATCTTGAGGTTCTATTTTTAGGAATACCTATCTACAAAGAATCAGTGCATTGATCTGGAATACTACTTGTCTTTATCTAATATCAAAAAAAACTCAGGAAAATATTTTACTGCTTGACCACTGACAGTCAATATCTAATATACACTTATATATTCATCAAGGGCCATTTTCTATAATATGGTACATATGAAAAATCCATGGACTGGAATTCAAAGAACCATCATTTCAGCCCCCATTTATCTGATAGCTATGTGATTCTGATCAAATAATTTAATTGCTTTGGGCCTAATTTTTCTCACTGTAAACAGTTGTAAAACAGTATATCATCTTAGTAAAGCAGTTTTATGATTCTATAAAATGAAACCTTAAGTACATCTTAATAAAAAAAATACTTTGCCTGTGTTTCATTAAAAATCTGTAAATAGCATAAAGCTGTGCTGTATAATACAATAGCCACTAGCCACATGTGGATATTTAAATTTAAAATAATTAAAAATAAAATCAAATGAGTGCCTCAGTTGTACTAGCTACATTTTAAGTGCTCAAATAACTACATGTCACCAGTTTTTACTGTATTAGACAGCACAGATAAAGAACATTTTCATCACCATAGCAAGATTTATTTAATGGCACTGGTATGAAGTGACAGAAAAAGCACTATGCTTTATTATCTCTACACAACACTAAAAGAAATGTTTCAGTCGTTCAACTGAATATTCCAATAGACATCAATCTACACTTTAACACCCATGGGTACCATTATCTAACAAGTTACAAATCTGTCTGCTTTTCACCATTAACTCACCAACTTTCTCCTTCTTATTTATAAGAGTATCATGAGAGATATTATCAAATTGCTTGCTGAAATCCTAGTGCCCACTGTCTGTTGTACCAGGCATCTGTAACTCTTTGAAAAGAAAGTTCTTCTGTCATGATCAATTATTATTTATTTTTAGAGACAGGATCTCACTCTGCCACCTAGGCTTGAGTGCAGTGGCATGACCACGGCTCCCTTCTGCCTTGACCTCCTGGGCTCAAGCAATCCTCCTGTATCAGAATCCTCTGAGTAATAGGGACAACAGGTGTGCATGACCACACATTGCTAGTTTTTGTATTTTTCATTTAGATAGAGTCTTGCTTTGTTGGCCAGACTAGTATCAAACTTCTGTGCTCAAGTGATACTCCCACCTTGGCCTTCCAAAGTGGTGGGATTATGGGCATGAGCCACCATGCCCAACCATCACTTATTATTAAGTCCATGTCAGTGCCTCATGCCATTTTCCTAAGCATGCACAGACTATCCCTAGAATTGCATCTCACCTGTCAGTGTCATGCTGAACCTTCTCTTTTTAATTAAAAAAAATCAGAACTATACATGTTTCTTTTCTGTTTTGTGTCTCTTGTGTCCCAGGACTCCTCAAAGATCACTAACAATAGTCTAGCCAATTCTTTGTACCCATACCCATAGTTTTTGCATTCTAGATAATTTTTAACTCAGTTAAAAGTAGGATTGTAGATGTCAGCTCTTTCTTCTTGGTGCTTGTTCTACTTATTCAAGTTTAAAAATAATATTTCTTGACAGCTTTATTTCTTCTATGTTAATTTAGCTTTTCCTCTTTTTTTTCTGTTAGTGAAAAAAAAGGACTTCCTTCCTTACTCTTCTTTCTCTAAACACAACTATACATAGAATTTTGTTCATCTTATTTTTAAAACTTTTTTTGCAGATTTTAGTAAATCTTAGCCTCTAGACTATCTACCAGACTCATTACATTCATCCTTAGTTAGTAAGCTTTTGCTTGTTAAGACCCTTGATTGTAAAAAGCAGCAGCTCACTTGAGCTAACTTCAGCAACAAGAGTCTAAGAAAGTAAGGATATGCCCCTCAAACAAGGGTATGAATACAACCACTTTTCAGGAAGAACTAAAACTGGCAGTGGAAGGGCTGTCAGATTTCAAATAGGGCAAAAGTCTTAATGGTTGAAAAACCTCTAAGGAAAGTAGAAAACAATAAGATAAGTTAAATCAAAAAGATCTTTGAATTCATAAGCATGAAAAGAATATTTTTTCAGTCCTGTCACTATCAAAAGTGACTCAATGAAAGTAGCAACAGTCTTATCTACTTTGAATCTAACATGTACTCAAACTTAGATCTCTAATATTCTTTCCTGAGGTAAGTCACCAATACTTAAAAGAGGGTAAATGATTCTACGTGGTGGAGGAGAACGAAATTACAATGGGGTTAGAAATCCACTGTGACCAAAAAGTAAAGATTGCTTCCAAAGATTCCAGAGGACAAATGAGCCCATTTAAGAGGTCTCTCACATACCAAGTTGTGTCTATTTGAGCAAATAATAACTAATTGAAACAAGTTGAATGTATAAAAGGCTATGAGCCCACAGTGATGTTCAAACAATAAAAATCAACGTAAAGTATACAAAAGTGCAGTGATACCAATCTAGAGACCTGAAATCGCTAAAAACCAAACCCAAGATTTCATCCTGAGAGTGGTTACAATGCAAATTGAATTCCCAACCTCCCAGGGTGTTGTGGTGGTTGGTGGTTATTAATATAGGGTGGCAACTTGATTGGAATGAAGGACACAAAGTATTGATCCTGGGTGTGTCTGTGGGGGTGTTGCCAAAGGAGGTTAACGTTTGAGTCAGTGGACTGGGAAAGGCAGATCCACCCTTAATCTGGGTGGGCACAATCTAATTACCTTAGAGCGAGGCAGGCAGAAAAATGTTAAAAGAGAGACTGGCCTAGCCTCCCAACCTACATCTTTCTCCCGTGCTGGATACTTCCTACTCTCAAACATCAGACTCCAAGTTCTTCAGCCTTGGAACTCAGACTGCCTCTCCTTGCTCCTCAGACCGCAGACAGCCTATTGTGAAACCTTGTGATTGTGTGAGTTAATACAATAAATTATCCTGTGTATATATATATATCTATTCCATCAGTTCTCTTTCTCTAGCGAACCCTGACTAATACAAATTTTGGTACCAGGAGTGTTTCTAGAGAACAGAATATTAAGAATGAAGCTCTTTTGTTGGTTTTGGCGTTTCCAGAGTTGGCTACTTAATATGATATAGACCCAAAAATGCTAAGGACTCTAGTTCTAATAGTATGCAGAACACTGATAGTTCTTGGCGTAAACTGTTTAGATACTTACTCAGAATAAATGCATTTGAAACTCCTCATTAATCACTCAAGGGAGGCAAGGAGTTTTTCAACTCTATACATAATACCTTTGACCATACATGTAAAACCAAGGAACATAATGAAGCTGGCTGATTGTTCCTAAGTTCAGAGGACAAAGTGATGAAAGAAAATAAGGAACTCAGGAATTTCATCTCCCGGCTTCAGAAGCAGATACTGAGCCTCAAATCTGCTAAGATTGCCCTGAGTGAAAGTCTTATCTCCTGCAGAGAAAGAGCTGAAATTGTGGAAAAACAGACACAAGCTCTTATCATGCTAGTGGCCAACCTGCAACCAGAGTGAATGAACAGCTTCACCAGGTGTCTACTGTTAAAGTGAGGGCATTGATTGGAAAAAAAACTGGACCCTGAAACTTGGAATGGGGGACCTGTGGGAGGACCCTGATAAAGCTGGGGACACTGAGTTTGTAAACTGATAAGCTGTTTTTGCCAGAAGAAACAGCTTCTCCATTCCCAGTAGTGGTAACATCCCCTCCCCGACCCATGCTGCCATCAGCCTTTCCACCTTTGCCTGAGATCAACCCTGCACTGCCTGAGGCAACAGTGATGGCCTTCCCAGAGGCAGCTGCCAGGCAAGATAATGTACATTCTCCTCAGGAGCCACCCCCAACACCCCAGTTTGCTTCCAGACCTATAACTAAAGTACCAGCAAGCACCTAAAAGTGAAATTCAGAGCATGACCCATGAAAAGATGTGCTACACTCAAAAAGAACTGATTGAGTTTTCTAACTTATATAAACAAAATTCTGGAGAAGAGACATGGGAATAGATATTAATGCTGTGGGATAATGGTGGAAGGAACATAGAGTTGGATCAAGGTGAGTTTATTAATGTGGGCCCATTAAGTAGGGACTCTGCATTTCATGTTGCAGCTCAGGGAGTTAAAAAGGATTACAATAATTTATTTGCTTGGTTAGCTGAAATATGGATTAAAAGATGGCTCACTGAGTGAGCTGGAAATGCCTGATCTCCCTTGGATTAATGTGGAGGAAGGGCTCCAAAGGCTTAGGGACACTGGGACGGTGAAGTGGATTAGTCCTGTGGATGAGATTAGACATACTCATCCCAGCTGGGAGGATATACCCTTGACAAATGTCTTGCAAAATAGATTTGTGAGGTCAGCACCTGCATCCTGAAGAGCTCTGTAATTGCTCTTCTCTGTATGTCATACTTAACAGTGAGAACCGCAGTCACTCAACTACAAAATTTAAATAAAGTGGGAAGAATTTGATCCCAAGGTGGCAGGGGCCAAGTGGCAGGAATCAACTATCAAAGGCAAAGTGGGTGTAGCTACCATAATGGACAACAGAGGTAAAACAGCAATCAGAATAACCTGACTCATGTAGAGCTCTGGTAATTAATCATGGCATTCCTAAAAGTGAAACTGATAGGAAGCCTACTGCATTCCTACTTAATTTATATAAACAGATAACTTCTAGGTCAAATGGACAAAAGACTTATTTGAATTTTAAAAACAGAGAATCACAGCCCCTCAATCAATTTCCAGACTTGATCCAGTTTACAAACCCAGGACTCCTTGAATGAAGGGGAGGCCAAGTCCCCTTAAGGAAGGACACCATTACAGTACTGACAGTTTATGCAGTGAATCTTTCTCTGATGTTTCCCCAAGGAGACCTCCAACCTTCTACCAATATAGCTGTGCATTGGAGAAAGGGAAATAATCAGACATTTGGTAAACTACTGAACACTGACTCTGAGCTGATGTTGATTCATTGTACTGGAAGTTCTAGCCAAAGCAATTAGGCAAGAAAAAGAAATAAAAGGATCCAAATTGTAAAGGAAGAAGTACAACCATCTCTATTTGCAGATGAGATAATCATGTATATAGCAAACACTAAAAATACACACACACAATAGAACTAATAAGTGAGTTCAGCATGGTTGCCGAAGACTAATTAAATATACAAAATTTAATTGTATTTCAATACAGTAGAAATGAACAATCCCAAAATAAAATTAAGAAAATTTCCCATTTATAATTGCACCAAAAAAATAAAATACTTAGGAATAAATTGAACACAGTCTTTTGCAATGAAACATGGTAGAAAGAAATTAAAGATCTAAGTAAATGCAAAGATATTCTGTCTCCATGGATTGGAAGACCTAATATTGTTAAGACAACGACACTACCCAAGGTGATATACAGTTTCAACATAATTCCTATTGAAATCTATGTAGTGAAAAGTTAACTTTACTCAAAAGGAGGAGTGACCTTTCACCTCAACTACCAGAAGTTGATCTCTACATCCTTGGGATGTCCCGCCTAATAGGAATATCTTTGTTTGCCTGGGGCTTTGACCACTGGACAGTGAACACTGATTTATGATGCGGGCTTTGGGATATTCCGTGCCAAATCCAACCTCCAGAGGAATTAGAGACTAAAGGTATTAGCCTGACCTTCCAGAAGGGACTAGAGACTAAAAATCAGCCATGTGGACAGTATGTGATAAAGTCATACTAAAAGCTCTTAAACCAAAAGCTCAGCTAGCTTCCCTAGTTGGCAATACCCTTTGAGCTTTGAGTATTGTCACACCTGAAAACCAGGATGCAGTAATGCCATCCAGGACCCTAGGCAGAGAAGATGACTAGAAGTTTCATGTTTAGGCCCCTTCCAGACTTCACTTTATCAACAATAACATTACAAAATAACAATAACAAAAAAAAAATCAACAATAACATTCTGTGAGAATCGTCAATTCACTGAAAATGGAATTGAGAAGAAATGCTCATTGCCATACTATGCCATATAAATCCAGCATATAGAAAAAATATGTGTAAATAGCCTCAAGAGCATCACATCAGCTGGCTACAAATTTGAGGACTTCCATTACCATCCTCAGGTTTAGTAATTCGCTAGAATGACTTACAGAACCCATGAATTTATAGTATACGAAATTTATAATAAAGAGTTGTATACATTTTATTAAGTGTAAATTGTGTGCTGCACATCTTTCATGTTGATAAAATATATAATAAATATATAATAAACTTACATTCATGCATATATACACACATACACGCACACACACACACACACACACACACACACACACACACACACACATTTCTTAAGGGGAGAGCCAGTTGTTAATAATTTACCAGCACAAGACTGATTTTAGTGTTATTTTCCTGGAGGAAAGAGGTCTAGTCATATGGCAGACAACTGCATAGTAAGTCTAGTTGCACAATTGTCTTTAATAATTTCTAGTGAGAGAAGTTAGGCTGAGAAGCAAAACATCCCCCCTTTACATTTCCGGGGTCTTCATCTTTTCTTGAAAAATGGTATGGACAAGTTCTGCAATGACTCCAGCCTACTCTTTAGACAAACTAGAGTTTATTTGGGCTGTTTGAACACATGCTCCTGGTATATGTACTTCAATAACAAAAACTTTTCTGTCTCTTTTAGCCACTCATACATTCCAAAGGACCGCACATCCTTTGCAGGAACTCAAGGAAGTCGTAAATGTCCCAAGGCATTTCTGAAATCTCTCAACATTTCTTAGGTCACTATTTTCACCTAACTCAAAACTTCTGGCTCTCCATGCTAACTGCAATCCTAATTTTAGGCCTTGGACTAGAATTTATCTTAATTTTCTTTTTACTTCATTTTATTTATTTATTTATTTGAGACAGAGTTTTGCTCTTGTTGCCCAGGCTGGAGTGCAATGGCATCATCTCGGCTCACCACAACCTCTACCTTCCAGATTCAAGCAATTCTCCTGCCTCAGCCTCCCAAGTAGCTAGGGTTACAGGCACGCACCACCGCACTCAGCTAATTTTGTACTTTTAGTAGAGACAGGGTTTCTCCATTTTGGTCAGGCTGGTCTCGAACTCCCACCCTCAGGTGATCCGCCTGCCTCAGCCTCCCAAAGTGCTGGGATTATAATCATGAGCCACCGTACCTGGCCAATTTTTTCTAATTTTCATGGCATTTTACTTAATTCTCTGTAGGATACCTGGGATTGAATTTATACCTTTGGCTTTCCCCTTCTGTGATTAACTCCTGACACTTCTCAAATTCTATACACTGATGTGAATGTAGTAAAATAGGGCCCTTATTTATACATCAGATGCATCTGTAAATCCTTCCAAGGATTAGGGTTTCTCTCTCTTTTCCCCCAACCAACATTCTTCAAAAAGAAAAAAAAATTTTTGAGACTAAGTCTTGCACTGTCGCCTGGTCTGGAGTGCAGTGGAATGATCTCAGCTCACTGCAACGTCCGTCACCCAGGTTTAAGTGATTCTCCTTGCCTCAGTCTCCCAAGTAGCTGGGATTACAGGTGCCCACCACCATGCCCGGCTAAATTTGTCGTATTTTCAGTAAAGACGAGTTTTCACTACGTTGGCCATACTGGTCTCAAACTCCTGACTTCATGATCCACCCGCCTCGGCCTCCCAAAGTGCTGGGATTACAGGCATAAGCCACCGTGCCTGGCTCGAAAATCATTTTTAAAAGGATTCAGGAAACTAATTCTTACTCTGTTCTTATGTAACTTGCTGCTATCCCAACCAAGAACTCCATCATTTGTCTGTTTCAGTTTTCAGGTAGAGTTTAGTATTTTGTCAAGTATGAAAAATCAGTGCACTTTGGATTCATCTGTTCCTTGCTTTCCTGCTGAAATAAAGATTAAACATTTGTTTTTATCCTACAGTTAATAAAGTATTTTTCTATTTACACACTCCTATGTAATTATTTACGTTATTCCTCGACTTTACCTAATTTTTGTACTTACTTCTTCCTTGAAACAATGTGACACTGCTGTATGTAATATATTTCTCCCCAAAATCCCAAATTATTTTATTAATATAATATTTAGTTTTATTGTCCCTTCAGCAGATACTAGTACAGGTTGTCTTCAAAGTAGAGGGATATCCTTAGAAAAGAGAAAACACTAACTGTAAACTTTTTTGTTAAAGATTTCATTGAAGAAAATGAAGCTTTCAAGGAATTGAGATTATTAGCAATCTGTAAAGATTAAGGTCAAGGAAATATAATAGGAATGTCAAAAAGGAACAAAACAAAGTCCCTGGAAAATATAAAAAGCTTGCATTAAATGAGTTTTCACCTGATAAGCAAATAAGAGACTGTTAATACATTTACTTGTCGGCCTTTAAAAGAATCCATCCTCATGTACGGCATTAGAAGCATATAATGAGATTAGTATTTAGAGACTGTTATGAGAATAGGTCAAGTTAGTCACAAGCATATTTTCATTTTGGTTCACTCTATTTTCTGCCACACCATTTTGCAAGGCAATGTGTACTTGTTTCAAAGAAATGCAGCAGTGAGAGTACTATGTTAACCTTTTATCTCATTTCCCCTCTGATCTGGTGGTAATCATCGATAAGCACTGTGAATACTGGAGTTAGGCATTTGTGTAAACAAAAGATTTATTGAAATGGCCAAGGGGGAGTTGAAATTGAAAACCATTTCACTTAGAAGGCTTTAAGAAGATCTAACCAGAAAAGCCACCTGGGTTATGACTGTGCCACTGCCCAGAGGATAACTTGACCATCAACAAAAGCTGGCCTCCCAGGAAAGGAAGCGCAGGGTGTGCCTCAAAATCTGACTTATTCATCCAGGGTCATTTAAATGTCAACTCAAGTGGTTCACATCTGTAATTCCAGCTTCTCAGGAGGCTGAGGAGGGAGGATTGCTTGAGCCCAGGAGTTCGAGGTTACAGTGCAGAAGCTGTGATCATGCCACTGCACTCTAGCCTGGCCAACAGAGCAAGATCCTGCCTCAAAGCCTCAAAAAAGAAAAAAAAGAAAAGAAAAACAAAAGAACACAGCTATAGCTCTTTTGTGACACTTTATCCACAGAGAGTGAAGGCCTAAAATATTTGGGTGAGCAGAGAAGTACAGGCCAAGAGATTCTAATCAGCCAGCCTGGACTAATCCATAGGGAACTTTTGAAACTACTTCTCCAGCACAAAATGAAGGTTTGGGACATTTCCCACTAATCCAACAATTTGGGAGATCTGGGTGGAGTTCTAGGAACCCATATGTTTTTAAAAATTGCTCAAGCAAGACCAGAGAATAAAGAGTGTTGAAGAGGGGCTGCTGTTTCTCATTACAATCAGCAAACAACCATGTGATATTTATAACTGTGTGCAATAATGATTTTGATAGGTACTAAAAGACAAAGTCTCTCCAGGGTATTCTAATGTATAGCAAAATTGGGGGGCTACTTTGAAGAATGTGGTTGTTTTCCTTAATCTTGGGATACTGCTAACTCCTCTCCCAAATTCCCCAAGGAATAGTTTGTATGTTTTATTTTTCTCTATTGATGAGAAAGAGGTTTTTCACTGTTAAAGAAAAAATGGCACTGTCAGGTAGGTTTTCAAATCCACATAGCTGATTCCAAATAGTTTTGACAATTCCATCACATGTCCTACAGTTCCTGTAAGAAGTTGACAGACATATGACACATGGATGTTTAACAGATGTTTAACACATATTGCTGTATAGTCACATGCCTTCAATTATACTAAAGTTTTACTGAGAGTAGGAATAGTGTCTTTTATCTCTGTATTCCCAGTCTAAACAGGGGATACCATATATTTTGTAATCCTGAATTATTTGATGAATGAATAAACAATACATTGCAAGGCACGGAAAGCAGTTATTATTCATTGTAATTCTCTGTATACTTGATAGTACATAACACAACCAGTTTTTTGCTTGCCTAAGGACTACAAAATACAGTTGAAGACTAATCATTATTTTACGTGTTTGAAAAATAGGTGCCTTGCGAATCAGGGAAACTCAATTAGATGAGAGGTTCTTAAAACTTGAATTACAGACTGCTTAAGAGTCTAGTGAATGCTACAGGACTCTCCTCACAGCCCTCAAACCTCCAGAGTATACGTATAATTTGAGTTGCAAATTAAGCCCCCAAAAAGTCATCCATGGACTCCAGGTTAAGAACTACTAGAATGTTCATCTCAAAGACTTTCTAGCTCCAAAAATATCCACAATCCCAAAAAAGAGAAGGTAATATTTTCCAATATCAAGTCCCAAGAAGAACTCAGAGACTCAATCAATAGAAATGTGAAAGGCAGTCACCTTCAAGACAAAGAATGCTCCAACAAAGTTTGGGATTCTCTGGAGGTACGTGTCTCTCTGCAAAGAGGTTATTTATGTCTCTGAGCCTAGATCAGCTATTTGTGCAATGCTGGTAGAGGGGAAGAATGTTTGCCTCAAGAGTTTATTGCAGGCAAATTATCCCTGGAAAATGCTGCTGGGAAAAGTGCTGAACAATCAACATCTATATTTACACAGTTAGATATTCATTAAAACAGAAAATTCCCATTAAATTTAGAGAGATGCTAAGTGTCAGATTCAAGAACAGACCAGTACAGAAAAGTTGGCACAAATTTGCCCCCAGAATATACCAGGGATAAATCAGTTTGCATGGCAGTAACTTTTCTCAGGTAACCCTCACTACAAGATTGTCAAGCGTACCTTGCAAAAAGCGAGTTTTGTTTTTTCCTAAGTAACACAGTGAGAAGGTCAGATAATAAGATTTCAAGCAAGAAGAATGGCAATTACATCTGAACAGGGAGTTCCCTCTTGATATCCCAAAGGGCCCCAGTGAAAGTTATCATTCATTTTGATATTATATTTTCACATAAAATATAATCAAATGATATTCATGAGCCCTCTCTGTGAACTAGAAACCCATTTTCTGTATATTTAGACTAGTTGAATCTTAGATTTGAGAATGTACAGAGTAAACAGGAACTTACTTATCTCTTTCATTCTTATATAAAACTAGGTGCAAGGAGTGAGGTGACTTTCTCAAGGTTATAAAGCTAAGTGAGATAGCTCCTAATTCCTAATCCATCAAGCCCTTGCTACTGAAATTGGGATTCACAGAGCAGTAATGGTAACGGCATCTGGGAACTAGTTAGAAACACGGAATTTCAGGCCCCAACCCAGTTCCGGTGAATCTTAATGCACATTTTAACAGCCACAGTAATACGTATGCATTATAAAGTTAGAGAAATACTGCACTAGGCCATATTGCCTCCTTAAGGTGACCACTGTCTTTTTTTTTTTTTTTTTTTTTTTTGAGATAGGCTCTTACTCTGTCACCTATGCTGGAGTGCAATGGCACATCTTGGCTCACTGCAGCCTCTACCTCCTGGGCTCAAGCAATCTAGGACCACAGGTCCACACCACTATGCCTATTTTTTTTCATTTTTTTATAGAGGCAGAGTCTCACTATGTGTCCAAGGCTGATCTCAAACTCCTGGGCTCTAGCGATGCTCCCACCTCAGCCTCCAAAATTGTTGGGATTATAGGCATGAGCCGCAGCACTTGGCCCACTTTCTCTAATATTGGTAGTTTGGGAAGCAAAATCAAAGAAAAGATTAAGTATGTGGCAGATGAGAAGAGAGTTGACAGAAATGTATGCTTTGGCAAGCTTGAGATACTTTGGGAAGGTAGAGGAAGGCAGAAAACAATGTGAAGTATGGGAGCTTTGGACCCTGACAGCATCACCAATCTTTGAAGCAAATTAGAGAAGATTCTGGATCTAGGAGAAGACAAAAATGAAAAGAAGGGACCAGAAATAAATTTTCCTTTCTTTTCAGTTTCCTGTACACACCTTATTATTGGAATACAAATGCATTTCAATGTTAGACTTTAAGAAAAACTAATGAGAAAGGTTAATGCCTGTTTAGTCACAATCCAAGCCACTCCAAAACACAAACAACCTGCTTTTTTCTGAGACTTATAACTAATATTCAGAATGATCATCCTACTGCATGTAGAAATCTACACAGATGAGTTTTTCCTACCATTAGGTCTAGTGTGATTTCAGTTATTAATAAGTTTTATTTTGATTCTTAAAAACAGGTAATTCATGTGTAATAGCTTCATTTATTTTTAGCTAAGTAAAATCCTACTTCCTAAAAGCTGAACAAACAACAGAACTATTCTTATGGTATGAGGGATTTTAAAAGCCATCGCTTACAGTCATGCACCTAATACCTGAATACTTCAGACATCTCTGTTCATTGCTGAGTGCCAGAACTAGCAGAGTGCTTGACATTATGTGGGTAACCAGTAAATATTTGCTGAATGAATGAATATATCCCTAGCAAACTTTCTTCTAGCTCTTAAACTGTAAACTCCCTTACTTTGTGGGAAAGATCTGCTTATTAGAAATTATTTCTTTACACTCTGCTAAATCCTACCTTTCAGTAATTCATAACTTGTCCCTCTTGTTCTGGTCAGACCAAATCTGCTTCCTTCTCCTACATGACCTCCTTTCAGCTATAAGCAATTATAATGCCTTCTCAATCCGTACATATATTACTTTTGTCTCTGTATAACGCATGGTTGACTCATAATAGACATGAAGTTCATGGTCACTTTTTGCCATAAGCCTCCTTTGACTTTTCATGTCTGCATCAAAGGCTGATGGAAAACATATTCAAACCTCAATCCAAGAATTTTCGGTGCTTTGGGTTTCATGATGAATGATTGCCAGTTGTTTTGTACTCAAGACAATCGAGGCAAAGGATAAGCATGAGTCAGCAGGGGATAAGTATTTTAAGACACTTGTGTTAAAAGGCTGCCCATCCCCATTCATGTCTTCCTCTTCCCCCCTTTACAGCTTTAGGCCTTGTTACAAAGAACCTCAGTGATTCCAATTCCCTGAGTTCAATTTTCAGGAAGGCATATTATGATTGATTTCACCATGGGCTAACAGAGTGGGAAAATCCACTGGGTTTCCCTGTTGTGTCGACTTGGTCGATATTGTAAAGCCCCATTTATTCCAGTGGATGGGTGCTTGACCTTCACAGATCTTTAGCACACTTAGCATTCTGCCCAAAACCACCAGCAAAGCATTTCACTTGAGAACTTCAGCGCTGTTGAGAGAAAGGAATTGCAAGCGTGTTCTGGGAAGATTTCAGAGAAAACCTGAGGAGAAGAGGGGTGGCTAAAAGAGGGAAGGAAACAAGGCAGAGAGGGGAAGCAATGGTTAAAACATGCAGAAATGAAGGGAGATGGTGAGAACAGAAAAGGAAGCCAAGCAAAAATGGGGGGCTCTCAGGGACTATGGAGGTAAAGGGAAAAGAGGGAGTCACAGTCTAAAAAAAGATGGAGAGTGAGAGGTGATGGGGGAAAGGTGAATGGAGAAGTCTTTAGCATTTTCCAACCTCCCACACGAAATCAACACTGTCAGCATATGAAAAAGTAGAACAGAAAGGTGGTAGTTGTACATAGCACCAAGATTCTTGGAATTTCTTGATCAAAAATCAAGACCCACATAAATCATCTACCTCATCTTTCTTTTTTTATAGGTGAGAAATCTGAATCTTAGTAAAGTTCTTAACTCTGCTAGCAGCTGCTTGGTACCAGAGCCAAGATAATAAATGCCTCACCTAAAAAGTTGTTTTACAGAATTTATGGTCTTTTTCTAGCCATTTTGAAAATGGCAAAAGCTATGTGGTAACACTACATAAAAATTATTTTAGAAAATAAACTCTTGCTACATACAGTGACTAAACTACCTGTACAGAACCAGATGCTTTCTTATAACAGTCATGATACAGGATGCAGATAAAAAGAACTGCCTACCACCCTCTTTTCCTGTATACCTAACCCAGCAGAATGATCACATCAAATCAGAGATGGAAATAGTCCTATAATAAGCAATAATTTCCCCTTCCCTGATCTTAAGTTAGCCAGCTAAACATTAGGCCTTCTAAATATGATGGCTCAGCAGGAATCAGCTAATGATCCTTTTTTTTACACCTGAAGATAAGCAGCTCTGCGCTATGCTAGGAAATCTCATTTAGCTCTATTCAGGGAAATTGAGGTTACATGAAATATAAGCCTCCTTTGGCACATTTTTTAAAAATCAAGCATTTTTCAACTAAGTTTAATTACAATGTTGAATATCAGCATTTCCGTACATAGGTATGACTCCGACCCACTCCTTTGAAAAAACATTTCTTTTAATCTAATCTGAAATCTTTGAATGCAGAATTAAATTTCATCCCAGCTAATCAGGCAGAGAAAAGCTGCTATTGAGACAAGGGATAAGATAAATATCTTTCTCATAAGCCATAATCATTTGCTGAATTTCTCACCAAAGAGATGGGAGTTGATTTTTTATTGGCAGTTTTGATATAGTTATAAGCAGTGTTTCATGGATTTTTTTTCCTCCAAGACTTCTGTTTTTTATCTTTTTATTATTATTATACCTAAAGTTCTGGGGTTAAAGTGCAGAACATGCAGGTTTGTTACACAGGTATAAACGTGCCATGGTGGTTTGCTGCATCCATCACCCTGTCATATACATTTGGTATTTCTACAAATGCTATCCATCTCCTATCCCCCACCCCCATTATCCTTCCCCTAGCTCCCTACCCCCCAACAGGCCTGGGCGTGTAATGTTCTCCTGTGTCCATGTGTTCTCATTGTTCAACATCCACTTATGAGTGAGAACATGTGATGTTTGGTTTTCTGTTCTTGTGTCAGTTTGCTGAGAGTGATGGTTTCCAGCTTTATCCATGTCCCTGCAAAGGACATAAACTCATCCATTATTGTGGCTGCATAGTATTCCATGGTGCATATTTGCCACATTTTCTTTATCCAGTCTATCACTGATGGGCATTTGGGTTGGTTCCAAGTCTTTACTATTGTGAACATTGCCACAATAAACACACATGTGCATGTGTCTTTACAATAGAATGATTATAAATCATTCATAATCATTTATAATTCTTTGGGTATAAATCCAGTAATAGGATTGCTGGCTCAAATAGTATTTTTAGTTCTAGATCCTTGAGAAATTGCCACATTGTCTTCCACAATGGTTGAACTAATTTACACTCCCATCAACAGCGTAAAAGCATTCCTATTTCTCCACATCCTCTCCAGCATCTGTTGTCTCCTAATTCTTTTTCCCCCATTTATTTATTTTATTGCATTTTAGGTTTTGGGGTACATGTGAAGAACATGCAAGATTGTTGCATAGGTACACACGTGGCAGTGTGATTTGCTGCCTTCCTCCCCATCACCTACATCTGGCATCTCTCCCCTTGCTATCTCTCCCCAGCTCCACACCCCCACCATCCCTCCCCTATTTCCCCCCAACTGACCCCAGCGTGTAGTGCTCCCCTCCCTGTGTCCACGTGTTCTCATTGTTCAACACCCACCTATGAGTGAGAACATGTGGTGTTTGATCTTCTGCACTTCTGTCAGTTTGCTGAGAATGATGCTTTCCAGGTTCATCATGTCCCTACAAAGGACACAAACTCATCATTTTTGATGGCTGCATAATATTCCATGGTGTATATATGCCACATTTTCCCTGTCCAGTCTATCATTGATGGGCATTTGGGTTGGTTCCAGGTCTTTGCTATTTTAAACAGTGCTGCAATGAACATTCGTGTGCACGTGTCCTTACAGTAGAACGATTTATAATCCTTTGGATATACACCCAGTAATGGGATTGCTGGGTCAAATGGAATTTCTATTTCTAGGTCCTTGCGGAATCGCCACACTGTCTTCCACAATGGTTGAACTAATTTACACTCCCACCAACAGTGTAAAATGTTCCTATTTCTCCACATCCTCTCCAGCATCTGTTGTCTCCAGATTTTTTAATGATCGCCATTCTAACTGGCGTGAGATGGTATCTCAATGTTGTTTTGATTTGCATTTCTCTGATGACCAGTGATGATGAGCGTTTTTTCATATGTTTGTTGGCCTCATATGTCTTCTTTTGTAAAGTATCTGTTCATATCCTTTGCCCACTTTTGAATGGGCTTGTTAGTTTTTTTCTTGTAAATCTGTTTTAGTTCTTTGTAAATTCTGGATATCAGCCCTTTGTCCAATGAGTAAACTGCAAAAATTTTTTCCCATTCTGTTGGTTGCTGATTCACTCTAATGACTGTTTCTTTTGCTCTGCAGAAGCTGTGGAGTTTGATTAGGTCCCATTTGTCTATCTTGGCTTTTGTTGTCAATGCTTTTGGTGTTTTGGTCATGAAGTCCTTGCCTACACCTATGTCCTGAATGGTTTTGCCTAGATTTTCTTCTAGGGTTTTAATGGTGTTAGGTCTTATGTTTAAGTCTTTAATCCACCTGGAGTTAATTTTAGTGTAAGGTGTCAGGAAGGGGTCCAGTTTCTGCTTTCTGCACATGGCTAGCCAGTTTTCCCAACACCATTTATTAAACAGGGAATCCTTTCCCCATTGCTTGTTTTTGTCAGGTTTGTCAAAGATCAGATGGTTGTAGATACGTTGCGTTGCGTCTGAGACCTCTGTTCTGTTCCATTGGTCTATATCTCTGTTTTGGTGCCAGTACCATGTTGTTTTGATTACTGTAGCCTTGTAGTATAGTTTGAAGTCCGGTAGTGTGATGCCTCCTGCTTTGTTCTTTTTGCTTAGAATTGACTTGGCTATGCGGGCTCTCTTTTGGTTCCATATGAAGTTTAAGGTGTTTTTTTCCAGTTCTGTGAAGAAGGTCATTGGTAGCTTGATGGGGATAGCATTGAATCTATAAATTACTTTGGGCAGTATGGCCATTTTCACGATATTGATTCTTCCTAACCATGAACATGGGAGGTTTCTCCATCTGTTTGTGTCCTCTCTTATTTCGTTGAGCAGTGGCTTGTAGTTCTCCTTGAAGAGGTCCTTTACGTTCCTCGTTAGTTGTATTCCTAGGTATTTTATTCTCTTTGTGGCAATTGTGAATGGAAGTTTGTTCTTGATTTAACTCTCTTTAAGTCTGTTATTGGTGTATAGGAATGCATGTGATTTTTGCACATTGATTTTGTATCCTGAGACTTTGCTGAACTTGCTTATCAGTTTCAGGAGATTTGGGGCTGAGACAAGAGGGTCTTCTAGATATACAATCATGTCGTCTGCAAATAGAGAAAATTTGACTTCCTCCTTTCCTATTTGAATACACTTTATTTCTTTTTCTTGTCTGATTGCTCTGGCTAGAACTTCTAGTACTATATTGAATAGGAGTGGTGAGAAAGGGCATCCTTGTCTAGTGCCACATTTCAAGGGGAAATCCTTCCAGTTTTTGCCCATTCAGTATGATATTGGCTATGGGTTTGTCATAAATAGCTTTTATTATTTTGAGATACGTTCCATCGATACCTAGCTTATTGAGGGTTTTTAGCATAAAGGGCTGTTGAATTTTGTCAAAGGCCTTCTCTGCATCAATTGAGATAATCATGTGGTTTTTGTCTTTCATTCTGTTTATATGGTGAATTATGTTTATAGACTTGTGTATATTGAACCAGCCTTGCATCCCCAGGATGAAGCCTACTTGATCATGGTGGATAAGCTTTTTGATGTGCTGTTGCAATCGGCTTGTCAGTATTTTATCGAAGACTTTTGCATCTATGTTCATCATGGATATTGGCCTGAAGTTTTCTTTTCTTGTTGAGTCTCTGCTGGGTTTTGGAATCAGGATGATGTTGGTCTCATAAAATGATTTGGGAAGAATTCCCTCTTTTTGTATTGTTTGGAATAGTTTCAGAAGGAATGGTACCAGCTCCTCTTTGTATGTCTGGTAGAATTCAGCTGTGAACCGTCTCCTAATTTTTTAATGATCACCATTCTAACTGGCATGGGGTGGTATCTCAATGTGGTTTTGATTTTCATTCATGGATTATTTTATAGAAGTTCTTTGCTTCAGTTTAGTAGGTGGAAAATAAGCAATAATAATCTTCTGTGTCAAAGTGCTTAGGCAGATAAGCTATTTCCTCAGAATCATCTAGAAAATTCCTGCCTCATAAGAAGTCATTTTATGTGCATATGTGCAAGTGGATATTTTCTTACTCCCCTCCCCATCCCTCCCATAAAAAAGGACTAGTGCAGGGATGAGCAAAGTTTCCAGCAAATGACAGGATAATAAATATTATAGGCTTTGCAGGCCATACCATCCTTGTTACTACAGCTCATGTCTGACACCATAGTTCAAAAGCAGCCACAGCGTACCAACAAATGATCATGGCTATATTCCAATGAAATTTTCTTTAGAAAAACAGCCAATCGACCACATGTGCTGCACAGATCACAACACAGTTTACCAATCCTAGCCTAAAAATGTTACCAACTTCTTAAACTAGACCTCTATAGACCCATTAGGCTGAAATCACCAAATCTCACATTTGGAAGGACCTTTACACAGGGGTCATATCAACTGTGCATTTACTTACCCAAATTCAATTCTACATGCCATAAGTTCAAAAAGAGAGAGAGAAAGAGAAAAAAAAACTTAACAATTTAAAGAACGTAGGATATTAATCTACCATCCCATTTGGTTGAACTTAGGCCCTTGTACAAGAGAGAGACCTGAAGTTAGAAGAGTGAAATCTTATGTTTCATCAGTCATTCACAGTTCCTAACTCTGAGTTCTCTGGAGTTCCTCAGGAGCTCCGGAACTCTCTAGAACTTTCCTCATATGAGCACTTTGCCCTAGAAAGACGTGTTCTTGTTGTAAGTTTAAATATGCTGTGTTATTTTCTTACTATGGGGCTAATAAACTACTTCATCTGGTGCTCAACTAAAATAACAGAAATCATGTCCAGTCCTGGGGGGGGCGGGGGCAGGAGAATCACTGAACCTGCTGAGAGCATTTATAGCCCCATAATGGAGTCTTCTTGAGGTATTTTCAAAGGTAATTCTGACTATATACCACTTTCTCCTTAAATATGGACTTCAAAACCTTATTCAGAATAGGATTCAATGCCAGTACACCTACTCCAGCCCTACTCAATCTATTCAATGTTTGCAACACTTCTACCACATCCCCACATGGTCACTGAGCCAACATAAGGAGACAGTCACCATAATAGGAAGCTAATGACTTCTGGAGGCAACATGTTCCTCTTTGAGCAATGTCATTAGGAATTTCTTCCTCAGACTAGGCCAATATAGCTGTCCTTCCAAAATTTTGCATGTACTATAGATAATCCCCAAACAGGAAGCAACCATCCCCACTTGGCATGATTAAAATCTATGGCTATATACTATGATCTAGAAAATTCACTGATATTGCAATTTGGGGTGAGGAAGACTGGGAGTTTCCTACATATGGGGTTGCTCCCTGGCCTGTGGACCTACTTGGTGCCTAGAGGTGGTGATACTTGGTGCATAGAGGTAAAGCAGAGTGGTGATGAACAGGGTCCAATAAAGTTCTACTTGCTTCAGTCGATACCATGTCTGAGCCACTGATTTACTTGTTATGAGAAATGTATCACCTCAATGCGTTCATATTTGTAACTGTGGATTTCATTTGCATACTTTCCATATTTAAATTTTAGCTTTTGGAGATTTGGTTTACTGATTTATAGGTTTAAATACAAAAAAAAAAGACTTTAGTGAAATCTACTGCTAAGCAAATTTCTAAAGATTAGTGATTGTTCTGATAATTAACTCAACTTTTTTTTTTGGGGGGGGGGACAGGGAGGTGGGGTCAAGGTCTCACTCTATTGCCCAGGCTGGAGTGCACTGGCACAATCATAGCTCACTGCAACCTTGATCTCCTGGACTTAACCGTCTTGCCTCAGCCTCCCAAGGAGCTGGGACTGCAGGAGTGTGCCACCATAGTAGCTAATTTTTAAAAATTTTTTTGTAGAGACAGGGTCTCACTATGTTGCCCAGGCTTGTCTCAAACTCCTAGGCTCAAGTAATTCTCCCACCTCATCCTCCTAAAGTGCTGTGATTATAGGCATAAGCCACCATGCCTGGCTTCAATTTTATTTTTAATAAGAAAAAGAAGCAACACTACAACCAGATGCACTGGGAAGTTTGGGCGTGCTTTTGAATCACCATAACTAGGTTGAGGAGCATATGGCTGCACCAGACAAAAGAAGTCCTATCTTGGCTGTTCTTAGGAGCTCAGGGAGGTAGCAACCAGACAGGACTACAATAGGAGACCCCTGATGTTACCAGATTCTGTAGGCTTTAGCTGTCTCCCTGTGCTCCAAAACAGCCAGCAAACTCTTTCTGCTCTCTTTCAAAGCAACAGAGTATCTCCTCTGCAACATCAAGGGGACAAATGGCCTTCACACATGAAGTCGCAGGTACAGCCTGCTTCATTATGCTTGAACAGAGGACTAACATCTGGTGGGGGTCTCATCTTTTGGAATCACTGTTCTCAAGAAACAGTATAGCACAGTCTGTCAGTCTGGGAGTTTCACACAACAGAGGACAAGCAAAGACATAATTATACACACACATAAATACACATAAAAACACATATAAAGAAATATATAATGAATATAAATACACATATCAACATATAATAAATAAATATTAGAATGTAGATATTTATACATGTAAATATGGAGTGCTGCTGCTAGTTTGGGGTGCTTCTCCATATAGCAAAGAAGAAAAATATAAATAAACATACACACAGCATATAAATATACACATACATGCAAGTATATAGAGCAGAGGTGTCAAATCTTTTGGCTTCCCTGAGCCACACTGGAAGAAGAAGAATTAATTTGGGCCACATATAAAATATGCTAATGATAACTGATGAGCTAAAAAAACCAAAAAACCATAATGTTTTAAGAAAGTATATGGATTTGTGTTGGGCCACATTCAAAGCCAACCTGGGCTACATGCAGCATGTGGGCCAAGGGTTGGACAAGCTTGATGTAGAGAAAAGATGAACTGGGACACATTAGACAACTCCAGGCATAACTGACCTTCCCATGTTAGCATGGTAAATAGCTATTTCTATCATCTCAAAATTCTCCTCTACTTGCTAGAAGGTTTCTGAAATCCTGCTAATGGGAAACAGCGACCTTTGTTTCCTAATTCAGTTCAAGCATTAATATAATGAAAATGCAATCACTCATAATTTAAGTTCACATCAATATCTAAATAACCAATATTCCCGAGACCAGATTATGGGCCATAAAGGTGAATAAAGATTAGGATCATACACAAGCACTAAACTGGGGAAGGCAGCAGTGCAAAGAACATAGAACAGGAAACATTTTAATGTTTGGAATAAACTTAGAAATTTGCCTGGGACAAAACAGTGATAGAAAAGGAAGGAAAAGATTTATTCAAGAAGTCACTTTCTGAACAGTCTAGAAGAGCAGTCTGGTTTTTTGTTTTTTTGTTGAAACAGGGTCTCACTCTGTTGCCCAGGCTAGAGAGCAGTGGTGCAGTCTCAGCTCACAGCAACCTCTACCTCCTGGGCTGAAGTAATCCTCCCAGCTCAGCCTCCCAAGTAGCTAGGGTCCTAATGCCTGCCTTTCCCTCACCTTTTGTTCTTTTTTTGGCGTCTCGCCATGGTGTCTAGGCTTGGTCTCAAATTCCTGGGCTCTAGCGATCCGCCCGCTTCGGCCTCCCACAGTGCTGGGATTACAGGGGTTAGCCACTGCGCCTGGCCCAGTGTGGTTTCTAAAACAGAAGCGACAGTATGTGGATCAGCTCCATAACTCCACAAGCTCATCTCATACATGACCTTCAAAACAAACAACTTTTACTTCTACAAATCAAACTTTCTACAACTGGCTGGACCAATGCTTCATGCAGCCCAAGGCTGTCCTGAGGCTAGTAATAATCACTAATTCAGCTCCACTTCCGCACCCAACCGCACCTCTCAAACAAAACCTCTCAGACACTCAACTCCAAAAGCACTGTTCAGTAATGTTACTGATGGACTCATGGATAGATAGAAGAAAACATTTTCTGAATCCCTTATACCTCCCTAGTCTCTCTCCCTGGGAGATATATTTGAAATCCTGTCAGCTTGCAATCTCCACCCAACACAATAAAAGCTAGTTGTTCAGCATAAACTAAGCAAAAAGCGTGGTCTTAAACCAAGCCCTATTCTTCTGAGAACTGCAATTGAACTCTCAGAACCCTGCAAAGTTACAGCTACAATCACTTTTGATCCTCAAAAAGTTTAATGGATACATATAACAAAACATCATGTTGTACACCTTAAATACATACAATTTTTTTAAGTTGTTTGAGCAGAAACATATATTTGGTCAATTACTTGAGGATATCCTTTTTTTTCTTTTTTTAGGGACAGGATCTAACTCTGTTGCCCAGGCTGGAATGCAGTAAGCAATCACAGTTCACTGAAGCCTCGAACTCCCGGGATCAGCAATATTGTAACATCAATCTCCCAAGCAGCTAGGACTACAGGTGCGTGCCACCATGCCAACTTAATCTTTTATTTTTATTTTTTGTAGAGATAGGATCTTGCTCTGTTGCCCAGGGTGGTCTTGAATGCCTGGCCTCAAGTGATCCTCCCGTATCGGCTTCCCGAAGTGCTGAGATTATAGGTGTGAGCCACCAAGCTCTGCCTTATAGACATTTTTTTTTTAACTGCATTTCCAATATTTCCACTGTTCAATGGCAGAATTTCCTATCAATAAAAAATATATCCAAGCCCTAAAAAATACTTTCTCATTTACCATTTTTATTTTCATTTTTGCCTATGGATTTTAGTTAAAAATTAGTATCATTTCCTTATTCCAACATAACTACATTACCATTCACCTTCTTTGTATAGTTATTGTAAAACATATTCTATTTCTGTATGTTATACTCAGCAACATGACTGTATAGAAATTATTGTCTGTAACAGCTTTTAAAATAATGTAATATAAATTTTTTTAATACATATTTTTTAAGTCTGTTAGGAGGCAGGGAGGACAAGTTCCATCTTTATCTTACTAAGAAAATTGGAGCTTAGGTTAGGACTCCTGCCTAAGGTGTCAGATCTGCTTGCACAATTTGGACAACAATCCATCCATTCATTCCTTCAACTTGCAAAGATCCAGACAGTTGGGCACTGTAACATGGACTATGGCAGAATTAAATGGAATGGCACGGCACCAAACCTAGACTGACAAGTCCAGAAAGGTTTCTCAGAGGAGGAGGTGACTCCTGAGCTACACGTGGTACAATGTGTGGTGGTATCCAAGAAATGGGGCAGAGCTACTCCAGAAAGAACAGGCAGCATGGAGAAAGGCATGATGGTCTGAATTAAAGTGTTTTTAATTCTCCTTCACAACCATCACATAAAGTGACTCTACTCCTGGGGAACCTAACCACACCAGGAACCCACTAGGAAACTCTCCACCCATCAGTGGAATTTCATCCATTCATTTTTCATTTGTTCACTTAACATTTAAAGAATTAATCACTCCAACACGGATAATAAGATAATTAACATTTATTGGGCACCTACTATATTCCAGTCACTTGGCACACATTATTTCATCTGATCCTTGCCACAGCCTGCAAGCTGGAGACTATTACCTCTCTTTTACAGATGAATAAGTGAATTTCATTATCATTAACTGAGTTATCAAAGGTCATACAGCTATGAAGTAACTGAAACAGAATTCAACTTCTCAGTGGATCTGACCCCCACACCTGTGCTCTTTCTAGGCCTCCACATAGCCTCATTCATCTATTCAAAAAAATATATTTCTTAATTGCCTACTTAATTCCATAGACTGAGAATATTTAAATAAGAGTTTTTCTGAGAACTGCATTGTAGGAAGGAAAGATGAGGATGCTCACTAGCCAATATCTGGGCAACCACCACATATCCCAGATCCAGAATGCATCAAAA
The DNA here is from genome assembly GCF_009761245.1 of Sapajus apella. Lineage (NCBI taxonomy): Eukaryota > Metazoa > Chordata > Mammalia > Primates > Cebidae > Sapajus > Sapajus apella. Next base: position 30,370,852 of record NW_022436963.1, read on the forward strand.
TTATAGCCTATATGTGACTGCAACTTGAAGTAAGACCCTCTCTGAAAACTGTGTTACCGTCAGCAGGGAAGGAGGTCATTGTAAACTCAGGTAAGGGAAAACTGCTGAGGCTCAGCAGAGAAAAGAGATGTACCTTTTCGTTTTATGTTGGCAGACTTCAAAAAGGCAATTTGAAAGGAACAAAGGTGACATTCATTCAAAGGAGTTCACAGGGTTTGCCCAGGAAGACATTAGGGACCTATAATCTTGTTGAGACCCTAACCTTCTTTCTATAGCTCCTGACGTGAGACATGCTTTTGTGATGGTGGGCTGATTTTCTCACCCCTGCAGGCCAGTGCCTGTGCCAAGTAAGGCACTGTGCTTAGGCTCATGTGCAGAGGAAGGAAGCCTTGTGGTATTAACGACATGAAACAGGTATGGTAGATATTTGCTGCCTAGATTCAGAAACTCTTTCCATGTTTGAGGAATCTCCACTTAATGAGTCCTAATGAGGCAAAAATTCCTCCTTTATGGGAATGGAAAATGCTAGGTACTTGCTTTTCCCAGCTACTTTAGGCATGTGATGTTCTCATGTCAAACATGGGCTTAGGAGCTTTGAAGCAAAAGGAAGGAGATAAAGGACCGCACTTTTCCTCCAGGTAGCAATAAGTTACATAAAAGCCACATTCATGGTGAGAAAATAGCAGCAGTACAAACTGTGACTTCCAAGATTTAGTGGTGGTGGCAGCAATTTTCTCTTCGGATCAGTTCTATGATGTGATTTGGGGCTCAGCTTTAAACCTAGTTCTTAGCCATCACCACAAATCTGTCTGTTTCCCAACATTAATTTATCAAACTATTTCATGCAAAATCAGCCTCTATTGATTACAGACAGGAACCCTGTCCATCCGTAGCATCTCTTAGCCTCTTCTTCTAGTAACACCACACCATTTCCTGAGGGGAACTGCCCTAACATCAAATTAAACACAGGACCAAAAATCAATTTGGCCATCATAGAGGCTCCCCAAGACCTTCCCCTCCACAGATACTCTTCATAATCAAACACCAAGCTAATCACGGTGTCCCTTTCCTCTGAACACAGTAACTGCTCCAGGTATAACACTTGACCAAAGCTGGGCCCAGCAGTCTAATTAGGAATTTTCTTTTTCATATGAAACTAAGAAAGAAACCTTGCACACCAGAGTACAAGAGTAACTTTGCTTATGAAATACAAACTATAAAATAGCAAAATGCCATTGCCTTCTCACCACTATAACGTAGCCTGGTCCTATACATCTGACTTAAGGGTTCCTGCAGAACAGAAGTAAGGAGGCATAAAAATTTTAAGCTAGCCTGTCTCTCTCATTTGACAAATGAAAAACACAAGGCCTGCAGAAGGGAAACAACTTGCAACAGGCCACATAAATTTTATACACAAGAAAGCAAATTCTCTCCATCTCCTGCCAACACTCCTGCTCTTTCTGTCCCCTACCATGCTTCAACCTTGTAGCACTTATTAGTACCTAATCTAATGTTATATATATTTGCTAGAATGAAGGCTCTATGAGAGCAGGAGTTTTCTGGTTTTTTTTTTTTTCCACAAATCAGAAATCTTCAGTGTGTAAAATAGTATCCAACACAGTTCTTCCTATACAAGTGGGAAACATCTATTAGTAATTGCTTTTATTCCAACAGAAGTAGGCTCTAGAAGTGACCACTTCTACCCTGTCACCAAGCCAAAAACTATTTAGTTTTCTGGGTGCTAATCCCACAAGAATATTTCTACATTCAAGTCATATATCCTACACTGTATCTTCTATTTACACTCTCTGGGCCTGGAAGCCCTGCCCAATACCGGGAGTAAGGAAGTTTAAAAGACTTTAGAAAAGCATTTATTTCATTTAATCTATTGCCCTAATTGCTAGAGTACCCAAGCGAATTCAATCCAACTGAGTTCAACTCAAAGAGTATATCTCAGTAAATATTTTAAATAAATTAATAATTTATTCCTAGTTCCCAGCTAAGTGCAAACTTGAATGAGTACTGCTGCTGATTATAAAATGCATGTGTCTTCATATGCAAATGTATGCCATCATTAAAACATTTTCAGAGCCTTTTTTTTTTCCAAAGTTGATCCAGAAAGAAGCCTTCGAGATATCTGTTGGTATCTTTGAGCACCTATAGGATCCTCAGTGTCTGGAAACTAACTTCATACCCTTCATCCTCCTGGCTATGAAGTTTATCGATAATCTCCTTGCCCTCAGGTGTGTCCACCCCATTTAATTGCTTGGTGTTTGGTCTTAACACAAGGATAATCCATACAATGGTAGGTTATTTAGCATCGAAGACATCTCCATCTCAGAATTGTCACTTCTCTAGCTCACTCACTGCTGGGCTAGTTTCTTAGATGTGCTCTTCTTGTTCTTTAAGCTACTAACCACTTCAGGGAAGAGGCTTTTACCTTCCCTCCTCACCTCATATAGTATTAGCCCCTGGCAATAACTTGAGGTTGCTTTCCAAGTGGCTGTGCATTATCCATAAGTTTATGATTGAATATTTATCAACATTATAGCTATTTTATTCTGTTCCATTTCATGTATAAAGTGATTTACTTCTTTCCCCCAAATATTTTTAAATCAATAGTTCTTTTCTTAGTTTTATATCATAATATTTTACCCTCAGAGTCACTTTCTCAGACTCACATACCATTGGGAGGGCAAGAGTTGACTTCTGGGCCATCCTGCTGTAATTAGCCCATGGATTTCTCTTCACTGTGTTCTTCTAATTGTCAGAGTGGTTTACATTTTGTTTCCCTTACAGCTCTGCTTATCTCTGTATACTTCTTTATTTATTCCTTTTTCCAGCATAAGGCAATCAAGACTTTAAGTTCTTCCCACAGAAATGAAACAGAGTGGCATCTATTAGTAATTACTTCTATTACAACAGACATAGGCTCTAGGCAGGACATTTCTACCCTTTCACCAAGTTAAAAACTATTTAGGCTCTGGGTGCTAATACCACAAAAATGATACTTCTATACTCAGATCATATATCCCATACTGTACTTTATATTTTCAATCTCTGGGTCTGTCAGCCCTGCCAAATATCTCATGTGAGGAAGTTTAATACATTACAGAAACACATTTATTTCATTTAAGCTAGTGCCTTAATTGCTAGACAATCCAAGATAATTCAATCCAATTGAGTTCAATTCAAAGAGCATCTGCTCTGTGCCAGGTGTTGTACTAGGCATCCTTTGCAATTACCAAGAGGCCAAAAACACAGTCTTTGCCTTCAAGGAACTTATTATGGTCTAGATGACTAAAAAGTAAACATAAAGATACCAGGCAGAATGCAGTAAGTTACAATGCAGATATAAACAAAGGTTTTGTATAGTTTTCAAAGTTCCTCTCATTATTGTTTCTTGTTTTATTTCATTGTGTTCAGAGAAGATACTTGATATGATTTCAATTGTTTTTGAATGTTTTTAGACTTGTTTTGTGAGCTACCATGTAGTCTAGCCTTAAGAATGACCCATATGCTAAGGAGAAAAATGTATATTTTGCAGCTATAGGATAAAATGTTCCATAAATATCTATTAAGTCCATTTGTTCTATAGTGCAAATTAAGTACAATGTTTCTTTGTTGCTTTTCTGTCTGGGTCTGTCCAATGCTGAAAGTAGGGTATTGAAGTCTCCAGCTATTCTTGAATTGGGATCTATCTCTCTCTTTCCCTCTAATAATATTTCCTTTATACGCTCAGACTCATAGAAAGATAAGTGCTCATATATATCTGGGTACTCCAGTGTTGGCTGCATATATATTTACAATTGCTGTATCTTCTTGCTGAATTCACCCCTTTATTATTATATAATTATCTTCTTTGTCTCTTTTTATAGTTTTTGTCTTGAAATACATTTTATCTGTTATAAGCATAGGTACTGCTGCTCTTTTTTGGTTTCCATTTACGCAGAGCATCTTTTTCAATCTCTTTACTTTTAGTCTATATGTGCCTTTATATGAGAAGTATGTTTCTTATAGGCAGGAGATTGTTGAGTCTTGTTTTTTTAATCCATTCGGCCACTCTATGTTTTTTGATTGGAGAGTTTAGTCCATATACATTCAATGTTATTATTGATAAGTAAGGACTGACTCATGTCATGTTGTTATTTATTTTCTGGTTGTTTTGTGGTCTTCTCTTCCTTCTTTACTTTCTTCCTGTCTCCATTTTAGTGAAGGTGATTTTCTCTGGTGGTATGTTTTAATTGTGTGTGTGTTTGTGTGTGTGTGTGTGTAACCATTGCATTTTTTTTTTATTTGAGATTACCATGAAGCTTGCAAATAACAGCTTATAATCCATTATTTTAAACTGAGAACAACACTGATTGCATAAACTAACAAACAAGCAAAATAATAAAAATAATACTACAAACTCTACACTTTAACTTCACCCCTCCCCTCAAGTTTTAAACTTTTTGGTTTTTCTATTTATATCTTATCGTACTGTCTATGTCTTGTAAAGTTGTTGTAGTTATTATTTTTGATCAGTTCATTGACATCTTTCTAGTTAAGAAATGAATAGTTTATACAACACAATTACAGTGTAATAATATTCTGTGTTTCTCTGTGTACTTACTATTACCAGTAAGGTTTGTACCTTCAGATGACTTCGTGCTGTTAAATAACATCCTTTCCTAATCTTTTCCAGATTAAAGAACTCCCTTTAGCATTTCTTGTAGGACAGGTTTGGTTTTGATGAAATCCCTCAGCTTTTGCTTGCTGAAGGAAGTCTTAATTTCTTCTTTATGTTTGAAGGATATTTTAACTAGACATACTAAAGTTTTTTTCACTAAGCTCTTTAGTTCTTTATTTTTTTCCCCATTTATTTATTTTATTGCATTTTAGGTTTTGGGGTACATGTGAAGAACATGCAAAATTGTTGCATAGGAACACACATGGCAGTGTGATTTGCTGCCTTCCTCCCCATCACCTACATCTGGCATTTCTCCCCTTGCTATCTCTCCCCAGCTTCCCACCGCCCACCGTCCCTCCCCTATTTCCCCCCAACTGACCCCAGTGTGTAGTGCTCCCCTCCCTGTGTCCATGTGTTCTCATTGTTTAACACCCGCCTATGAGTGAGAACATGCGGTGTTTGATCTTCTGGTCTTCTGTCAGTTTGCTGAGAATGATGGTTTCCAGGTTCATCCATGTCCCTACAAAGGACACAAACTCATCGTTTTTGATGGCTGCATAATATTCCATGGTGTATATGTGCCACATTTTCCCTATCCAGTCTATCGTCGATGGGCATTTGGGTTGGTTCCAGGTCTTTGCTATTGTAAACAGTGCTGCAATGAACATTCGTGTACATGTGTCCTTATAGTAGAACGATTTGTAATCCTTTGGATATATACCCAGTAATGGGATTGCTGGGTCAAATGGAATTTCTATTTCTAGGTCCTTGAGGAATCGCCACACTGTCTTCCACAATGGTTGAACTAATTTACACTCCCACCAACAGTGCAAAAGTGTTCCTATTTCTCCACATCCTCTCCAGCATCTGTTGTCTCCAGATTTTTTAATGATCGCCATTCTAACTGGCGTGAGATGGTATCTCAGTGTAGTTTTGATTTGCATTTCTCTGATGACCAGTGATGATGAGCATTTTTTCATATGTTTGTTGGCCTCACGTATGTCTTCTTTTGAGAATTGTCTGTTCATATCCTTTGCCCACTTTTGAATGGGCTTGTTAGTTTTTTTCTTGTAAATCTGCTTTAGTTCTTTGTAAATTTTGGATATCAGCCCTTTGTCAGATGGGTAAACTGCAAAAATTTTTTCCCAATCTGTTGGTTGCCGATTCACTCTAAGGATTGTTTCTTTTGCTGTGCAGAAGCTGTGGAGTTTGATTAGGTCCCATTTGTCTATTTTGGCTTTTGTTGTCAATGCTTTTGGTGTTTTGGTCATGAAGTCCTTGCCTACACCTACGTCCTGAATGGTTTTGCCTAGATTTTCTTCTAGGGTTTTTATGGTGTTAGGTCTTATGTTTAAGTCTTTAATCCATCTGGAGTTAATTTTAGTGTAAGGTGTCAGGAAGGGGTCCAGTTTCTGCTTTCTGCACATGGCTAGCCAGTTTTCCCAACACCATTTATTGAACAGGGAATCCTTTCCCCATATGCTAAAAACACTCAATAAGCTAGGTATCAATGGAACGTATCTCAAAATAATAAAAGCTATTTATGACAAACCAACAGCCAATATCATACTGAATGGGCAAAAACTGGAAGCATTCCCCTTGAAATGTGGCACCAGACAAGGATGCCCGCTCTCACCACTGCTATTCAATATAGTATTAGAAGTTCTAGCCAGAGCAATCAGGCAAGAAAAAGAAATAAAGGGCATTCAAATAGGAAAGGAGGAAGTCAAATTGTCTCTATTTGCAGACGACATGATTGTATATCTAGAAGACCCCATCGTCTCAGCCCCAAATCTCCTGAAACTGGTAAGCAAGTTCAGCAAAGTCTCTGGATACAAAATCAATGTGCAAAAATCACATGCATTCCTATACACCAGTAACAGACTTAAAGAGAGCCAAATCAAGAACAAACTTCCATTCACAATTGCCACAAAGAGAATAAAATACCTAGGAATACAACTAACAAGGAATGTAAAGGACCTCTTCAAGGAGAACTACAAGCCACTGCTCAACGAAATAAGAGAGGACACAAACAGATGGAGAAACATCCCATGTTCATGGTTAGGAAGAATCAATATCGTGAAAATGGCCATACTGACCAAAGTAATTTACAGATTCAATGCTATCCCCATCAAGCTACCAATGACCTTCTTTGCAGAACTGGAAAAAACCACTCAGCTCTTTAAATATGTCATGCTACTCTCTCCTGGCCTATAAGTTTTCCACCAAAAAGTCTGCTGCCTAACATATTGGAGCACCATTGCATGTTATTTGTTTCTTTTCTCTTGCTGATTTTAGGATCCTTTCTTTATCCTTGGCACTTGGGAGTTTGAATATTAAATGCCTTGAGGTAGCCTTCTTTAGTTCAAATCTGCTTGGTGTTCTATAACCTTCTTATATTTGAATATTGATATCTTTCTCTAGGTTTGGAATGCTCTCGTTATTATTGCTTTGAATAGACTTTCTACCCCTAACTCTTTCTCCACCTCCTCTTTAAGGCCAATAAGCTTTAGATCTGCCCTTTTGAGACTATTTTACAGATTTTATAGGCATGCTCCATTCTTTTCTCTTTTCTTTTTTTTTTTTGAGATAGAGTCTCACTCTATCACTCAGGCTAAAGTGCAGTGGTGCAACCTTGGCTCACTGCAATCTCCACCTCCTGGGTTCAAGTGATTCTCCTGGCTCAGCCTCCCAAGTAGCTAGGACTACAAGTGTAAGCCACCACACCCAGCTAATTTGTATTTTTAGTAGAGACGGGTTTCACCCTGTTGGCCAGGTTGATCTCAAACTCCTGACTTCAGGTGATCTGGTCGCTTTGGTCTATTCTCTTTTATTCTTACTTCTTTCATAAGAATAAAAGACATTTTCTTTCTGTATGTGTATTTTCAAATACTCTCTCTTCAAACTCATTATTTCTTCTGCTTGATTGCTTCTGCTATTAAGAGACTCTGATGCATTCTTCCGTATGTTGATTGCATTTTCAACTCCACTATTTCTGCTTTATTCTTTTTAACTATTTCCATCCTTTGTTAAATTTACCTGATAGGATTTTTAATTCCTTCTCTGTATTATCTTGAATTTCTCTGAGTTTCCTCAGAATCGCTATTTTGACTTCTCTGTCTGAAAGGTCACATATTTGTCTCCTTGAGATTAGTCCTTAGTCTCTTACTTAGTTTGCTTGTTGAGGTCATGTTTTCCTAGATGGCCTTGATGGTTGTGGATATTTTTCAGTGCCTGGGCATTGAAGAGTTATTTATTGTAGTCTTCACAGTTTGGGCTTGTCTGTACCTATCCTTCTTGGGAAGGCTTTCTAGGTATTCAAAAGAAATTGGCTAATGTGGTTTAAATTTTTAGTCATTGCAGCTATATCTGCTTTAGGGGTGTCCCAAGCCCAGTAACACTCAGACTCATAGCCCCCTTGGTGTTCTTAGATAAGATCCAGAAGTGTTCTGCGGGTTACCAGGCGGAGACTTTTGTTCTCTTCCCTCACTTTCTCTCAGACAGAGTCTCTCTCTTCATGCTGTGATGCCTGGAGCTAGGGAAGGGGTGACACAAGCACCCCTGTTGCTACCAACACTGAAACTACACTGGATCAGACACAGCACTGGATTTTGCCCAGTAACCACTACCTGGCTACCACCATGTTTGTTCAAGGCCCTCTACAATTAGCAGGTGGGAAAGCCAGCTAGGTTGTGTTCTTCCTTGCAGGCAAGTGAGTTCTCCCAGGCCCTCAATAGGTCTAGAGATACAGTCTGGTAGTCAGGGCCTGGAGTTGGAAACCTTAAAACTCTACCTGGTGCTCTACTCTACTGTGGCTGAGGTGGCACACAAACCATAAGACAAAGTCTTTCCCACTTTCCCTCCCCTTTCCATGGGGAGTGGAGTGTCTCTCCATGGCTGTCACCACTACAGGCCCACAGACAGTACTACCAGGCTACCACCAATGTTCACTTAAGGCCCAACAGCTCTTCAGTCAGCTTGCATTTAATGCTGCCAGGCCTGAGGCTCACCCTTAAGGGCAAGGGGCTCCTCTCTGACCTACGGCAGGTCAAGAAATGCCATCTAAGAGCCAAGACCTGGAACTGGGGACCCCCAAAGCCCATTTGGTGCTCTACCCCACTATGGCTGAGCTGGCACCTAGTCTGTAGGACAAAGTCCCCTTTACTCTTCCCTCTGCTTTTCTCAAGCAGAAAGAGTCTCTCCTCATAGCCACCACGGCTGGAAATGTGCTGGGTCACACCAGAAGCCAGCACAACTCAGTCTCACCCAAGGCCCACAATGTGTATGAACTAGCCACCACTGCTGATTGGTTATTCAGGGCCCGAGGGCTCTTTGGCCAGGAGGTGATGAATCCTGCCAGGACTGTCCCTTTATTTCCAGGCAGTAGGTTCCCTTCTGGTGCAGAGTATATCTAGCAATACCATCTGAGAGCTAGGCCCTGGAATAAGAGCCTCACAACTCTGTCCAGTGCCCTATCCTATTGTGGCTGACCTGATATCCAAGTTGAAGACAAAGTCCTCTTTATCCTTGCCTCTCCTCTCCTCAAGTGGAAGGAAGGAGTCTCTTTTGAAGCAGCAAGCTGCGCTACTTGAGGTTGGGGAAGGAGTGGTAGAGTACTCCCTTGGCCGCCCTGTCTGGTGTCTCACTAAGTTGCATGTTCCCCAAATCCACTGGCTCTGAGCCCAGCACATGATTAGGACTTGCCTAGAAGTTGCAGTCCTTATAGCCTAGACTGCCTTTCAAGTTTATTTAGGACCCCAGAGCCCTTTACCCAGCAGTGGTAAGGCTTGTCAAAACTCAAGTTCTGACTGCTGAGATGGGTAATTCCCCTCTGCCTAGGGTATGTCTATGCTCCCTCCGTGGACACCAGCTCAGTTCAGCCTGGTGTTGCTTTCCATTGTGACAGCACAGCACTGAGTTCCAATGTAAAGCCTCTCAGTCACTGCACTGTCCCTCCCACAAGCATACAAATTCTCTCTTTGTGCCATGTGGCTGTTGCTAGGAGGATGAAGCGAGGTGGTGTCAGCAATTCAAGGCTGTCTTTCCTACCCACTTCAATGCCTCTTTCAGCAATATGAACTTAAAACAGGTAATGTGATCACTCACCTGATATTTTCTGTTCTTATGAAGGTGCTTTTTTGTGTGGATAGTTGTTAAGTTTGGTGTTCCTCTTGGGGGGGACAATCAGTGGAGGCCTCTATTCAGCCATCTCACTCTGCTTCCCTCCTACAAAATAAAAAAGGCTTCGAAGGTAATGAAAGAAAACTTAAAAATGTGGACTGCTTCACAGAGCTGTAAACTCATCATGTTAGTGCCCATTACTGGCACTCTAAAAATGTAAAGTTATTACTTAGCCCAGCTGAAGGAAGAAAAATGCCCAGTATGGATCAAAAACATGCAGATGTCTGATGTAAAGTCACTGGGTGTTTAACTAAGCAGCAGCCTGAAAAACAATCACTGTCTGCTTCTACACCTAGGGAATGTAGCCTCCACTCTTCTCCAAGTAGATTGCTTGGGTTTCCAGTTCACTGCACTTAACTATTTGAAGAGAATAGAAATGAAACCACTCCAACAACTAATTATCTCTCCTTGTTTTCATTGTACCAAAAAGCAGGCTTAATCTCCTTGCCTCTTTTTAACCTTCCTTTTCATGCTGATTCTCAACAAAGGGAAAGAGAGACAGTGTGTGTGAGAGAGAGAGAGAGGAAGGAGAGGAAGGAGAGGAAGGAAGGGAAGGAGAGAGGGAGGGAGGGAGGGAGGGAGGGAGAGAGGGAGGGAAGAAAGGGAATTTATAAAGACTTTATAAAGATGTAAGAAAATCTGTTCAGTGTATCTCTCAAAGACCTATTACAGGATCTTTCTTCAATCTCTTTGGTGACATTTTGGTTTTCTTGCACTGGCATCCAAGATACTTTCATTGGATGCACTTTCTCAGACATTTCTATAAAGGAACAGTCTTCCATCTCCTCTGTATGAGAGGAAATTGAGGGCTATGAAAGGTAAGCGCCATGCTGGAGGCCTAGAGTGAGGCAGAGTTGAAACAACGTCCTGGGTTTCCTAACTCCAGCTCCATGGACTTTCAGTTCTACCAGTCCATAGCATAAAGGGAGATCAACATGTATGGTTAGGCTTCATCCTGTTTCTTAATTTCTAACATCAGTCTTCAAATAGCCACTGTCTTACATTTTCCTACGAATTTCCTTGGAGAGGAGTGGGGAAGACCATATATTTTCCATTTCTATGGCCCTACCCTGGAACACACACAAGCCTGTACTGAGAATCACCTGTGAGAAGCTAAACAGAAAGTCAGCAAAACTGTTAGAACCACCGGCTATTTGATGAATAGCTTGATGGCAGCAGTGGCAAGTCAGACAATACACCCTGCCGATTTCTTCTGCAAGGAGCACAGCAGAAAGGTCAAAGAAGGAAGCCCTAGGATTCCACTTGTATTTCTCCGAGAATGATGAGGCAATAAGTCTCTTGGTAGCTACTTTTTAGATATAGGGAAAAGATAGAGCAGGCATCTTTTGGTCAGTTGCTTCTTGGAAAGCCCACCATGAAATACAATATTCCAATAATAGCCATAGTCTTGTCCACTTCTGCCCAGAGTCTTATACATGCATATTTATTGTGCTCATAAAAGTTTAACACTCTCTTGGGCACTTGGCAGTGACTATTACCCAATATAGAGCCTCTATTTTCAGGGAGTTTACAGTATGGCACATTATATCCCTCAATCAGAACTAGATAATTCTTCATAGGAATTAAAGAACTCCTCTCTTTCCAAACATGATTACAATCCCTGTGCGGTCTGAATCTAAAGGACTATATTTTCGAACTAGTAGACAAAATCTACATTTATTACTGACTCAACCTGGCCAAAAATATATCCCAAATTTCAATTTAATTGTGTCTCTACCCTACCTAAAAAGTTCTGATGACACCGATTTGCCCAAGGATACATATGAAACTCCTTAGCCTTGAGTTCTGAGCCTTTCATAATGTGATGACAGATGAAGAGATCTGACCTCCCCAGTTCTAGCTCTCCTCAGAAGCAAAGCTGGTCTTCACCCACTAATCATTAAACTATTATGTAGTAGGTGGTCAATAAATGTTTTAGGCAAATGAATTGCAGAGTGGGATAAAATTAGTATGGTGGTTAAAAACATGGGCTTCCTCTTCACTTACAATATGTATACTTTTCTGTGTGCATATTACATTTCAATTTAAAAAGTTTTTTAATGAGTTCTCTAATTATTTGGATTAAAATCTCTGTTTCGCCACTTTCTGGTAATGACATCGAGCAAGTCATTTCATACCTTATCTCTCTAAGCTTCATCTGTAAAGAGAAGACATTATATTATCCAGTATTGTAATGAGGGCTTCACGAGATACATGTGAAGCACTTAGCACAGTGCTGAACACACAATAAGAACTTAACAAATAGTGGTTACAGTTGATGTGGATGAATGAATGTCAATCTCCATGTAAACTCTGGACACTTCTTCCACGAACTGAGCATATGCTATGTATCAGCAACCATGTATGGCATTGTTCCAGGAATGTACTGGTTAAATCCTTGCTGACAGCTTGAGTCCCTTTTAACATCTGCTGTACAAGTAATAGTATTTTTCTGTCTTGGGGAAAAAAAAATAGAAAACTGTAATTGTTGTCTCTTTTACTGAAGTAAGGCAAAGATGTCTCTGTGCAGCTTTCCCCACAGGTAAATATTACATTCCGTAACAGGTGGAATAGATAATGCCTGTAAATTCACATGTGAAGATTCTATCTGGAACAGCTGCTACTAAACTTCAGTTTCCACCTTAATCACTATCACAGGTTGAATTGTGTTCCCCAATAAAATGTTGAAGTCCTAAACCCCAGTACCTGGGAATCTGACTTTACAGAAATAGGAGTTTGCCAATGATCAAGTGAAGATGAGGTCATTGGAGTTGTTCCTCATCCAATATGACTAGTATCTTCACAAAAAGGGGAAATTTGGACATAAAGACAGAGAAAAGACAATGTGAAGACACACAAAGAAAAGGGGACAGGTGACTGGAATGAAACATCTACAAGACAAAGAACACCAACGATTGCCAACAACATCAGAAGCCCAGAGAGGAAAAAAGGATTCCCCTAGAGCTTTTAGAAGAAGCATGGCCTTGCAGACACCTTAATATCAGACTTCTAGCCCCCAGAACTGTTAGATGAATCTCTTTTAAGCCACTCCAGTTTTGGTACTTTTTTACCGCAGCCCTAGCAAACTAATGCAATCACCATTACCAATACCCAGTTTGGGGCTGGCGATCTGCAGGGATTTAAAAGCTCCTTTAGCATATGGCCATCATACAGGGCTCATGCAGCTGGCATGCTCGAGAGTGCGGCTAAATGACAACTGTCAGCTTTTCAAACAAACAGTACATATATAATAGCAGGCATTAAGGACTAGCTGTAGTGAGATGAACTATCAAATTTCAGCACTAGAAAAGCCCCGTTGAAAGAACTATTCAGCAAGAGAGTTTTCCTTGAGACGTTTTGAATTAAAAGGCTGTAAATTAAAGAGGTTCTAAAATGATGGAGAACATGGATTTGCAAAAAGAATGAGACAAATGCCCAGTATTTAGATGTGGGAGAGGTGAGAATGGAATACAACAGAAGTTGACAAACTATGGGCTGCAGACCAAATCTGCCCACCACCCCACCTGTTTTTGTAAAGTTTATTGGAATGCACTGAGCTCATTGATTTACATATTGTCTGTGGCTGTTTTTGCACACGACAGTAGAGGTAAGTCATCCTTACAGAGGCCACAGGGCCTGCAAAGCCTAAAATATTTACTATCTGTCTCATTACAGAAAAAGTTGACTGAACCTTGGAGCAGAAAAATGATTTATACCAATCGTTCTCAAACTTTAGTGGGTACCAGAATCACCTGGAGGCCTTGTTAAAATTCAGATTGCTGAGTGCCCTAGATTTTCTGACTCAAAATATCTGGAAGTAGAGCCTGAGCATTTATACTTCTAACAAGTTCCAATGGCCACATTTTGAGAACCACTGCTTTAAGTTTATGCTGACTGATGCACCAATTTAAGGATGATGTAAGACAGGAGTGGGGAATAGGGAAGGGCAGTTAATTTTAAAATTGCATTTGATTTTTAAAAAAGTACACAGTTGGAAGATTTACACTACTTATTTAAAACTTACTAGTCAACAACAGTAATCAAGACGGTGTAGTATGGTCACAGACAACAGATCAATGAAACAGAGTATAGAGTCTGGGATTAAACCATCAAATATATAGTGAACTAAATTTTGACAAAGGTGAAAAGATAATTCAGTGAAAAAAGAATTGTTTTTTCAACAAATGATAATGCAACAGTTGGATATCCATTAACCAAAAAAAAAAAAAAAAAAAAGAACTTTGATCCATTCCTCACACCATATATTTAGTACAAAAGGGAGAATAGCCAACTTTCTCTTCATGATTATTAGGAAAAATAAGCCCAGAAGCAAATGAAGTCAGGCACTGTTGCATAAACTACTTGTCAACATTTTTATAAGATAGAAAAGTTGAAAAAGTTTAAAGAATGTGGCAATGTAGTGCTCTATGCCATTCACCCAAACTCTGTATTTGCATCAGAAGAATACTGCCAAGACCCTAACATGAAGACTTCAACAGAATCTTAATTTCAAATTCAAATTTTGTTAAAACGAATTATTCAGGGCCCTTGGAGAGAGGATACTTTATATTCAACAACTGCTGAATAAACACCTTGCTCCTTATAACGGTTTTTCACCCCCATCATGCAGAATTTTGCTAACTACTAAGGATTTTGTCACCATCAGCAGCAAGGGGTAGTGCAGATGCTCTGTGATGTATTCCAGGATTCTCCAGTAGACAAGGAAATCCCCTCATCATTTATTTGACAAAATGTTGGTCAGCACACACGGGTCTGTAAGAATTAGGTCTCCAGAACAGGAGATAAATAAAAAAGGAAAGGGTAAATTAACTTTTTGAGGTTTTGGTTAGCTGATAGTTAGACTCTATTTTCATAGATGTATCTATGTGGGCAAAACAAATTGAAGAGTCATCTGAATAATTCAGGCCAAATGATTACATCAAATTAGACCAGACAATTGTGCCAAAAATGAATTAACAAATATTTTTTATTGTTTACTTGCCTGGACACAGAAATGTAAGTGTCTCTATTCCTACGAGAATCTGAATGTATATGAGAAAATAGATAACCCTCTGATACGGAAGCACAAAGAGAAAGTACTTAGCTTTGTCCAGGCCCAAAAAGCTTCACACTGAAATCAAGTTTTAAAGAGTGACTGATGTCCCATGTAAGTGGGCTTGTGAAGTAGGGAGGAGATAAAGCATTCAGAGGCAAGAAAAAGCACAAACTGAGTTCAAGAAAAAGCAAATTTTTTCATATACCTGAAATATCAGGTACCAGAAGTTGTGGAGAGGAATGAGACATTGGTCCAACCACGATATCCTTCTGTGCCAGGCTGAGGAAAGCACACTCTACCTTTTCAGGCACCTTTAAATCACTTCTAAGTAGCGATGCTATCAAATGTATGTTTTAGAAAGATCACATTGAATGTAATATGATGGGTTGAATGTGGCAGTAATTGAGACAGAGAGACCAGTTAGAAGTTTCTGTAGGAAACAGACTTCAAATAGGATAGTAGCCAATGCAAGGAGAGGAATGGGATGAAAAATACTTAAATGAAATCTTGATTTGATCTGAAATATTTAGAAAATTCAATTAGCAATATGTAGAAGTTGGCTGGACTTTGCAGACAAAGGGTAAGAGGAGTTATTAAAGATGATTCCCAGAGTCATGTTTTGGGAAAACTGAGTGAATGGTGGTGTCAGTCCCACAATTAAAAACACAAGGAGAGGTGTGAAGGAAAGATGATAAGCTTGATTTTGGACATGTTGAGTTTGTAATGTCTGTGAAGTTCACACATGTGCTTTCTAGGTATTCACTCAAAACTAGGACCTAAAATCCAGCTGATAACAGTAGCACATTTTTTGAGTCCCAGGCATTCTTCTGAGAACTTTCCTTACACAACTCATTTAAATCTTCACAGCAACTCTATGAGAAAGGTAGGATTATTAGCTTTGCTTCGCAGATGAGAAAAGTGAGGTGCAGGGAGGTTAAATTACTTGCCTAAGGTCACACAGCTAACAGTAAGTTTCATACGTTTGTTGGCCACATAAATGTTTTCTTTTGAGAAGTGTCTGTTCGTATCCTTCATTCACTTTTTGATGGGGTTGTTTTTTTCTTGTAAATTTGTTTAAGTTCTTGTAGATTCTGGATATTAGCCCTTTGTCAGACGGATAGATTGCAAAAATTTTTTCCCATTCTGTAGGTTGCCTGTTCACTCTTGATGATAGTTTCTTTTGCTGTGCAGAAGCTCTTTAGTTTAATTAGATCCCATTTGTCAATTTTGGCTTTTGTTACCATTGCTTTTGGCATTTTAGTCATGAAGTCTTTGTCCATGCCTATGTCCTAAATGGTATTTCTAGGTTTTCTTCTAGGGTTTTTATGGTTTTAGGTCTTAAGTATAGGTCTTTAATCCATCTTGAGTTAATTTTTGTATAAGGTGTAATGAAGGGGTCCAGCTCAAAGGCTGCCCTAGAGATTCATATTCAAGAGTCTAGGTCTTCAGAGCTTTAATTTTTGTATAAGGTGTAATGAAGGGGTCCAGTTTATACAAGGTATAGTTGTATTTAGTTAATACAAGGTGTGAATAATGATACAGGGTGTGGGTAAGCATGGGGTAGATGAAGTACACCTACATTAATTCATAGGCTCAAATGAATTGTCATTCTTCTCTCAAAAATAAAATATTATGCCTATTTCTAAATGTGTTAATGCCCCTAGGTTATTCTATTGGCATTTATAGTGCACTGTAAATCAGTAATCTGTGAATCATAAATCCAACTTCCAAGTAATATCAATAAAGTTTTAAAAATCTGATTATATTATTTCCCCTCTTTTCTTCCCCCTTTTCCTTAGGGAAAAAAGAAAGTTGTGTTAAGAGGGTAAAACGTGGAACTTCAGACATATGCTTCTATTAAAGAAAAGGAAATCTTAAGGGTCCCAGAGAGGTGGAATAATTCAATAGGCTTTGTTCTGCTATGTATTCCACCCCAATTCTCCTAATGCTGGTATTCATTCTCTCTCTCCCCCTTTCTTGCTGTGGTTTCTCATGAATTTTATAATGCAAATTTCAGGCACGATGGCAAGACAATGGGAAGATTTTGTTGGACTTCAGGTTTGGTTTTGGAATACTTGGGGTTACACTACTGGAGAGCAATCATGGTTAACTTTAGTACTACATGTACATGTTAGAGTTAAAACAGGCTCACATCCTGAATCTGAGACACTCATCACAACAATTCTAGAGGTAGGTTAGATTCTATTTTACCTATGGGGAAAGAGGGTAACTCAGCAAGTTGGACACTCAACTCAGGTCATGGGTCTCCTTCTATTTTTCCTCACACAGACAAAACCCAGCCAATTATCTCAGACTCGAGGCCCCAGTAGACACTGAGGTCAGCTTAAGGGTTTAATGTGTGACCATATATTCTCTGTCATCGGCCAACTGGGAATAAGAGAGTTTATTGGTGTGGGAACTTGCCTGAACTGCCTTGGAGAACTGTTCCATTCCAAGTACTAGCAGGTATTGAGCTTAAATCTAAGGAATAGATTAGAAACTAAAACATTGGTGTCAAAGGCAAGGACAGTTCATTTACTACAACCCCACTGCATAAAATTAAGAATGTTCAGTAACATTTGTGGAGTTTTGAAATCACCACATCTAGATTAAAATAATAGTTAAAAACAAAAGAAGTTCACTGAAATCTAATCATGTCCTTCTCCTTTATGTATTAAAATTGGAAGCTGTGAATGATGCTTTATAGTCCTGAAGATTTAGTTGCTGAGCAGTTTATTTAAAGTGACTATCATTTTCTTATTATATAATTACTCCTAATCAATTTGAAATGTAAACAAATGGGAGACTAATAATTTGGAGACAGGAGTAAAATTGATAGCACTCATCAGATAATAATCTTGATGTATTTATTGCAGATTGCTGATTCAGACCTAATTTAATTTGAGAGTTAACTAATTACAGAGAAAAGCATTACAGGCATACTTCTTTGGCAGGATTTACAACTAAATAACTTATGATGTTAAGGACAAAAACGATTCATGGAAAAACTGAAAATCAATATCACTATGATTTTCTTATCCACCGTAAGCCTGCCTGTATGATTCTTGGATATGCAAAACTAATGGAAGGTTGTTAAAAGGAAATAGAATTCTCATTCATTAAAACAAAGAACTGAAAGTTGGTTCACAAAGTAATGGGCTACTTTATAAGTAGTGATACTCCCATCAAAGGAGGCATTAAAGAAAAACAGTAATTAGGGAGGTGGGTAGTCACTTGAGGCCAGACGTTCAAGACCATCCCAGCCAACATGGTGAAATCCCTCTACTAAAAAAAAAAAAAAAAAAAAAAAAAATTAGCCTGGCATCGTGGCGCGTGCCTGCAATCCCACCTCCTCGGCAGGCTGAGGTACAAGAATTGCTTGAACCTGGGAGGATGAGGTTGCATGAGCTGAGACTGCGCCTCTACCCTCCAGCCTTGGTGATGGCATGTGACTCTGTCTCAAAATAAATCAAAAATAAAGGAAAAAGGCAAAAGAGGCTGGGTGTGGTGGCTCACGCCTGTAATCCCAGCACTTTAGGACGCCAAGATGGGTGGATCATTTGAGGTCAAGAGTTCAACACCAGCATGGCCAACATGGCAAAACCCTGTCTCTACTAAAAATACAGAAATTAGCTTGGTGTGGTGCCACATGCCTGTAATCCTTAGCCACTCCGGAGGCTGGGGTAGGTGAATCGCTTGAATCCAGGAGGTGGAGGTTGCAGTGAGCTGAGATCATGCTGTTGCACTCCAGCCTAGGTGACAAAGTGAAACTATGTCTCAAAAAAAAAAAAAAAAAAAAAAAAAAGGCAAGAGAGTCGATTCTCTCACTGAGTGAGAGACTTGTTCCCATAATGATCTTGAAGGTCATTTCAACTTTAATGTTTTATGACTTGAGATTCAGATCTTAAGTAAATCCAATACCATTTGTCTATATATTTACAGAAAATAATTTCCTTGGAGTTTTTTTTTTTTTTGAGATGGAATTTTGCTCTGTTGCCCAAGATGAGGTGCATTGGTACGATCTTGGGTCACTGCAACCTTCACCTCCTGGGTTCAAGCAATTCTCCTGCCTTTGCCTCCTGAGTAGCTGGGATTATAGGTGCCCACCACCATGCTTGGCTAATTTTCGTATTTTTAGTAGAGATGGGGGTTTTGCCATGTTGGCCAGGCTGGTCTCAAACTCCTAACCTCAAGTGATCCACCTGCCTCGGCCTCCCAAAGTGCTAGGATTACAGGTGTGAGTCACCGTGCTCGGCCTCCATATTCTTTTTTTTTTTTTTTTTTTGCATTTTACGTTGGTGGGTACATGTGAAAAACATGCAAAAGATGTACGAAATGCTCTGTATACTCCTCTCTGATTTAAAAGATGGTAGGGTCATGCTACTTCATATACAAGGAGATTTTGTTGGTAAAATTTTATGAGATGATTAGACCTATGAAGTAGTCTTATGGCTTCATAACAAGGAGTTAAGATTGTTTACATATCATTATCATCTCAAGTCTATGAATTTCCCTGAAGAAATCATACT
The DNA here is from genome assembly GCF_009761245.1 of Sapajus apella. Lineage (NCBI taxonomy): Eukaryota > Metazoa > Chordata > Mammalia > Primates > Cebidae > Sapajus > Sapajus apella. Next base: position 30,390,290 of record NW_022436963.1, read on the forward strand.
GTATGCAGGCTTCAGAGGCATAGTCTCTGGTTACTGAACAATCCATAACTCAAGCTTCAAAGAGATTATTGAACACCATACATAATCCCATCTTAATAGAGAGAAAGAGTTCTCTCTGTTCAAAATGCTAGCCAGTACACACAAAATAACTAATAATGGGTGAAAAGTGATTTTCCAGCTGCAGGAGATAATAGACTTATTCTATTTTTCATTGTTTTTTTGAATCTAACAACAAAGATGTTGGTGAATTATTTAATGTAAGACACATTACCTTGCTCCAGTCCAGTAACTACTATAAATGCTTTCATGCTTTCTGTCCTCAACAGATATCTGATAGTCTACAATATTCTAAGCCTTAGGTCTAGCAGACAGAAATATTTCCTTTCTCTAAACTGGCATAGCACACTTCCAAAGTTAATACTAAGAAGAACTGTAGCAGTTTAAAGTTAATATTTAGAACCCAAGACAACAATGATAACAAAAGATGCCACAGTTTGTAACTGCAATGTTTATAATGATTATAAATTAAAAGATCAATTGTAATAAATGCTGCAATAGTAAGTTAGAGTATAATTTTATGATAAAATATTTATGAAGAAAGAGAAGTATTTGTACATACATGGGTAACTGCCGATATGTGTGAATTACTGGGATGACAGATTATACTGACTTGAACAAAGATATTTTTGTTCTTGTTTTTTCAGGAATGTTTCTCCATGGAAAAAGTTTCTTATAGTGGCAGGATTAAAAAGAGGCATTCTCAAATTCACCTGAGATGGAGCCACACTGAAAGTACCAGAAGCAAATGTCCTGCCCTGGACATTTCAAACTCACTTTGACCTAAAATCCTTTATTCTTTCCCTTTCCAATGGACAATATCTTTAAGATGACCAACTGTGTTTCTATTCCAGTCATCATTGGGAATAGGGTAATTTTAAATACACTCCAGATGTTGCAAGTTCTGTATTTACTGTACACAGAGAGTTTATATCCTTGGCACCAAGACATAAGCATGGTCTGCATCAACCTAGAGGCTCATGCTAATGGACAGATGCTGTATGTCACAAGATACAAAGATCCACAAGAAGATAATCAGAACTTGAAGGCCAACATCTCCAAACTGGGCATAAAGTCTGTATTTGGAGGTTCAATCCTACTATTTTTCCATTAAGACTCCACCCATGTGGGTTGCTATGCTAATGGGGGAAGTTGAGCTGCACTGGAAGATAATTATATAATGGGGAGAAGAGACATAACCCATACAGTGGCTTATCATAATATGTTCTTTACACAAATTCAAATATATGTTGCTCAGTAAGAAATAATTTAAATAATAGGGGAAATTCAGCCCACCATTTCGCTCAATAGGTATATGGCCTAGAGTGAGGTAGAGGCTGAAATATAATACATAAATCTACTGTCCCTTAACCAATCTCAGTTCATTGGTGCCGAAAAATAAAAATGACCCTGTGACCAATTTTATTGGGTGTTCATAAGCAATATTTATTATACCCAAATTTTGGCCTACATACTAACTACAAAAGGTAACCTGCATGTAAAATGCAAATTCACTATTTAAATATTGATCAAAAATTTCCCCTCAGAGAAAATGTGAGAAGTTAAATTGTCCTTTTGTGATGCCAGATATTCATGAGGTTAGCAATGGAGATGTAATGAGCCACAATCTTCTTTTTCATGTCTATGTTCCTTGGATATAATTTTACCTGGTTCCAGTAAAAGTTTAGATGTACCCCAAAATCAGATATCTACTAAAAATCATCCTTTATATAACACATACAAACCACTATGTTACTAGCATAGCATATTGCTAGTTATGCAGTATGTTCAGGAATTATGTGTTGGGACTATACAATTGGATGGTGGACCATACATCTTCTGAGCTGCCAAAAGAATTAAATCATAGGCCAGGCCCAATGGCTCATGCCTATAATCCCAGCACTTTGAGAGGCTGAGGTGGAAGGACTGCTTGAAGCCAGGAGTTTGAGACCAGCCTGGGCAACAAAGCGAGACCCCCTATCCCTACAAAAATAAAAATATTAGCTAGCACAAAGTCAGGTACCCGCAGTTGAAGCTACTCAGGAGGCAAAGGTAGGAGGATTGCTTGAGCACAGGAGCTTGAGGTTGCAGTGAGCTAGTATCATCTCACTGTGCCCCAGCCTGGATAACTGAGATCCTGTCTCTAAAAAAAAAAAGAGACAAGGTCTTTTGCAGACATTCGAACATTTGATTTTTTTTTTCTTTCAGAAGACTGTGGGCTTCTTAAGGCCAGAGACAATGTCTTTTTTAGTGTTATTATATAACACTAAATAAGAATTTGTCCCAGTGCCTGGCACAAATATAGATGCTCAGTAACTGTTTCATGAACAAATGAACAAAATTGAGGAATTAAAATTAAAGAAGACAGAATTTTGTTGAGGGGTCCCCAATAAATGAAAAATCAAAGTTGATTCCAGTGCAGTGAGTGTAAATAATCCTGCATCTATTCTAACTACTGGTCATGTATTAATAGCATGTGTGTACAGAGGTGACTATGTTTGAGTATGTGTGTCAATAATAATTGAGATCTATTGATTAGTAAATTTCTTCCAATTTTGAATATTGTATCCTAAGCTGATGGTTTGTCTTAAACTTCCTTTGGCACTCATATTGCCAAAATATTTTTTTAATTTAACAGCATTTTCTGACCGTACATCCAGACCTTAACATGCACTTCATTGTGATAGCCCAATGTTGCTATTCATAATGACATTGATTTTTACCCCTCATGATAAAATCTTTTTGAAAAAGGCTTTATTTTTTAGAGCAGTTTTGGGTTCATCGAAAAATTAGAAGGACAGTACAAAGATTTCTCATATACTCCCTACACATGTGGTCTTAGCTTCCCGCATTATCAACGCCCCTCATTAGAGTAGTACATTGTACAACTGATGAACCTACACAGACCACATCATAATCTCCCAAAGTCCATAGTTTATATCAGGGTTCACTCTTGGTATTATACATTCTATGGGTTTGGAAAAATGTCTAATATAATGGCATGTATCCACCATTATAGCATCATACAGAGTATTTTCACTGTCCTAAAAATCCGCCGTGTTCCACCTATTCAGCCGTAACTTACCCCAATCCGTGATAAAACTTTTTCATGCACATGTTCTCTCTCTCCAGAAAACCTCAGCCAGGGCAGAACTCTGGGCACTAGGTTTTCCACAAAACATGTGTTTAATGAGGTGGCAATAGACATGGTCTGGGACTACACAAGGGAGTATAGCCTAGTGTCTAAGAGTGCAGGATGGGAGACAAACTACTCAGGGTCATATCTTGGCACATCTTTTAGTGCTGTTTTATCATGGGTAATTTGCTTAACCTCTGTGAGCCTCATTTTTCTCATCTATAAAATGGAGATAAGAACAATTACCTCAAAAAGTGTGAGAATAAGTGAGATCATCCATGTAAAACATTTTGAATAGTGCCTTATACATGGTATCCCTATTATGCCATGGGCTATCATAAGTGCTTTGCTGATATTAATTTGAGTAAACACTATAATTAATACATGTTACATGTAATAAATCTTAGTTATTAGCTATTGTTATTAGGTTTAACTGTATAAAATTCCCAATATTTAACCATTTTGACCTATGAAAACAATTTCACATGGGTTCTAACTCATATTCTATGAGTTTAAGATACATAAGTGATTTGGTCAAGTCAATCAGTTCTGTTCAATCAGAACGTGGTAGAATGATACAAACTAGTTGCTTATATATCAGGTCCAAAATATTAATCCATCAGTAATATTATCTTAATAAGCTGGGGATTTGTTATATTTTTATCTTCTGACTCAGGACAGAACAGGAAAGCCTATTTTGGGGGAGGGGTCTAAAACTGGGAGAAGACCCTGAATACTCCCTACCAGTAGACTTCTGCATTTCAGTGTCACCCACAATTCACTATCCAGTGATCTAGCTCAAGGCTAACTTTGTCTATTATGGCACAGTTGGTGAATATCTTTAAGTGATTCCAGGGGAAATTTTTTTAAAACAAGCATGTTAATTAAATTAAAATGGCTAAAATCCAAGTTCATAGTCATAGTCATTTTGGGGTCAGGAATAATTTTCCTAGAAGGTTCCTGATAAATGTACAAACATGATACCGGAACAAGATCATACTTTACCCATTTAATACCTACTAAATAGGGTTTCTGTTCAAGCTAAGAGACTGCTGATAGGTTATATGAGAGGATACAGATGTTGTGATGAGGGAAATGACAGGGAAAGTTAAAATATAAAAAGTAGGGCAAGAGAAAAAGAGATCCCAGATAAGACTCAAGATTTTGAAGAACTAAAGCAAGGAGGAGAAAACTAAAACTAAATGATCCAACCTCACTTGGGTTGGCACCATCTCCTTCTGCTCCCCCAAATCCCCTATACCCTTTGGATCAGTGATGACACCTTTCACATTTCCAGCCCCACACCCCCTGACTATGTGCCTGCTCTTTTGCAGGTCTAAAATCACTCTTCCCCCAACAGATTGTCTCAAACTGCCTTTTCTGTCTCATATGAAGTGACTGCTTTCATCTGAGCATCTGCAAAATCAATTTTCCTCACCCTTCACTTCGAAATGCATTTTTAAATATTGCTCCAGTAGCTGTTGTGCTTAACAACATCAGTGAATTGACTCCAATTTAACTTTTCCAAATAACCATTGATATCAATAAAGATTTTTAGTCCTGCCATCAAAAAAAATCCCTGAGCTGAATGATTACTTTTTTAAAAAAAATTAAGAAACAGTATTCTCTGAGGTTTAAACAGCTTTTAAATGAACTAAGAATCCTTATTGAGAGTTTTTTTAATGAACTGAACACAAGCATTAACACAGGAACCGTTGGACGCTAATCATTTAGCTGGTGAAAACTATATTACATGGCTAATGGAAACACTAGGGAAGCACAGGGGAAATAAGAACTATGTGCTGGAAACAGCAATGTGTCTATAGGCAGTTCCATATTACCAAGCAGGCTTGCTTTACTATAAACAGTACAGAAGCAAAAGAATTATTATAACATCCTTTCAGCCTTTTGAGAACTTACCATATGGGGCATCTCAATCCTATGAAGGCCAGTAAGAAATATGTTTGGCATGACTGAGGAATGCATTATTAATGTGAGCTCTGTGGGCCTGTTTAGCAGAAAAGTGACCCTTGATAGCAATACCAATCCCCTGCATTTGTAGAATGCTGTATCCATTGATCTCCTTTCATCTTGACAACGACCCTGAGAAACAGGTATTATAAATGAGGTTCAGAAAGATTAAGGAACTTTCCCTAGGTCACACAGACTATATAGAGGACAAATTTAATTCAGTATTACTCAATGAATTTGTACTGACTTCCTGCCCTGTACTAAGCACTGGGGATACCAACAGATAAGCCACCATACCTGCTTTCAGGGAGTTCACAGCCTACTAAAGACGATAGATGAGCATTCATTCACTTGAAAACTATATATTGAGGGTCTGCTACGTCCCCACTACAATTGGACGGCAAGGAAATAAGCAGTACACAAAACACATCAGGTTCTTACTGTTGAGGAGTGTGCATTCTAGTGAGGCCAGGCAGCAGGCAAACAAATAAACAAGACAATGTATTGAGTTCTACCAACTCTATAAACAAGGTGCTATCACAGAGCTGGGAGGGTGCTATCATGGATCAAGGAAGGTCTCTCTGAGGAGATGACATTTTAACTAAGTCTGCTAACGAATTAAGCCTGAACATTCTGGCAGCAATCTTGTTCGAAGGGAAGGACCAGGAAATTCATCTTGAGGCTGCCTTTGTATAGCAAGCCAACCATTTTTACTTGGATTTTATGTTAATTTAGAGTAGCTTTGGGAAGCTAAGGAGAATATGTGAGTTGGGGAGAGGACAAATCTTCCTCCTCCGACCATGACCATACTCATGCAGCAAGCCACACCTTGGTGCAGCTTTGAGAAAGAAACAAACGAGGTATGTTTAAGGAAGAAATTTAGGCAAAGTCTAGCAAGCCTGGTACCAAACAAAAGAGTAAGAGGTTACATCATATAGGTCCTTGCTGGCCATGATAAAAAGTTCAGATTTAATCTTACTGACAGGAGAAACCAATGGAAGGTTTTGACCTAGAAGTGACATAATCTGTTTTATATTTTGAAAGGAGAATTCAGGCTACTACATGGAGAATGGATTAAAAGAAAGCAGTAGTAGAGGCAGGTAGACCGGGTAGGCAGTGAGAGATGAAAGCTTTGAGATATATTTAGGCAGTAGAATCAAATGACTTGCTGTTATGTTAACTAGATGTATAAGATGAGGATAACAGAGAAAGTAAGGTGATTTTCTAGATTTTTGGATTGGGCACCTGGGTCTGTAATAATGCTATGTCAGTACTGGAAGGACAAAAAGAGGAAGCAATTTATTGGTAATAAGAGTGAATCAAGAGTTCTGTTAATTTTTGAAATGTCTATTCGACAAAGTGAAAAATAATTATAATACAGTGTGATAATTACATATTCTAAGTAATGTAGTAATGCAGAGGCAAGAGAGATTAATTCCGTAAGAAAAGTGGCATTTTAATTGACATCAGGGAAGGCTTCACAGAGGAGGTGATATTTAGCTTATATATTTTAAAACAATTAAGAAATGGCCAGTGGACAAAAATGGCATTTGAGGCTGAGGGAACAGCATATGTGAACGGCAGGAGGCACAAAAAGCTCAGTCTGTGCTGAGCTTTGCCCACTGGACCACAGCTGTCTCCTAAAAGTGGCCTGAGGTTTCTAGGCACAGTAAGGCAGAGAGAAAAGTATGAGAGAGTCAGTTCACGACCAGTGTTACATGAGGAGCTTGAGGCTATGAAGATGATAAGAGCATTAAATGTAAGGTTTAAAGTCCTAAAGTTCCAGTTCCAACTCTGTCATTAAGAAGCTGGGCAAGCCACTTCCCTTCTCTTGGCCTATTTCTCCATTTATAAAATAAGAATGTAAAGACAAATTATTTATAAGATAACCTTAAGTTGTAGAAATCCATATGACAATGGTTAATAGTCCTCTAGTACAAACATATACATAATGTTTATATTTTTACTTATATATACACACACAAACATACATAAATCCTCTACCTTACTTCAAGAAGGATTTGAGGTAACCTTTAAAAAATACATATTATCGTACAATAAAGAATTTGTCTGGTTTTGTTCCTGGCTCCTAGGAGGTAACTTCTAAATCCTTGGAATTTCCTGAGATAGAAGAGTCTTTGTTAATCTTGGTAGGCTCCTTGCATCATGTATGATTTATAACTAATAAGATAACTCAGGATGGGTCACAGAAAGACCAACCAAGACATTAAAGGGTTGGGGCTTTGAGTCAGGCCAGTCTCTAGGGAGGCTGAAGATTGAGTTCAATCATATGACCAATAATTTAATTAAACATGTCTTTGTAATGAAACTCCAATAAAAACTCTGGATGCCAAGGCTCAGGTAAGCTTCATGGCAGGTGAAAACGTCAGTGTGTCAAGAGAATGATGGGCCCTACTTCCAAAAGGAGAGTCTGGCATGTAAAAACAATGTCTGACATGTGAGAATGTTTCAAACACATTAGCTATTATTATTGGAATAGGCCTCAATCCAGGCAAATGTCAGCACATCAAAATGTAATTTAATGAAAGTAATGTTTTTTAAATGCAGTCCAGATATGATGCCATATAATTCTCTACTGCAGCACTGTCCAATGATCATTTCTGCAATGATCATAATGTTCTGTATCTGTGATGTCCAATATGGAAGCCACTAGGAACATATAGATACTGAGCACCTGAAATATGGTTATTATGAATGAAGAACTGAAATTTATTTTTAATTTATTTAAATTAAATAAATGATGAAAGCTACACACCCAAGACACTTCCAGCGATCGATCACTTTTTGTGTCTCTTCATTTAGGTGGTCCCAAATGACAGCCTTTATAATAAGACTGTAAGTATAGCACTTTCCTGAATCTGTTAATCATTCTAGCAAATGTATCAGACCTGAGGGAATCATAGGAACACCTGAATTTGTAGCCAGTTGATCCGAAGAGCAGGTGACCCACGGACACCCAAATTTGTGGCTGGCATTTTAATTGATGGCAGTCTTTTGGAGGGGACTGTGCCCTTAACTTGTGGAGTTTGTGCCAACTCCAAGTAGTTAGCATCAGAATTGTATTACAGCATTATAATAACAAAAATAAACAGATATAGCCAGGAGGAACAGGGGTACAAAAATAGCATCATAAAAGTAATGCAGTTACTACTTATACTGTGAGAATAATTCCAAAGCATGGTGTGGTGGTTATAAATGTGGGTTTGAGCCGAAATTATAGGACTCAAATTTCACCTCCACTATTTTACCATCTGGGTGACCATAGGCAAGTCTTAACCTCTCTGAGCTTCCCCTCCCTTATCTAGAAAACTGTGTTTATAATAATGCTTACTTCATGAAATTAAGAATTAGTCAATTCATAAAAGTACTTAAAACAGTATCTGACGTGTAAGAATATTCAATAAACATTAGCTATTATTATTGGAAAAGGCCACAATAAATGTCAACATAAGCATGTCAAAACACAATTCAATGAAAGTAATTTTTAATGCAGTCCAGATATGAAACTCTGCAACAGTCTACTGTAACACTGTCCAAGAGAAATTACCATGATGATCATAATATTCTATAACTTTGATGTCCAATCTGGAAGCCACTAGGCTCATATAGACATGGAGCACTTGAAATATGGGTACTGCAAGTAAAGAACTGAGTTTTTTATTTTATTTTATTTAGATTTAAATAGCCACATGAGACTAGATACTGCCACATAGTGGACAACAGAGAATGCAAGTGTATACTAGGCAGGCCACATGCCCTTTGGGTGCTCTTTCATGAACAATATTTCTTACGACCAAGCTTCTGACAATGACTGGGCAGGCAAGAGTTCAAGTCTGCTTAATTCTAAGTGGCTAGTTAGAGCAAAATCATGTACTATGTGCATCTGAGTAAAGAGTAGGATTAACATTTTGTTTTGAAACTCAAGAAGCCTACCCATCAGGCAGGAGCCTGGAGAAAAGCTCACCGTCTGCCATGTGGAGATGGGCCAAGATAATATTTGCAGATATGGATAAGGCTTTCTTCAGAAAACAGGCTAGAGTTTACTATAATTTATAATAATAAGAGACCCAAAAGTTCTATCTACCTTTTCAGGCTGTAGTGAGAATTACAGGAGAAAATGCTTATAACTGCTTGGCACATTACCTTGCACGGCCAACATTCAATAAATTTTAGCTCTTGTTATCATCAGTACCAGAATTATTCTACGCTATAAAATATACCATAATAATTTCAACCTGTAAAACTATGTAAGCACACATTAATAAAGTCAATACAGTTCCCATATAATACATCATTTCGAACAATGTTATTTAATGATGACCCCTTCAAGATAAGCTAGTGGTAAAATATAAGCTATAAAAAGTAAATGAGTTAACACTTTCATATAGCATTTTGAGTTCTTGACCAATTAAATGCTAAAGGCTCTAGGCTAACACTAATGATTTAGGTTTTGAAGTCACTTATTTAAAGTAAAGCAAGTAGATCATAGGCCCCTTGTCTGTGGAGGCTTGAATTCAAGAAAATAAAACTGTATCATCAGCATTTAGGCAAGTGCTTATCTGTCTGTTCTCTATAGCAAGGAAACATGAATTTGGCTCATTCAGGAATAATAACAAGTCATTAAGATATACATAAAAAAGGAGAATTTGAAACATACCATATTTTGTCTTCCTTGAAGTTATCTAATCTTCCAAGAAACTGTGTCTAATGACCTAGATTCTGTCCGTGGTGTTAGAATACAAGCTACAAGTCCCATGTAAATATCAGTAGTTAGGAGTATACATGTAGAGTATAACCAATTTCTGTACATGAGCCAAGAAAAGATCAATAAAATCAACATTTTCAAGGATCTCAAAGAACTTATGCACAAACTGATGAAACTCATACAATGTTGGTCAATAAAGCAAGAGCTATGCCTAAAGCCCTGATAGTCCTTCTACAAAATATTGTCCTAAAAAATCCAGACTTGCCATTTAACAAAAAGGAAAATGTAGAGGGAGCAGAAAGGATTTTTTATTAGAATCATTCTAGGTATGATTCTACGTATTTGTTGACTCCCAGGTAGCAGGATTTACGAATAGACAAGGATCTAAGCACATTATGAGAGAGCAGTACTGAATATTCCAAAACCAGATGGCCTTTATCAGTTCTTTTTTTAATCAGAGACACTTACTAGGACCCAGCCTAAAGTTTTTCATTTCAAGGCAATTGGTCATGGTTTTTAAAGCTAGGAGTTTTGTTCAATTTCACCCTTCTTGAACACTAAGAAACAAACTAACAATCATACAGCTTTCATCTCCCATGCCTTAGCTATGAAGAAAACACCAAAAAAGATAGCTTCAACATGCTTGTCATCAACTCTGAATTGAACTAACATTACAAGGAAACAGTATGGTGGGAAAGAATGGCTGATTTTGCTCCCTTTGGATGCCAGAAATTATATATAATAATTTAGATGATATTATACAATAGTAAAAAGCACTGTATAATTAAACACTATATCATTAGGAATACCTTAAGCTACATGGAGCAGAAAACATACCTATGGTTACTTAAATATTAGGAACTTATTTCTTCTCACATAAGGGGAAGTCCAGAAGCATGAAGTTGTTAGTTCTGGTTTAGTTAGCTCCAGAGCCTCTGGATTCCCTTGGTATTTCCCATATGGGCCCAGGTTACCTGTTGCAGCTCCAATCATAAGGTCCCATCTCAGCTTAACGAAGAAATAAAGAGAAGAGGTGGTACTTATTGAGGAGTCCATGTCTAAACCAAAATCCTACAAGTGACTATTCAGGCCCAACCACAGACAATTGCTAGGCTTTGCATGGCAGGCTTCATGGGGGGAAGCTTCCCTTCCTATACCAGGCTTGGTACGCAGTGAGTGCAGTGGAATTTCCTGGAAGGAGTTGCAGTCAAGAACTGAGACACACTCTTCCAAGCCAGCCATACTAATATGCATATCTGCATTCCTAGCCCTGGCACTTCCATTCAGAGGCCTCCTTGGCTGAGGCACTTCCTAGACATCTGCCCTAAGCTCTCCTTATCAAGGACCTTGGCTAAAGTATTATTCTCCACTCTGACATAGTGCTTTTCTACTCCTAGCCTTTTTCCTTCTCCCTGGCCTCCTGAGTTCACAAAAAGGCAGAATTCTTCTGTTCAGGGCTCCTTAGCAATAAAATATTTCTCCATCTGCATCGTATCCATCTGACCCTTGTAAAGTGTTATTCTATAGGAAAAGTACTAGGGATGAAATACTAGGGAGCCAGTGCCATTTTTTGCTTCTTGCTTGCTTGTTGCAATAAATCAATAAAGCCTTGTTTGTTACTTTCATTTGCCTCATTGTCCTAATTAGCCACCTCAACACCTGGCATCTTGACACGATGACAAACCTTACCAGAAACACTACAGCAACCTTCTATTCCAACCCTTTTGGCCTCAACTAAGATACATGTGGCCACTCCTAGATGAAACTGTCTACAAAAACAACAATCAGTGCCTGTTATTATTTGGAAATGAATTCTTTTTTATACTTTAAGTTCTGGGGTACGTGTGCAGATCATGCAGGATTGTTACACAGGTATACACATGCCAATGGTGGTTTGTTGCATCCACATCACACTTACTCTAAAACTGACCACATAATGGAAATCGTAACAACCAGTCTCTCAGACCACAGTACAATAAAATTAGAACTCAAGATTAAGAAACTCACTCAAAACCGCACAATTACATGGAAACTGAACAACCTGCTCCTGAATGACTACTGGATAAATAATGAAATGAAGGCAGAAATAAAGATGTTCTTTGAAACCAGTGAGAATGAAGACATAACATACCAGAATCTCTGGGACACATTTAAAGCAGTGTCTAGAAGGAAATTAATAGCACAAAATGCCCATATGAGAAGTGAGGAAAGATCTAAACTTGACACCCTATTGTCACAATTAAAAGAACTAGAGGAGCAAGATCAAATAAATTCAAAACCTAGCAGAAGACAAAAAATAGCTAATATCAGAGCAGAACTGAAGAAGATAGATACACAAAAAAACTCTTCAAAAAAAAATCAATGAATTCAGGAGCTGGTGTTTTGAAAAGATCAACAAAATAGATAGACCACTAGTTATACTAATAAAAAAGAAAAGAGAGAAGAACGAATAGATGCAATAACAAATGATAAAGGGGATATCACCACCGATTCCACAGAAATACAAACTACCATCAGCGATTACTACAAAGAACTCTATGCACATAAACTAGTAAATCTAGAAGAAATGAATAAATTCCTGGACACTTACATCCTCCCAAGCCTAAACCAGGAAGAAGTTGAATCCCTGAATAGACCAATAACAAGGTCTCAAGTCGAGGCAGCAATTAATAGCCCAGCAACCAAAAAAAAGTCCAGGTCCAGACAGGTTCACACCTGAATTTTACCAGACATACAACGAAGAGCTGGTACCATTCCTTCTGAAACTATTCCAAACAATACAAAAAGAGGGAATCCTCCCTAACTCATTTTATGAGACCAACATCATCCTGATATCAAAACCTGGCAGAGGCACAACTGAAAAAGAAAATTTCAGGCCAATATCCATGGAAATGAATTCTGTAGGGGGAATATAGGCTTAGAAGTTCAGAAAAGAAAACAGTTTGGCTGAACTATTATGAGATGGTATCGTACAGCTGGAATGCAGCGGGCACAATCACAGTTCACTGCAGCCTCAACTGCCCCAGGCTCAAGTGATCCTCCCACCTTAGTCTCCCAAAGTGCTAATTTTTGTATGTTTCACCATGCTGCCCAGTCCTGTCTCAAACTCCCGGGCTCAATTGATCCATCCACCTTAGCCTTCCAAAGTGCTGGGGTTACAGGTGTGAACCACTTCCCACAGCAAGGAGGCAGTTTCATAGAAAGATTAAACTTAAGCCATGCTCTAAAAGATAAAGTTTAGTGTTGAGAGGGGATGACAGCTTGGATAAATAGTCTAAGGAAAGGTTTTGAGGAAAGAATAAACTTCTGAGACAGAGAAGAAATTACCCTGCTTCTCTGGAGAAGAACAAGAGAGATAATGTTTTGATTAAGGAAGAAGAATACAGTTGGTCCCCCAAGGAATGGTGGAGGATGCTATTCTTACAGAATGATCTTTAACAAGTCTGTTCTGACAAGTAAACTAGGAAATGCCTATAAATGATACTCCATTGTCTATCCAAACATGTCAGTAAACATTTATGCCAAACAAGTAACCTTAATATATGCAGATTACACTTTTCAGAAAAACGAAGCAAAACACACCTTGTACAATACGATGAAGAAAGCACTATTCTGCCACTGTCACTGCTTCAGCTCTCACTGTGATCCACGGGGTATCCATTCATGGAACTAAAGCAGCATATGGCTTGGAAAATATAAGCCTCTGAACTTACAATGAACAGGGTAATCTTTAAATTAAAACTCCAAATCAAAAATTTTCCTGAATAACAATGAGTTTAAGTTGATGGGTTTCAATTGTTGGTTTTTGGCTTTTTTTTTTTTTTTGCAGAAAGAGAGATTCTTATTGGTCAAATGAAAAATGTATTCAATGATTGCAGCAGATAAAATCAAAGCAGTATTTTCTCTATATTCCCTAAGAGGTATGTTTCTCTCCTGTTCTTTATTCATTGGCAGTAAAGCTATAAACAAAGAGTGGAAATAAAACCAGTGAATGGAATTTTTTTCATGTCTCGTTGTACTTCCTATGGAGTAAGATGCAGCTAGACACCAAAAAGCTCAAGGGCCAAGATCTCTTGTGCCATGTCTAAGTGAGTGACACCAGAAGGAAAGAGGAACTCTGCAGAGATCATTCTGAAGGAAGTGATCTCCTGATTCACTAAAAGCTCCCTTTCAAGATGGTTCCCAACAGTCTCCGTTTGAAAGTAGATACTTCTTCCTCCCTGACACCAGTTGACAAAGAGATATTCCTACTTATTAATCTACCCAAGTGACCGTTCCTGAAAATTAAAATGTGGTGTGCTTTCATTATGCAACTATCCTGGAAATGGAAGGAAATAAAGTGTAAACCCACAACTGTAGCCTCCTAAAAAATAAAAAGACTGACAATAGGCCGACAAAAAGAAGACATTTTAATTAATATGCTTCCCTGTGCCTTTCTTCTTGTGTGCTCAGCTGGAGTAATTAGAGGAAGATCTGAGGGGAGCCTACCCCAGAAGCCTCACTCAGCCATCTCCCGCTGAGTCAATCTTCGTTGGCAACTGTCTCCACTGAAGAAGAGACCCAGCATGTGCCGTAATGTATATCTGCTCTGGGGAATAATCCCTTCCAAGAACCACCAGCAAGTATCCCGTCCAAAAAGGAAAAAAAAATCTGCTCACTTTAAAAGGAAAAAAAAGAAATAATCATTTAAGAAAGATAACATTCCAAGCTATTATCACTCTGACATGCTTCCTCTTCCAACATTTTTCCTCATTTAACAACTTTTTGAATTGCAATGTATAACACCATAAAATTCACCCACTTTAAGTATACAGATCAAATGATTTTAGGTAAATTTATGCAGTTGTGCAGCCATCATCACAATTAAGCTTTAGAACATTTCTATCACCCAAAAATTTCCCTTGTGTCCAGCTGCCTTCAATCCCTGTTCCTACTCACAGCTCCATAAAAACCTGTGAGCTTCTTACTGTCTCTATAGCTTTTTCTTTTCTAAAAATTTCACATAAATGGAATCATACAATATGTACTCCTTTGTGTATTGCTTCTTTCACTTTTGAAGTTGATTCATGTTGTTACATGTATAAGTAGTTTGCTCCTTTTTATTGATGAATGATATTCCATTGCACAAATAGACCACATTTTACTTATCTATTCCCCAATTGATGGATAGTTACATTGTTCCTATTTTTGAGGTGTGTATTACAACTAAGATGAACATTCAGATAAAAGTCTTCCTGTGTACATATGATTTCATTTATCTTGGGCAGATATATAGAAAAGAAATTTCTGGGTTGTATGGTAATGACGTGTTCAACTTTTTTAAAAACTGGCACGTAATTTTTCAAAGTAGTTACATCATTTTCCACTTCCATCAGCAATGTATGGGAGCTCAAGTTTCTTTATAAATCTGAATAACACATAGCATTCTGTCTTTCTTATTATGTAATCTCAGTAAGTGTGTTGTGTTACCTCTCTGGTGTTTCAATTCACATTTCCCTAATGACTAACAGTGTTAAACATTGTTTCAGGTTCTTATTTACTATTTATTGATCTTTTCTGCTGAAGTGATCAAGTTTTTGCCCATTTTTAACTGGATTATGAATCTTCAGATTATTTAATTGTAGGAGGTCTTTTCATACCTGGACACAAGTCCTTGATCAAATATATAATTTGCAATTATTTGCATCCATTCTTTTTTGCTTATCTTTGTTTTTTCATTTTCTTAATGTCATCTTTTATAGAGCAGAAGTTTTCATTTATCATTTATTGTTCATGTGTTTTGCATCCTAGCCTAAGGTCACAACATAAAGGTTCGTGTGTTTTGTGCCTAGCCCAAGGTCTCAAATTTTTTCTCTCATCTTTAATTCTGGAACTATTATACTTTGAGCTCTTACATTTAGATCTCTGATACATTTTGAATAGAATTTTGTGTATGTTGTAAGGTAAGCATGAAGTTTTGGGTTTTTTTGGGTTTTTTTTTTTTTTGCACATGGCTACTGTGATGGTTAATTTCAGGTTTCAACTTGAATGAATTAAGGGATACCTAGATAGCTGGTGAAGCAATATTTCTGGGTGTGTCCGTGATAATGTTTCCATAGGAGATGGTGTGTGAGTCAGTGAACTCAGTGAACGAGATCTGCCTTCAATGTGGGGTGGGCACTCCCCACTCTGCTGAGAGTCAAGATAAAACAAAAAGGCAGAGGACAGGTGAATTTGCTCTGTCTCTCCTGGAGCTGGGATAACCTTCTCCTGCCCCTGACCATCAGAACTCCAAGTTTTCCAGCCTTTGAACTTTGGGACTTGCACCAGCAGCTCCCTGGGTTCTAAGGCCTTCAGGCTCAAACTGAGAGTTACACCCTAAGCTTCCCTGGTTCTGAGATCTCTGGACTTGTACCAAGCCATGCTACTGCTTTCCCTGATTCCCTAACATGCAGATGGCCTATCATGGGAGTTCTCAGCCTCAGTAATTGCATGAGAAAGTTTCCTTTATGAATATCCTCTCATGTACCTATCTATGCCTATTCATATTACTGTCTCTGTCTCTCTGGAGAACCCTGACTAATGCAGATACCAAATTGTTCCAGCATGTTTTTCTGCTGAATTACCTTTCAACTTTGTCAAAAATCAAGAGAACATAAATGTATGGATTCATTTCTAGACTATCTTGTTTCATTATTCTATAGTTTATATTATGCTAATACCATGTTTTACTATAAATTCATAGTAAAGTTTCAGAAACTATGTAGCATCATAAACCTTCTAACTTTGTTCTTTATTTTTTATTGGTACTGAGTAAATGTATATATTTACTCAGTACCAATAAAAAATATGGGGCATATGAGATATGTTGATATAGGCATACAGTGTGTAATAATCATATCAGAATAAATGGGGTATCCATCACCTCAAGCATTTATCATTCATTTGCATTATGAATATTCCAAATTTACTCCCTCAGTCATTCTAAAATGTACAACAAATTGCTGACTATAGTTACCCTGTTGTGCTATCAAATACTAGATTTTACTGATTCTACATAACTATAATTTTGTGCTCATTAACCATTGCCACTTCCACCCCCCAGCCACGACCCTTCCCAGCTTCTGGTAACCATCATTCTACTACTCTCTATCTCCATGAGTTCAATTGCTTTAATTTTTACTTTCCACAAATAAGTGAGAATATCTAAAGTTTGTCTTTCCATGCCTGGCTGATTCCACTTGACATTATGTCCTCCACTTCCATCCACATTGTTGTAAATGACAGGACCTCATTCTTTTTTATGGTTGAGTAGTACTCCATTGTATATATGAATCACATTTTCTTTATCCATTCATTGGTTGAAAGAAACATGTTTATTGCAAATATTGACTATTGTGAAGAGCGCTGCAATAAAAATGGGAGTGCAGATACTGCGTCAATATACTGATTTCCTTTCTTTTTGGCGTATACATAGCAGCAAGACTGCTGGATCACGTAGTAGATCTATTTCTAGTTTTTTGAGGAACTTCCATACTGTTTTCCATAGTGACTACATTTACATTCCCACCAACGGTACGAGGGTTCCCTTTCCTCCATACCCTTGCCAGCATTCATTATTGCCTGTCTTGTGAAGAAAAGCCATTTTAATTGGGGTGAGATGATATGTCATTGTAGTTTTAATCTCCACTTACCTGACGTTAAGCACCTTTTCAAATACCTGTTTGCCACTTGTATGTCTTCTTTGAGCAATGTCCATTCAGATTTTTTGCCAGTTTTTTAATCAGATTATTAGAATTTTTTCCTATTGAGTTGTTTCAGCTCCTTACATATTCTGGTTATTAACTGCTTGTCAGATAAATAGTTTGCAAATATACTCTCCCATCCTGTGGGATGTCTCTTCACACTGTTGTTTCCTTTGCTGTACAGAAGCTTGTTAACTTGATGTGATCCCATTTGTCCATTTTTCTTTTGGTTCCTGTGCTTGTGGGATATTACCAAAGAAATCTTTGCCCAGACCAATGTCCTGGACAGTTTCCCCAATTTTCTCTTCTCATTGGTTTATAGTTTGAAATCTTAGACTTAAATTTTTAATCCATTTTGATTTGATATTTGTATATAGCAACAGATAGGCGTCTACTTTCATTTTTCTGCACATGGATATCCAGTTTTCACAGTGCCATTTATTGAAGAGACCGTCCTTTCCCCAGTGTATGTTTTTGGCACCTTTGTCAAAAATGAATTCATTGTAGGTGTATGGATGTATTTATGAGTTCTCTATCCTGTCCCATTGGTCTACATGTCTGTTTTTACTGCCTGTACTATGTTGTTTTGATTACTATAGCTCTGTAGTATAATTTGAACTCAGGTAATGTGATTCCTCCAGTTTTGTTCCTTTTGCTGCAAATGGCTTTGGCTATTCTGGGTCTTTCGTGGTTCTATATAAATTTTATGATAATTTTTGCTATTTCTGTGAAGAATATCACTGGTATTTTGATAGCGATTGCACTGAATCTGTATAGATTGCTTTGGATAGTATGGATGTTTTAATAATATTGATTCTTCCAATCCATGAACTTTTACTGTAACCCATCAGTTTTGTTATGTTGTGTTTCCATTTTCATTTATTTTAATGATTTTTTTCAATTTCCTTCTTAATTTCTTCATTGACCCACTGGTCATTCAGGAGAATATTGTTTAATTTCCATGTGTTTGTATAGTTTTCAAAGTTCCTCTTGTTACTGATTTCTAGTTTTATTCCATCGTGGTCAGAGAAGATACTTGATATTATTTCAATATTTTTGAATGTTTTAAGACTTACTCGGGAATTATCCCTGTACTGAGGAGAAGAATGTACTGAGAAGAAGTAACAGCAACTAAAATGTTCTGTAAATATCAATTAGGCCCATTTGGTCTATGATGCCAATTAAATTGGAGGTTTCTTTGTTGATTTTCTGTCTAAAGGTCTGTCCAATGCCAAAAGTGAAGTATTGAAGTCCCTAACTATTGTTGTATTGGCGTGTATCTCTCTCTTTAGCACTAATAATATTTGTTTTATATATTTGGGTGCTTCAGTGTTTGATGCATGTTTATAAGTATTACATCTTCTTGCAGAAATCACTTTTTTAATTATATAATGACTTTGTCTCCTTTTACATTTTTTGACTTTAATTCCATTTCATGTAATTTTTTTTTATAGCTACTCCTGCTCTTTCATGGTTTTGATTTGCATGGAATATATTTTTAATTTGCCATCCCTTTATTTTCAGCCTTTGTGTGTCTTTATAAGTGAAGAGTGTTTCTTGTAGGCAACAGATTATTGGTCTTGTTTTTTAATCCATTCAGCCATGTAATGACTTTTGATTAGAAAGTTTAGTCCATTTACATTCAATGTATTATTGATAAGTAAGGACATTTTCCTATCCTGTTGTTATTTGTTTTCTGGTTGTTTTCTGGTCTTTTCTTCCTTCCTTTCTTTCTTCCTTCCTTCCTTCCTCCCTTCCTTTCTTCCTCTCTTCCTTTTTGTGGAAATGGTTTTCTCTGGCCATATATTTTAATTTCTTGCTTTTAATCTTTAGTGTATCTATTGTAGGTTTTCTTATTTGAGGTTACCATGAGGCTTGAAAATAACAGATTACAAAAACAAACAAATGAAGAAAAGTCTAATAAAACTCTACAATTTAATTTCAACCCCTTGCTTTTCAACTTTTTCATGTTTCTATTTACATCTTATCATACTTTTAATGTATAAAAAAGTTGTTTTAGTTATTACTTTTTATAGGTTCATCCTTTAGTCTTTCTACTCAAGACATAAGTAGTTTATATATCACAATTACAGAGTTGTAATGTTCTGTATTTATCTGTATACTTAGGATTATCCCTGAGTTTTTGCCTTCAAATGATTTCTTAGTGCTCATTAATGGCCTTTTCTTTCAGACTGAAGAATTCCTTTTAACATTTCTTGTAGGACAGGCCCTGATGTTGATACAATTTCTTGGCTTTTGTTCACCTGGGAAAGTCTTGATTTCTCTTTCATGTTTGAAGGATAGTCAAATAGATATGATATTACAAGATAATTTTTTTTGCTTTAGAACTTTAAATAGAGTATGCTACTCTCTCCTGGCCTACAAAATTGCCACTGAGAAGTCTGCTGCCAGACATATTGAAGCCCCTTTATACGTTATTTGTTTCTTTTCTCTTGCTACTTTTAGGATCCATTCTTTATCCTTAAACTTTGGGAGTTTTATCAAATGTCTTGAGGTAGCCTTATTTGGGTTAAATCAACTTGGTGTTCTATAACCTTCTTGTACTTGAATATTGATGTCTCTATGTTTGGAAAGTTATTTCTTATTATATCTTAGAATAAATTTCATGGTCCAATCTTTCTCTCTACCTCCTCTTTAGTCTAATCCTTCTCTCTACCTCCTCTTTAAGGCCAATAACTCAGCTTTGCCCTTGTGAGGGTACTTTCTTCATATTGTAGGCATGCTTTATTGCTTTTTCTTTTTTTTTTTTCTTTTGTCTCCTCTGCCTGTGTATTTTCAAATTGTCTTTCTTCAAGCTAACTAATTCTTTCTTCTGCTTGATCCATTCAGCTGTGGAGAGACACTGATGCATTTTATCAGTTTGTCAATTGACTTTTTCAGCTCCAGAATTTCTGCTTGTTTTTTTATTATTATTTCAATTACTCTGTTAAGTTTATCTTATAAAATTCAGAATTCTTTCTCTGTGTTTTCTTGAATTTTGTTGAGCTTCTTCAAAACAGCTATTTTTAAATCTCTGAAAGGTCACATATCTCTGTCACTAGAAGATTGGTCATTTGTGCCTTACTGAGTTCGTTGGGTCAGGTTATGTTTTCTGGATAGTCTTTCTGCTTGCAGATAGTCAATGATGTCTATGCATTAAAGAGTCTTGTGGGCCTATTTGTACCCGTCCTTCTTGAGAAAGCTTTCTAAGTATTCAAAGGGCATTGAGTGCTGTGATTTAAGTCTTTCATTACTGCAGCCATATCTGCATTAGGGGGCAACCCAAGTCCAGTAACACTGTGACTGGCAATTCACAGAGGTACTACCTTGGTGGTCTTAGGCAAGATCTAGGAGAATTCCCTAGATAACCAGGCAGAGTCTTTTCTATTACTTTCTCCCACAGAGTCTATCTCTTCAGGCTGAGCTGCCTGGAGGTGGGGGAAAGGTGATGCAAGCATCCTTATGGCCACTACCACTGGGACTATGCTGGGTCACAGCTGAAGCCACCATGGTACTGGGTCCTGTCCAAGGTCCATGTTAACTGCTGCCTGGCTACCACTAATGTGTACCCCAAAGACTCTTTAGTTGACAGGTAATGAATTCTGCAAGGACTGGGTCTTCCCCTTCAGGGCAGCAAGTTCCCTTCTGATTCAGGGTGGGTCTAGAACTGTCATCTAGGAACTAGGGCCTGAAATCAGGGCTTCAGGATGCCACTTGGTGTTTTATTTACTATGGCTATGCTGATATCCAAGTTGCAGGACAAAGTCCTCTTTCCTCAGTCCTTTTTCCTCTCACCTCTCCTTTCCTCAAGCAGAAAAAGTCTCTCCAGGAGCTGCGAGCTGCATTGCCTGGACTTGGGGAAGGGTGACACAAGCACTCCTTTGGCTGCCCTAGCTTTATCTCTCTCAGTCATGTGCACTCCAAGTCCACTGGTTTCAAGCCCAGCAAAGCACCAGAACTTGCCCAGAAATTACAGCTTTTGTGGCTGAGACTGCCTTTCAAATTTATTTAGAACCCTAGAGTACTTTAGTTGGACGATTCCCCTCCGGTGAGGACTGATCTAAATACTCCCTCTGGGGACACCGGCTGAATCCTGCCCTGTATTTCTTTGCACTGTTACTGGGCAGCACTGAGTTCCAATGCAAAGTCCAACAGTCACTGCGTTTTCCCTCTCCCAAACACATAGATTCTTTCTCCATGCCACATGGCCCTGCCAGAAGATAGGGCAAGAGTGTTGTAGGTAATTCAAGACTGTCTTTCCTACCTCTTCAGTGCCTCTTTCCTTGGAATGATGTTAAAATCAGGTACTATGATCACTCACCTGATTCTTTGGCTCTCATGAAGATGCTTTCTTTTGTCAACAGTTGCTCAGCTGGGTGACTGAACAAATATTGTGGGGGAATAATTACTGAAGGGTTCTATTCAGCCATTTTGCTTCACCTCCCCCATTCTTTTTTTAAAAATTTGTTTATTCTAGGAACTCTGCATTTCTACTTAAATTTAGGAACTAGTTGTCAATTTCTATTAAAAGCCTGCTGGAATTTTGATAATGATTATGTTGTATCTATATACTAATTTGAAAAGAACTGCCATTTTAACTGAGTCTTCCAATCTATAAACATAGCATATTTTTACACTTTTTAAGTCTCATGAATTTCTCTTAGCAATGTTGTATAGTTTTTATTATACAGTTCTTGTTCTTTTTACAAATTTATTTCTAAATATTTTATTCTTTTTACTTTCACGGTAAATGATAGTTTCTTAATTTTATTTTTGGATTGTTGATTGCTAATACACTGAAATACAATCGACTTTTGTATATTGATCTTGTACCTTATAATCTTGCTAAACTTGCTTATTAAGGTAGATTCCTTAAGATTTCCTATATATAAATCATATCATCCATGAATAAAGACAATTTTACTTATCTTTCAATATGTGTATCTTTAATTTTGTATTCTTACATCATTGCACTGCCTCAAAGGTCCAGTGCAATGTTAAATAGAAGTGGTGAGAATAGACATCTTTGTATCCTTTCAAGCATTTGGGCTTTTAATGTTAACCATGAAATTACCTGCAGCTCTTTATCAGGTTGAAGAAATGTTTATTTCCAGTTTGTTGAAAATTTTTACATTAATGTATGTTAGATATTTTCAAATGTTTTTATGATTCTATTGAGATAATTACATGGAGTTTGTGCTTTATTCTATTAACATGATATATTACACTAATTGATTTTGGGATAAAAAGTTAACCTTGCCACATAAGGAGCTCAAGAGTGACTACTGCATCCAAACAACAAATAAAAAATTAAACAAACTGAAAAGTCAACAACTATTCTTAAATTCATCAGAGAAGTGAGGTAGCAGGGCAAACCTCTGCCTTCAAAATCATCACAACAGACAAGGAGATACAGAGAACCACAACTTACTAGAGCCAAAACTCACAAAAAGTAACCTGTGCAGAACCAGTGCCCAGATAGGTAAACTTGAAATGTAACTGACAATTGCTGGAGACTCAATCTGAACTCTGAGAGTTAAAAACTCCAGGGAGAAAGAGTCAGAGAAGGGCCCCATGTTTTTGTGAGTTCTACCAGCAGGAGCTCTAAAAAACTCTCACAGTGAATATCTAGGAAACTATTCACACTTCTGGAAGGGGTTGAGGAAAAGTAAGCATTATGAAATATGCCAGCTCATGCTGCTCTTATTCTTAATAAGGAATACACTCAATGTAACCAGCAAGATGGCTGAACAGGAATAGCTCCCAGCAAGATCAACACAGAAAGTGAGTGATTTCTGCATTTCCAACTGAGGTACCTGGCTCATCTCACTGGAATGGTTAGACAGTGGGTGAAGCCCATAGAGGGTGAGCCGATGCAGGGTAGGGTATTGCCTCACCCAAAGTGCAAGGGGTCAGGGAACTCCCTTCCCTACCCAAAGGACTCCATGAGGGACTGTGCTGTGAGGGTGGAGAACTCCAGCCCAGATACTATGATGTTCCCACAATCTTTGTAATCCATAGACAAAGAGATTCCCATGGGTGCCTACACCACCAGGGCCCTGGGTTTCAAGCATAAAACTGGGCAGCCATTTGGGCAGACACTGAGTTAGCTGCAGGATTTTTTTGTTTTTGTTTTTGTTTTTGTCTCCATTCCCCAGTGGCACCTGGAACACAAACAAGACAGAACCATTCACCCCCCTGAAAAGGGAGCTGAAGCCAGTAAGCCAAGTAGTCTAGCTCAGCAGCAACCACCCCCACAAAGCACAGCAAGCTAAGATCCAGTGGCTTGAAATTCTTGCTGGCAGCACAGCAGTCTGAAGTCAACCTGGGATGTTTGGGCTTGGGAAAGGGAGGGGCATCCACCATTACTGAGGCTGGAGTAGGCGGTTTAACCCTCACAGTGTAAACAAAACTGCCGGGAAGATCACACTGGGTGGAGCCCACCACAGCTCAGCAAATCTGCTGTAGCCAGACTCCCTCTCCAGATTTCTCCTCTCTGGTCAGGGCATCTCTAAGAAAAAACGGCAGCAGCCCCAGTCAGAGGCTTATAGATAAAACTCGCATCTCCCTGGGACAGAGCACCTAAGGGAAGGGGTAGCTGTGAACACAAATTCAGCAGACTTAAAGATTCCTGCTTGCCAACTCTGAAGACAGCAGTGGATCTCCCAGCACAGCGCTTGAGCTCTACTAAGGGACAGACTGACTCCTCACGCCTTCTGATTGATTTGGAGACACTTTCCAGCAGGGGTCAAAAGATGCCTCATACACAACAGCTCTGGCTGGCATCTGCAGGTGGCCCTCCAGGACAAAGAAGAAACCTACTTACAGGACTAATGTTTTCCCTCCCCTGACACCTTACCACTACTTTACTAAAGGCCTATTTATAGCAGTTCCTTTTACCCAGTATATCATGTCCACCTTCCTACAAACATTTATAGGACATTCTAGAAGGTAAATAAAAAGTTTGAGGATCCAAAACAAACATCAGAACCAGAGATAGATATTGTAGAAATGTTACAATTATCAGACTAGGATTTTTTTTTAACTGCAGTTAATATGCTAATGTTAATGGCAGAAAAGACGAGTAACACAAGCAGAAATGAAAATGCTAAGAAAGAATCAAAAAGATATGGCAGAGATCAAAAACACTGTAGTAAAAATGAAGAATGTCTTTAATGTGCTCATTAGTAGACTGGATGTGACTGAGAATCCCTGATCTTGAGAATATGACAATAGAAACTTCCCAAACTGAAAAGAAAAAAGGCTAACATAAAATCCAAGAACTGCTGGACAATAAGCAAAGAGGTAACATATGCACAATGGGAATATCAGAAAGATAAGAAAGAAATCTGTTGCTAGACTCAAGTTGTTAATATTTTTTAAGGATTTTTGCATCTGTGTTCATGAAGGATATTGGTCTATCTTGTGATGTCTTTGTCAGTTTAGTCTGGTGTCATTAAAATGAGTTGGGAAGAAGTTCTCTCCTATCTGTTTTCTGAAGAAGTTTGTGTAAAACCACTATGATTTCTTCCTTAAATACTTCATAGAATTCTCCAATTAAAACATCTGGACCTGGCCACTTTGTGGAATATTATCCTTTTGATGATTCAATTCAATCAATTTTATTGGGTACTTATTATATATGCACCTCTGCAGTTGACTTTAAGGACATACAATTTCCAATATGTATCAATTTTATACTCTACTATAAAGATTTTTAAAATCCCACATACAAAAATCAATGATGCCATTATACAAGGTACTCTTTGATTATGTGCAAGCACCATGGAAGACAAAACACTAACTAAAGCTTTATTCAAATTCTGTTTCTGTCATTACCTGGTAATTGAACCTTAAAAACTTAAACACCCTAAGCTGCAATCTCCTCATTGTAAAATGATAGAGTTAGATGAGAATATTTCTAAGAACCTTCCAGTATTTGCATTACTTAATCAACAAGAAAAGTTCAAAAATAAACTTTACCACAAAGAACAATCTAAGAAAAATGTTTATAATTCAAAGCACAGACAAAATATTATTCCAAATTAGATCTTAGAGATCAAGAAGAAAAAACCCACAATGTAATAGAAAAATAACATTCGGAAAAAGAAACACCAAATGATCCTTAAACACATGAAAATTACTCAACATCAAAATCAACTATATGCTAAAAAGTAACTAGAAAATGTAATTTTAGAAAGATAAGCATTTAAATTGAAATAAAAGACATCCAATACTTAGGAATACATTTATCAAACTTTATTTAAGACCTCTACACTAAAAACTACCAAACATTTTTGAGAGAAATTAAAGAAGGCCCTAATAAATATTCATGACATTTACAATTTAGAAAAAAAAATTTTTTTAGACAGAGTCTCGCTGTGTCACCCAGGCTGAAGTGCAGTGGCATGATCTTGGCTCACTATAACCTCCGTCTCCTGGTTTCAAGCAATTCTCCTACCTCAGCCTCCCAAGGAGCTGGGATTACAGGTGCACTCCACCACACTCAGATAATTTTTGTATTTTTTAGTAGAGATGGGGTTTTGCCATGTTGGCCAGGCTGGTCTTGAACTCCTGACCTCAGGTGATCTGCCCACCTCGGCCTCCCAAAATACTGAGATTACAGGTGTGAGCCACTGCACCTGGCCAAGACTTAGAAATATTAACATGTTGATTCTCCTCAAAATTTATCCATAAATTCAATGCAATCCAAACAAAATTCCAGCAGACATTTTCTATATTTATTGTAAAATGTGCATGAATATGCAAAGGACCTAGAAAAGCCAATACAATCTTGAAAAAGAACAAAACTGGAGGATTTACACAACCAAATGTCAATACTTAGGAAAAAGCTACAATAACTAAAGCAATGTCATATCTACACCAATGGAACAGAATAAAGAGCCCAAATATAGACCCAAACATATATGGCCACCAATTTACATATCACTGAAGTTCAGAGAGGAAAGAATGACCCTTTCCCAGCCCCCATAAATGGTGCTAGATCACTGGAAAACTATATGTAGAAAGAGGAACCTTGACCCTTAAATTCCACAATGCACAAAAATTAATTTTTTTAACTTTTAAGTTCAGGAGTACATGTGCAGGTTTGCTACATAGATAAACTGATATCATGGGTATTTATAGTACAGATTATTTCATCACCCAGTGTGCGATGATTAACACTGAGTGTCAACTTGACTGGGCTGAAAAATGCAAAATATTGATCCTGGGTGTGTCTGTGAGGGTGTTGCCAAAGGAGATTAACATTTGAGTTGGTGGGCTGGGAAAGGCAGACCCACGCTTGATCTGTGTGAACACCATCTAATCACTGCCAGCACAGCAAGGATATAAAGCAGGCAGAAAAACATTAAAAGGCTAGACTGGCTTAGCCTCCCAGCATACATCTTTCTCCCGTGCTGAATGCTTCCTGCCCTCAAACATCAGAATCCAAGTTCTAGACTAGCTTCCTTGCTCCTCAGCTTGCAGATAGCCTATTGTCGGACTTCGTGATCGTGTGAGTTAATGCTCCTTAATAAACTCCCATATATACGTCTCCAATTAGTTCTGTTTCTCTAGAGAACCCTCACTAATATACCCAGGTATTAAGCCTAGTACCCATTAATTATTTTTCCTGATCCTCTCCTTACTCTACCGTCCACCCTCCAATGGACCCCAGTATACCTTGTTCCCCTCTATGTGTCCATGTGTTCACATCATTTAGGTCCTATTAATAAGCAAGAACATGCAGTATTTGGCTTTCTGTTCCTGCATCAGTTTGCTAGGGATAATGGCCTCCAGCTTTTGAAAGAGGTAAATATGAAAGAAAGAAAAAAACAATAAAGCTTCAAGAGGAAAACATAAGAGAGTATCTTCATTACCCTGAGATAAACAAAGATTTCTTAAACAGGACACAGAAAACACTAATCATTTTAAAAACACAGACAAGTTCAAGTTTATTTAAATTAAGATCTTCAATTATCCAGAAGATGTCATTAGGCTATAAACTAGAAGGTATTGGTACTAGAAGGTAAAACAACAACTAAATACCACTACATCCTCACCAGATTGGCTAAAATTATAAGAACCGAAAACATATCAAGTCTTAACAAGGATATAGAGCCATCTGAACTCTCATACATTGCTGCTGGTGATATATATTGATACACTCACTTTGCAAAACTGTTGTATCTACTAAGCTAAACATACCAGCAACTCCATACCAGCAAGTCCAATCCTAAGTTCATACCCCAAGAAAAAATAAGTGCATAATTCTTCTAAGACACATCTCAAAAATGTTGAGGGCAGCTTTATTCTCAATAGCCAAAATCTGCAGACAATTAAAATGTCAATTTTCTAGATAATTGATATAAAAATTGTTGTATATTCATAGCAAAAACACACAGCGACAAAAAGGTGAATAAATTAATGTTCACATGCAAGGACATGGAAGATCTCATATACATAATGTTTAGTGAAGACGTCAGACTCAAAAGAGCACATATAATGCTACTTATATGAAGTTCAAGTACTAAGCTACATGATATAATTCAGCATAATTGTTAGTATTCAGTTGACAGAGGCACAAGGCAACCTTCCAGGGTGCTGGAAATATTTTACATCTTATCTCAGTGGTGATTTTATTGATGTCTACATATTCAAAAATTCATCAAGATGTGGACTTTACATTTTTATACTTTATGTATATATTACTTACAAAATTGTTAAGAATTCTCAAACTCACTTTAAGTAAGATAAATGTAAATTAAAGCTACCTTAAAGCTGGGTATGGTAGTCCCAGCTACTCAGGAAGCATAGACAGGAGAATGACTTGAGCCCAGGAGTTTAAGACCAGCATGGGCGACATATTAAGACCTTCTCTTGTCTCATATATATAAATGGAAACTACCTTGAGATAGCATTTCTTACTGTTATATTGGAACAAAAGTTTCAAAAGTTGTTTAATATGCTCACTTGGTGCACTGTAGGGGAGCACAAATTAACATTGGAATGTAGAATGTTGTTGGAACTCATATGAAATGATACATCTACCCTCTGACAATCTCACTTCTGGAATTTCATAAATACATCCACACACATAGGAAGCCACATGTGTACAAGATCATTCTTCATGACATTGTTTAGACTATCAAAAATGTAAAAATTACTTACAGGCAAGATGACCAAATAAAAACAGGTCTGGTCTCCAGCTCCCTCAGAAGGTGGGTGATTTCTGCATTTCCAACTGAGGTATCTGGCTCATCTCTTTGGGACTGGTTGGACAGTGGGTACAGCCCACAGAGGGTGAGCAGAAGCCAGGTTTGGTGTCGCATCACCCAGGAAACACAACGGGTAGGGGAACTCCCTCTCCTAACCAAGGGGATCCAGGAGCAACAGTTTCGTGAGGAACTCCTGCCCAAATACCATCCTCTTCCCATGGTCTTTGCCACTTGCAGATCAGGAGATTCCCTCAAGCGCCTATGCTACCAGTACCCTGAATTTCGAGCAAAAAACTAGGCAGCCATTTCGGCAGACACCAAGCTAACTGCAGGAGTTCTTTTTTTTTTTTTTTCCAATAACCCAGTGGCTCAACACCAGTGAGACAGAACCATTCACTCCCCTGAAAAGTGGGCTGAAGCCAGGAAACCAAGTGATCTAGTTCAGCAAATCCCACCCCCACAAAGCCCAGCAAGCTAAGACCCACTGGCTTGAAATTCTCACTGGCAGCACAGCAGTCTGAAGTCTATCTGGGATGCTCAAGCTTGGTGGGCGAAGGGGCATCCACAATTACTGAGGTTGGGTAGATGGCTTTCCCCTCACAGCATAAACAAAGCTGCCAGGAGGTTCAAACTGGGTAGGGCCCACCATAGCTCAACAAAGCCACTGTAACCAGGCGGCCTCGCTAGATCCTCCTCTCTGGGCAGGCCATCTTTGAAAGAAAGGCAGCAGCCCCAGTCCGGGGCTTACAGATCAAACTCCAGTCTCCGTGGGACAGGGAACCTGGGGAAAGGGGCGGCTATGGGCACAGCTTCAGCAGACATTCTAGCCAGCTGGCTCAGAAAAGAGCAGTGGATATTCCAGCACAGCACTTCAGCTCTCGTAAAGGACAGACTGCCTCCTCAAGTGGGTTCATGACCTCTGTGCCTCTTGACTGGGAGACATCTCCCAGCAGGGGTCATACAGAAGAGCTTCAGCTGGTATCTGGCCAGTGCCCCTCTGGGACGAAGATTCCAACGAAGAAAATAGGCTGCAATCTTTGCTGTTCTGCAGCCTCCACTGTTAACACAGTCAAACAGGGTCTGGAGTGGACTTTCAGCAAATCCCAGCTGAACTGCAGCAGAGAGGCCCATTAGAAGGAAAGATAACAAAGAGAAAGAAATAGCATCAACGTCAATCAAAACAACGTCAACACAGAAACTCCACCTGAAACTCACCAAGATCACAGATCAAAAGTAGATAAATCCATGAAGATGAAGAAAAACCAGCACAAAATAGCTGAAAATTCAAAAAAACAGAATGCCTCTTCTCTTCCCAAGGCATGCAACTTCTCACCAGCAAGGGAACAAAATTGGACAGAGAATGAGTTTGACAAATTGACAGAAGTACGCTTCCTCTGAGCTAAAGGGGCAGGTTCTAACCAAATGCAAGGAAACTAAGAACCTTGAAAACAGGTTAGACGAATTGCTAACTAGAATGACCAGTTTAGAGAAGAACATAAATTACCTGATGGAGCTGAAAAACACAGCAAAAGAACTTCGGAAGCATACATAAGTATTAATAGCCAAATTGATCAAGTGGAAGAAAGGCTATGAGTAACTGAAGATCAACATAATGAAATAAAACGTGAAGCCAAGATTAGAGAAATAAGAATTTAAAAAATGAGCAAAGTCTCTGAGAAACATGGAGAACTCTCAATCCCAAATGAACAGAATATACATCCTTCTCAGCACCACATCACAAGTATTCTAAAGTTGGCCACATAATTGGAAGGAAAAGCATTTTACTCCTCAGCAAAAGCAAATGTTGAAATCACAAACAGTCTCTCAGACCATAGTGTAATCAAATTAGAACTCAGGATTAAGAAACTCACACAAAACTGAATAACCACATGGAAACTGAACAACCTGCTCCTGAATGACTACTGGGTAATAATGAAATGAAGGCAGAAATAAATAAGTTCTTTGAAACCAGTGAGAACAAAGACACAAGGTACCAGAATCTCTGGGACACAGCTAAAGCAATGTTTAGAGAGAAATTTATAGCACTAAATGCTCACAAGAGAAAGCAGGAGAGATCTAAAATCAACACCTAACATAACAATTAAAAGAACTAGAGAAGCAAGAGCAAACAAATACAAAAGCTAGCAGAAGATAAGAAATAACTAAGATCAGAGCAGAACTGAAGGAGGCAGAGACACAAAAAACCTTTCAAAAAAATCAAATCCAGGGGCTGGTTTTTTGAAAAAGATCAACAAAATAGACCTCTAGCCAGATTAGTAAAGAAGAAAAGAGAGAAGAATCAAATAGACACAATAAAAAATGATAAAGGGGATATCACCACTGAACCCACAGAAATATAAACTACCATCAGGGAATACTATAAACACCACTACACAAATAAACTAGAAAATCTAGAAGAAATGGACAAATTCCTGGACATATACACCCTCCCAAGACTAAACAAGGAAGAAGTCACATCCCTGAATAGACCAATAAAAAGTTCTGAAATTGAAGCTGTAAATAATAGCCTACCAACAAAAAAAAGCCTAGGATGAGACAGATTCGCAGCTGAATTCCACCAGAGGTACAAAGGGGAGGTGGTACCATTACTTCCGAAACTATTACAAACAATAGAAAAAGAGCAACTCCTCCCTAACTCATTTTATGAGGCCAGTATCATCCTGATACCAAAACCTGGCAGAGACACAACAAAAAAAGAAGGTCTTAGGCCAATATCCCTGATCAACATTGATGTGAAAATCCTCAATAAAATACTGGCAAACTGAATCCAGTAGCACATCAAAAAGCTCATCCACCACGATCAAGTTGGCTTCATCTGTGAGATGCAAGCCTGGTTCAACATATGCAAATCAGTAAATGTAACCTATCACATAAAGAGAACCAATGACAAAAACCACGTGATCATCTCAATCAATGCACAAAAGGCCTTTGATAAAATTCAATACCACTTCTTGCTAATACTCTCAAGGAGCTAGGTTTTAATGGAACCTATGTCAAAACTATAAGACCTATTTATGACAAACGCACAGCCAATGTTGTACTGAATGGGCAAAAGCTGGAAGTATTCCTTTGAAAACCAAAAGAAGACAAGGATGCATACTCTCACAACTCCTATTCAACATAGCACTGGAAATTCTGTACAGGGCAGTCAAGCAAGAGACGGAAATAAAAGTATTCAAATACGATGAGAGAAAATCAAATTGTCTCTGTTTGCAGATGACATGATTTTGAAGTTAGAAAAACTCCATCATCTCAGCCCAAAATCTCCTTAAGCTGATAAGCAACTTCAGCAAAGTCTCAAAATATGAAATCAATGTACAAAAATCACAAGCATTCCCATACACCTATAATAGACACGCAGAAAGCCAATTCATGAGGAAACTCCCATTCACAATTGCCACAAGACAATACCTAGGAATACGTCCTACAAGGTATGTGAAGCATCTCTTCAAGAACTACAAACCACTGTTCAAGGAAATGAGAGAGAACATAAACAAATGGGAAAAGCATTCCATGCTCATGGATATAAAGAATCAATACTGTGAAAATGGCCATACTGCCCAAAGTAATTTATAGAGTCAATGCTATCCCCATCAAGCTACCATTGACTTTCTTCACAGAATTAGAAAAAAAATGCTTTAAATTTAATATGGAACCAAAAAAGAGCCCGTATAGCCAAGACAATCCTCAGCAAAAAGCGCAAAGCTGCAGGTATTATGCTACCTGACTTCAAACTATACTACAGAGAGAATGGAGGCCAGGCCAGAGCGTCAAATGTCAGATTTCATGTGAGGTAATCAGTTTATGGACAAACCAGAGTCTATTGTTCTTATAATTTGTATAGGCAATGAGCATAGTTTCCAAATTGAAAACCAAACTATGATGCCTTCAGAGACAAAACATTTTGTACATATTTCATTTCTTTTTAGGCAAATGCACAAGGTCTAATTACACCACAAACTGTTTATTCTCCTCATTAGCCTTCTGGGTTTCAGCAGGTGTGGGTTTTCTTATGTATTTTTATTAAAAAAATAAAAATTTTTATCTTTGAACCACAAAAATTTCTTAACTATTTTTTTAAAAACACAAGAAAAAATGGGGTATATCCACAAGTACTGCTACTGAAATTCAGCAGGGAAAAAAATAAGGTGTATATCAGCTAAGCAACAATTTGCAGGAGAAACAGAACTTCATATGGTTTTTGAAAGATGGGTAAGGTCTGATTTTGGACACCTACTTCACATTTTCACAAGTGGATGAGACTCTCACCTTGAAATACTGTTACTTCACTCAAAACATTCAGTTTAACATCACGTTATTCGCTTAATTTGGCATAGGGGTCACTTCTGGAAACAGAGAGAGAGGAACAAGAATGAGGAGGGGAGGATTTCTCAGAGACTTGAACTATATCTTTATTTTACTTCTTTTAAAAAAAAAATAGACATGCAGGGAAGATCAGGTGAAAACACTGGAAGAAGGCCATCTATAGGTCAAAGAGAGAAGCCTCAGGAGAAATCAACCCTGCCAACCAAACACCTTGACCTTGGACCTCTAGCCTCCTCAACTGTGAAAGAATTAACTTCTGTTGTTTAGGCCACATAAATAATAATAATAATAATATGTAATTTTTTAAAAATCATGAAGAAAAAATGTCCAAATGCAAAGATTTGACAAATTTAGGTGGTAGGGGGAAAAATTAAATTGTATCCTTTTTATTGAAGACAACACGGGCCTCTGAGAATAATAATTTATTTTTTTAAGATAAAGCATTTTACTGTTTTCTGTGTGGACAAGCAATATAGGGAAGAATAAACATGTGTGAATCCAAAACAATACAGTACATTTAGAAGGCTTTGGCTCATCAAGAAGTCTTTATAGAGCCAGGTAAGATTGCACTAAACTGTGAGCATTCAGTGCAGAGCAAACCTGGACCTGCATGAATCACTGCTGCAATGAATTGGGGCCAGGCCAGAGCGTCAAATGTCAGACTTCATGTGAGGGCATCAGTTTATAGACAAACCAGAAGGCTATTGTTCTTGTAATTCCTACAGGCAATGAGCATAGTTTCCAAATTGAAAACTAGACTATGACGCCTTCAGAGACAACATTTTGTACATATTTCATGATTTCTTTTTAGGGAAATGCACAAGGTCTAATTACACAAGCTGTTTATTCTCCTCATTAGCCTTTTGGGTTTCAGCATGTGTGGGTTTTCTTAAGCTTTTCTCACTATTAAACTCAGCCAAATTCATGCTCACAGAGGAAGTCAGATTCTAGTATGCAGCTCGACAGCAGATCTCCAAGCTACCCAAATCCACCGGGTAATCAAAAACATTCTGTGGGCTGCTGTATGACTTTTTTCTTTCCTCCTACAAATAGCAGTAGCAGAATTAATGTCAACACACACTCCCCCACACCACCCTCAGACAGGCTTAGCCTGTTTAACTGCAATTACTCTCCTGAGCAAGATTCTTCTTTCGACTTGGCAAAGATGACAAGAAAAGACGGTGAAGAGAACAGACTATTCATGTAAATAAATACAAAGCACCTTATGTTATTCAACACTTTCCACATTTCAAACATTTTCATATATTTGATCCTTACAAATCAATGAAGAGGCGGAGAAGGTACTATTGATCCCATTTTACAGATGATGAAGGCTGAGGCTCAGCAAAGTGAAGTGGCTAATGAAAAAGTTATGTAGCTCATAAGTGGATGGAACCCACATTCATATCTTCTGACCCTACTGCAGAGTTCTTTCTGCTGTGCCAGATGTTTGCAGACTCAAGTCAAAAAACTGTTGACAGAACTATTCAAATTCCTTTATATCTACCTGTAAGTTGCAAAGTTTCCCACAATCATGATTGTCTAATGTATTCAATTCCTCTAGACGTTTTGCACACAAAATCTCTCTTTTCTCACCCTCCGGCCTGGTATTTCCACCATTTGAGTTACTTCTCCACCTAAAAAGCTGGATTTCACCATACAGGCCAGTTTTTCTCAATATTGTTTCTAAGGTACCTCCCTAAGAAATACACTGGATATATGTTAAAAATATAAATTCCTGGGCACCATCCCAAATCCATGGAATCAGAATCTTCTGGGGGTGTGTTTAGGAATTTGCATTTTTAACAAGCTCTCCCAAGCTGATACCAGCTTTAAAGTTGAGAAGCACAGCTTTCCGCAATGAAAAGCCTGGGATGTTTTAAGCCAGAGACTAGAATCACCAAAGGGTTATTTTAAGATGATAAACTTGGAAGCAATGTTTTGCATGAGCTGGAGTAGAAAGATTGGAGTCTAGGAAAACTGTCTGAGGTTATTGCAGCAGCCCAGCTTGAGAAGAAGGATGGGAGGGAAAGAGTAAACACAGAAATAGAAAAACTGTAAGGAGCATTACATAAGTCACTACAATTTATTCTTTCTTTTCTATAAAAATTTCATTTCACCCAGGCTCCATTAGCCATTAGTAAGAAGCCAAGTTAATTCTGTGAGCATATTTCAACAGGGCCACAGTTCAGCTCATCTGTGTGTGTGCTGTACTTCATACAAGGGGATTTAGCTACAGTTCATGCTAGACTGCTTAATTAGTCTCCTGTGACTAAAACTGAGTTCCTTTGCTAAATTCATTTAGATCAGAAGAAAAGGTGGTAAGCTTCCAATAGTCACGTCCAAAGCATTTCAAATTCATTTCTGAAACTACAACCCTCCAGGTTTTTCATGAAGAAGTTCATAGGAGCATTGCTTTCCAAGTCATTCTGTGAAATCACAGAATGTATTACCTAGGATGGTTTTCGTTTTCATTTGTTTCATTTGCCCTCACTTCAATCTTCTCTCTCTTCCCCTCTCCCTCTCCCTCCCTCAAATGGTGGTCAAGTGTTCTTTTGGAAACAGAGTCTCACTCTCTTGCCCAGGCTGGAGTGCAGTGGCACTATCTTGGCTCACTGCAACCTCTGCCTCCCAGGTTCAAGCAAGTCTCCTGCCTCAGCCTCCTAAGTAAAAAGGACTACAGGTTCACATTACCATGCCTGGCTAATTTTTTTGTATTTTAGTAGAGACAGGTCTTCACAATGTTGCCCAGGGTGGTCTCGAACTCCTGAGCTGAGGCAATCCACCTGCTTCGGCCTCCCAAAGTTCTAGGATTACAGGCATGAGCCACTGCGCCTGGCCTGGATGATGTTTTAAGTTTTTATCTTTCTCACACCAGATGCTAAAATCACATCAGCCTAGAATTTAGAATGCCTGAGTTCTAGTTCCAGTTTTACCATGGACTTGCTATAGGACCTTGAGTAATTCCACTCTCCCTCTGGAACTCAGTTTCTTCATCTGTAAAATGAGAAGACTGAACTAGCTGGTACCCAAGGTTACTCCAATCCAAATATTCTTCATTTCTAAGTTGACTTCTCTGGATCCCTTCCAGCAACATGAAAGTTTAAAATCTCCAGGTCCAAATTACTGCTTGGTTCATTTGAGTTCAGAGCATAAAAAATATCTCTAAGAGTGTGCACCAGAGTCTTATGCTATAGCAGTGGAACTATAAATTGGCTTAGCTACTTAACTGTCTGCCCACACATATTTCTCACTATGACTTCCTTAATCAGGTCCAGTGAAACTAGGTAAGGGAGAGAAATGTTCAAACAATAAGCAGTCACTTTAGCATCTGGTCACTTCAGAGTTACTGCATGCCTTTTATTCACCATAGGGCCTCTCTATAGATAATTCTCCACCCCTTTCATCCTCTTGCCATCACACTCACCAATAAACATGTGCTGATGCAAAAGACACACATGTCACTGCAGCAGCAGTACTAAGATGAACAACACATGTTCCTTGCCTTCCTAGAACTACAGAGATGTGGACAATAATGGATAGAGGTGTTTTAAGTTGCCATAAATCTTAACTGTTATAATGTAGCCAAAACTGCAACTTTTCATGTACTTAAAAGCAGCAAATGGTTTGTGTTTGGCGTGTGTGTGTGTGTGTGTGTGTGTGTGTGTGTTTTATTTTGTTGTTTGCTTTGCAATTTCTTAACGTACAGATGCTAAACATGTATAAGCAAAGATCCATAACCTGATGTCCATAGTTCTGAAAGCCCTGTCCCATTTCCCAGTGATTAAACAACATTCTTATCATCATCTAATTCAAGATCCATTACAATGTGGACCTACAGTTCAATCATTCATTTATTTGATAAATGTTTACTAAATGGATGCCTATTAGGTGCCAAGCACTGTGCAAGGAACTAAGGATTCCCTAGTAAATGGGACAGACACAGTCTCTGTCCTCATGATGTTCAAAACTCTGTGAGAAGAAGGTAGATGAGAGATATTAATAAAATATCTATAAGAATAAAATATAATATGTACTATACATAGTTGTTTCACATACACACATACAGACACACATTTGGAAAAAGTCAGGAAGTATATATACTCAAATGGTAATAGCAGTAATTGCTGGGAGGTGGAATTATGACTTTTTTCTTCCTTATAATGTTTTTTATATCCTCTGATTTTTTTTTTGCAAGCACTACTCTTTTATAATGAGAAAAAAAGCAATTTTCATTATTAAAAAAAGTATGCTTTTGAAGATTTATTGACAGGAAAATATCATATATTGCTAGAAACAAAAGTTTCAAAATGACATGTATATAATAAGATTTCATTTTGATTGTATAATACAGTAGTGAGAAACTGGAAGAGCACACACCAAAATACTAGTAGCAGTTATCTTTGGTGGCATAATAGACTGTTTTTTCTTTTATGCTTTTTAAAAAATTACCCAAGATTTCTATATTGAGCATATGACTTTTTATTTATTTTATTCTTAGAATCTCACCACCTTGGGGAAGCCTTCTTTGGCCAGCACCATACTCTGATCACATGATCGTCCCCTTCTGAATGCCTGTACAACTTGTTGCCACCTTAACACCAAGCACGAGATAAGGTTCATCATTATTTTTCTGTGAGCTCTGTGAGGGAGGTACCAGATGTTTGAGTTCTTTCACCCACACAAGTATTTGATCATGGTCAATAAATACGAGCGTCTCCATTCAATCGCTGGTACCATCAAATCCTACCTGGATGTACCACTGCTGTGTGTAGGGTTGGTTTGTGAGTTACTCCCCCCAGGAGCCCCCACACCTTGATCCTAGCTCTCTCCCCAAGGGCCTGTCATGGTCATCTCCTGATACCAAGTCCATTTCCAAGGGGTAGGAGCTTATTTCTAAACTGAGAGTTTTTCTGCCTCAACCCATCAAGGTTCACTGTGAAAAGTGAAACCAGAATATGGGACAGAAGTAAAGGGCTCATTATTACAGAGCATAATTTATTACCCACAGGATTCCTGAGTCATTGCTGCTGGGTGAGGAAAGAGATCCGGGGAACGTTGAGCCTGGAAGGGAGGCAAGCGAGAGGCTCAAGTTTACAAACGGAGAAGCCAGATACAGGGATAACAAGCAACGTGCGTGAGTCCTACAAGCCAACGAGAGAGTGGCTTCTCCCACTGCAACAGCCTGAGAGATAAGTTAGAATACAAAATAACCTGCACAGGATGAGGGGACAGTGATGTAAAGGGGAAACTTCCATGTTTTGCTCTGTATTGTTTGCATCTTGTACAAGGAGACTGCAAGATATTTATGAATTGATGATTAATGTTCAACAAAGATATACCTTTTTAGAACAAAAATATCTGACAAATAGATTTTACTACTAGCATCAGCTCTCTGGACAAATTTCTGGGACTGCTTGTCTGGCTTCTTATCAAATTCATGCAGCACCCTCCAGCTACAAAGTACATAGTTAAGATAAAGAATAGGCTTCAGGATCAGACAGGTTCAAGTTTGAATGTAAACTTGATTTCTTACCAGCTGTGTGATTTGGGTAAGTTGATAACCTCCTTGTGCCTCTGTTTCCTCAGCAGTGGAGGATGGAGATAATGGTATCACATAGCTCACAAGGTAACCTTAAGAATTTAACAACACAAAGCTTGGCAATGCTCAAAATGGTGCCTGGAGCATAGCAGCTGCTCACTTTGCCACCTCAGTTTTTCATCATCACTTTCCTTGAGGCTATTATTATTGCTACTGCCACTCCCATGCCGGTTTCATGACACCAGACAGAGGTCACTGCTCATTCAGCTGCTTTATTCAGGCTGCTCTTGTTCCCTAGAATGGCCTTCTATCTTCTTCCAGCCCATCAAAGGCCTGAATTTTCTTCCACACTCAACTCAAGATTTGCCCTCCAAAATTATCCCTAAATCACTGTCGAAAGTCTCCCCCTCTCCAAATGGTGATTATGTGCTGGGAAGGTGGTGGCAATGTTTAAAGGTCTGAGCAAACACAGTGAGAAAAGAGGAAAGAGACTGAGCTTTGTCGTCAAAAGGCTCTGACTAAAAATTGTTCATCTGCAAAATACCAACTGTGTGACCTGGAACAAATCACTTTAAACTCTCTGAGCCTTCATCTCTTCATCTGTTAAATAAGCATCATAATCCCCCTAGCTATTTCTTCTGTCAAAAACGGTCCAATAGAGAACAGCATTAAGCATAAGAGCAAGCAAGAAGGAACAGGAGGGAAAAAGAATCAAAGTCAGACAAAAGAACCAGGGGCCTGGGGTGGACTGTGATGAAGATGGACAGAACCCAGTTGAGGGGAATAGTACAAGGGCCTCATGTCTGTTGTTAGCAGAAAAATCAGTCATGATTCCTATGGGCAGAGCCCAGTGGTCCTCGTGCCAGCAGATTGGTGAAGATAAAGTTTCTATAAGAAAAGCAAGGCAGATTAGTTTAGCATTATTTAGGAAAAGACCTGGAAAGAGGAGAAAAAGGCAACAACTTATCCTTCAAAGTGTCAGCAGATGGCCTAGCTGGGATGCTCCATGACAAGCTGTGTAATGAGGAACTGTTTTATATTGATTCAGCTGCACAGTGTTCAAGGCATATTTTGGTGGCAAGTTTTTGGCTTCCTAACACATTTTTCCCATCTCTTATTTTTATAACAAACCCTGCCATGTGCACCACTACCCTCACCCTGAGCTCACAGACTTAGACAGATGACTTACATCAGCCAATCAGAGTATCCCATTTCTAGGGATGCTACTCAAAATAGTTCACAGCTAGCACAACAAGGGAGCCAACGTTCAGGATAGGCTCCTGCCACAGTGATATACACCTGGTGAATTTCAGCCCTGCCCACTCCTCTAGGCATAGGATGAGTCTAGCAGTGGACCCAAGACCAGATGAGGCCAATCACATCCGTCTCTAGGAAAGAAAAAAATGAACCTTGGAAAGAAGGAAAGATCATTGCATTAGGATAGTCAAGATGTAAAACCTGAGGTAAGAAAGCAAAATGAAAACAGTCAGACAAGGAGGAAGGAGAGATGAGCAGAGAAAAAACCCAGGTGAAGTTGTGTCCTGATTCTCAAGTTCCTGGTCCTACAGTCCTTTCCTTAATTCTATGGTCTGCACCACCATCCTTCCCAGTCACCTGAGCCAATCAACTCGTTATTTTTTCTTAAGCTGGTTCAAATTGGGTTTGTCATGGATAGTCAAGGGTTCTGACAAAAAACTACTCCACTCACAATGGCAAACTTAGCTGTGCACAAGAAGTGGCCATGTACCAAATTAATTACAGTAGAAAGACAAGGGAGCATTTGAAGGAGAAAGAAAGAAAAGGCCCTGAATCTGAGGATTCACTCTTGGGAGAAAAACATCTCCACTCACAGCACATTTGGCCACTGGAGATAGTTAATCTTAGAAAAGCGTCTGCTGACAATTGAGCCTTGAAGGCTCACAGTGCCTCTCCTTGTCACAGCACCCCTGTCTATGCTAAGTCCCCGCAGGCCTTAGGAGTTCAGTCAGCTTCAAGTTAATACACACCTTTTCCTGGGCTGAGATATCACCATCCCCAGGTTGTTTTGAGCAACCAAGTTCCACTGTGACAACCATTACTGTCTAAGCATTCACCAGGAATGGAGTCTCTGGGCTTTATATACAGTAAACACCCAACGAACCCTTGTGTCATAAAAGAATAACCATGCACGACAACAAGAACTTCTCAGTCTCCAACCTAATCAGATAGAACAGCAGCTTCAGTCTACGGCATATAAACCCAACTGACACACATACGGACAAACAGCGCTGGTGAATAGTCCAAATCCCTGGTGACAGGAACTCAAATGATCAAAACCCATGCATTTGTCAGATTGATCCACATCTCCGTGACCTCAATAATAACCAGAGAGTAGATATCACCTAAGTCTCTGTAGGTCCTTTGTATTTAAGAAAAATCCCTGGCCATGCGTGGTGGCTCATGCCAGTAATCCCAGCACTTTGGGAGGCTGAGGTAGGTAGATCACCTGAGGTCAGGAGTTCGAGAGCAGTCTGGTCAACATGGTGAAACCCCATCTCCGCTAAAAATACCAAAATTAGCCAGGTGTGGTGGCAGGTGCCCGTAATCCCAGCTACTTCGGAGGCTGATGCAGGAGAATTGCTTGAACCTGGGAGGCAGAGGTTGCAGTAAACACCACAGCACTCCAGCCTGGGTGACAGAGCAAGACTCTGTCTCAGGGGGAAAAAAAAAATCCCTTAAGTGTAAATACTCAAAAATGCAGAGGTTAGTAAGGGCCTGTACAAAAAATATCTTCAGTTTATCCCTAGAAAAGTACATCAAAATGGTCGAATAACCCCAGTCAGACATGACTAGGCTTACAAATACTTATGGCTTGTTATAAGGCTATGCATCAAGGTAAGCCAATAAGATAGGAACATGTAAGATGGAGAGCCCATCAGAGGGCAAGATGGTGGGAGCAGAAATAGACTAGGAGGCAGGACACCAGCCCCACACTCTTCCACGTCATATAGATGACTGATTAACTTCTACCATAGTTCCCTCAACTGGGGAAACTCATAGCCCACTCCAAATATATAGGATCCATCCACTCTCCATTTATAAGCAATAATAGTAAGCATTCAATAAATTATATGCACTGAATAAGCTAGCACTTGGAAAGAGCTTGGACAGTGTTTAGACACTTACTAAGGGCCAAATAACTGTTAGCTATTATCACCACCATCATGATCATCATTTTTAATCTTCATGGCACTTACACTTACATGAGTTAACTACTATTTGCTATGGTTATTTTATTATATATTTATTTCCGTATTTTATATGGAATTGGATACATAGAGAAATTGTGTGAGCTGTACAGTGTTACTCTATAAGCACAGGAGCCTGGATTCTAAAGCAGACAATCTGGCTCAAGTGCTCTTATCCAATATGTTCTACTGCCTCACTTCAACTCAAAAAGGAGTTACAAAAGACCGGTTACAACACATCCATCTCCTTCCTTCTCATACACTCTAATTTCCTTGACCATTTACTTCATTCATTCCACTTGTGATTACCAAGCTCCTCCTATGTGCCTTCCACAGGCACTGGGAATACAGCCATGGACACTGCAGAATTGATTGCCATCCTGGAGAAGTGCACAGCAGATATTAACCAAATGAGAACACAAAATATATTAATTTCAAATTGGACAAGTGCTATGAAGAAAAAAAAACTGATTCTATAACAGAAAGCCACAAGGGAGACCGCAGTGGAGATCCATCATCTTTCATCCATCCAGTAGCCATTCTTCCCTGTTCCTTCCCACCACACTTCCTGAGTCACCTCTCCCTCACACAGACAGACATGTTCTCCACACTACCTTGGGAGACTGACCTCAAACACAGGGTTCCACACTCTTACTAATCTAGGCCCAGCCAGGCCAGAAAAGAGAAACCTTAAGTAATCTCTAGCCACTGCTGCTTTTTCCCCTGCTATGTAGTCAAAGTCACTCCTCAGGTGGGAAGAATGAGAAGAACAGTGAGTCATCGAGCTAAGAGGTGGGAGGAGCATAGCAGAGCTAACAGGCAGGAGGCATTGCTTTTAGTCCCTAGAGCCAGTCATGCTTGAGGTCAGCTCCATCCCTGGGCTCCCTGGTTCAGGAGCTAACACATTCTTTTTTCTGCCTAATTTTCGTTACTTTATTGCAAATAATCATTATGAATACAGAAACCTAATTTATATTTGAGTGTGATGCTTCTTTGACGTAATACTTAGGTTGAGGCCTAAAGAATGAGTAGGAGTAGCCATGGGGATAGGTGGAGGTTACAGAAAGAGAATACAATATGTGCAAAGGCCCTGCAGTGGGAAAGAGCTTCCTGCAGGAACTAAAAGCAGAGGGGGAGTGGTGGACCAATGTGGTGGGAGAGGGGAAGAGAGAGGTAATTG
Source organism: Sapajus apella (assembly GCF_009761245.1). NCBI lineage: Eukaryota > Metazoa > Chordata > Mammalia > Primates > Cebidae > Sapajus > Sapajus apella. Next base: position 30,433,419 of record NW_022436963.1, read on the forward strand.
GGATCAGACCATGCAAAATATGTGGATGACTTGGTAAGTCACTTTCAATATATCATTTAAAACTATTAATCTATAGTTAATCTTATGATTTCAACTAAAATAACTTTAAGTCAAAATTAATTTTCCTAGACACCTGCTGTAACTCAAAATACAGTTATCCACACACCAAGCCATTCTACTTTGTCTCCTTCACCTTTTGTTTATACACATTCCTTACTGCATTCAGCTAACTCTGGGCCCCAATTCCCCTCATCCTAGTCTAGGAAAAAAAAAAAAAAGGCATCCTCTGGTAGCAGATGGCAGGGGATGGAATACTCAGGGTAGCACTGCTGTTCCAATAACTAAGTTTATGGAAATCAGCCCCCCTGGGGCCAATTAGAACCAACTCTAACTAACAGCAGCAGCCACATCCTCTGATCTGCCCTCACCTTTACACAGCTCTGCTTCACTGCTTCCCTAGGTCCAACGTATGGGGAATTTACGGGTGGTAGAAAATGTGGTTACTGAGAAGTTCAAACACCTGCTCACTTTAAGTAAAAGGACATTCAATATTCTTTCCTCTAGCTTTCCAAGGTTCCAAATCCTAAAAACCACATTGTAAATCCTTAGAACCCTGACATATCAATTCTTTTAAATGGACTCTTTTAGTAATAAAAGTGCCCAGTAGCAGCAGCCCTAGAAAGAGATGTCTCTTATAGCCATTATTAGATGTCGGGCACCAAGTGGAGCCCCTCCATCCTTTGTCTCATAAACCTACAATTTTTTCCAAATGACAAATACAGAAATTCAGCCTCAAAAGGGTGAATCATTATAACTAACAGTGGCTAGAAGGTAAAGGCAGGAAATGAAAATCAAGCCCAGATGCCAAAGTGTGTTCCAATAACCACAGTGTTATGTGACCTTCATTATCAAGAAGCTGTGCTGAGTGATGTACAAAGCAATTTATATCAAAACAGCAACTAGCCTCCAGGAATGTAAACTCCAAGTGAAATAAAACAAGGACATACATAGAGATAAGTAAATGGTGAACGAATAAACACACCCTATATGGCCAGTCTCTCACTGGCTGGTCTAAACCTGGGGCTCAAGAGAAGCCCTATTCCTTCCTGAATCCTGTCTGAATCCTTCCCTGGTTGTCACAGGAATCCACTGCCCACCCAGACAATCATCTTCCCTCATATGCCAGCAACTAGCTGCATATGTTTCATTCCTGTGAAATCCTCTGGTGAGCCTCTGATAATCCACATTTTTTATAAATGTCCACAGCCCCAAAAGCCAAGAAAAGAAACCACCAGAGTATGTCTTGGTCATGTCATTTCTCCTAAGACTTTCAGCACCATTCCTTACTAACCAGGTAATTTGAGAAAAACTATTGTACCTCTCTGAGCCTTAGCTCTCTAATTTATGAAATTACCTTGCTTAGGAGGTTGCTGTGATGACTACGTGAAATAATTCACGTATAACATTTGGCATTTGGCATAGTGCCTGACACACAGTAAACACTTAATAAATTGCAATTATTATTGGACATATTATCAAGTATGATCTGAAAGTCTGAAAATCAGAATTTCCAAATAGATACATTAAAAATTATTAACAACATTAAAAGAAACTTCATGGCCAGGCAGAGTGGCTCATGTCTATAATCCCAGCCCATTGGGAAGCCAAGGTAGGAGGATTGCTTAACACCAAGTGTTTGAGACCAGCCTGGGCAACATATCAAACCCTGTCTCCACAAAAAAAAAAAAAAAAAAAGTTTTTTAATTAACTGGGCATGGTGGCATGCACCTAGAGTTCCAGCTACTCTGGAAGCTGAGGCAGGAGGATCCCTTTAGGCCCAGGAGTTCAATGCTACAGTCAGCTATGATGATTCCATTACACTCTAGCTTGGGTCACAGAGTGAGACCTTGTCACACACAAAAAAAAAGGAAAAGAAAAAGAAACTTCATTTTACAAGAATTTACCATCGAATTTTTTTTACACAGAAGTTTCCCCAGCACTTTACGAATGTGACTTGGTCTGTGCTGTTTCTAATCACAGCACTTCTAAGACCAAATGTATCATTTTCCTCACACCAACCAATTCTCCAACTCTCCAGACACCAACCAGGTGTCCTACAATCCAACTGAATTCTGACACTAACTACTCAGAGTTAAACTTCACAGGTTTAAGGGTTCAGTCCCACAAGGCTGCCCTCATTTCAGATGCCAATCGTAAGTATTGGGTGACCACAGTTTTGTCTGTCTTGGCAACAAACAAGGAAGAGCTCCTACAACCTGCCTTTTGGTGTTAATAATTTGGTAAAATGGCTTACAGAACCCAGGGCAACACTTTACTGATATTTATTGGCTTATTGTAAAGGATACAACTCAGGAAAGCCAGAAAGAAATGGTAAATGGGTCCAGAAAAAGAGGAGCCAGGTATGTGGAGCTTCCATTGCCCTCTCTGGATATGTCACCTTCCCAGCACCTCAACGTGTTCACCAAACCAGAGCTTCCACAGATTATTCATAACCTAGGTATTATTTATTAAATCATTGCCCCCTGGTGATTCACTCAATCTGCAGCACCTCTCCCTTCCCCAGTGGTGGGGCTGAAATTCTCAATCCTATTTTCATGCCTTAATCTTTCTGGTGACCAGTCTCCATTCTGAAGCTGTCTGGGGGCCTCCAACCACCAGTCATCCTATTGGTATACAGAAGATGCTCTTATCACTCTGGAGATTCCAAGAGCTTTAGAACCTGTGTACAAGAAACTGGGGACCAAATACATATTTTTTATTTTATCATATGTGGGTACCCAAAAGTTACACTACCACAACTTTGAAAAAAGTGTATGCTTCAAAAGGAGATACATGTGAATTACAGGAATTAATAACCCTATGTCTACAAAAGATTTCTAGAAAGGATAAGAATATTACCAGAAAGATCTGTCCATTTCTAGAGAAAGAAAGCCAGCTAACAGATATTCCCAAACAATTCACCATGCCAAAGAATGACAAAAAGCAAAATTTTCCAGCCTAGAGCTGACTATTGATCTGGCCTGTTAATAGCTAGGTACAACCAAGGTGAGAATGCATTTATTACAAGAAAATGAGGAAGAGGACTATGATGCAACCAACTGTGTAATCTTAGGTCACATAACCTTTAGGACTTCAGTTTCCCTGTTAATGAAATGAGATCATTGTACATAAATGATTTTTCAGGCCCATTTTGGCTTTTAAATGTAATGACCTTAAAAAGGCTACCATTGCCTGCAGAAGATGATACAGAGAACTTTTCTCAAATAACACCACTCTTCAAATAGAAAGCACGCTACTAATATTTTATTTCAATTTCTAACCTTGTCCCTTGCTGTTACCCAAACCAGCTAACAATTTAATCTGTAAGAAATGAAACTTGAACTGATTATTTTGAAGAGCAGGTCACAGAGGCATCTGCTATCCTAATTGCCCCTGTGATATGCCCTTTTCCGCTTTGCAAAGAAGGGACATCCTCTTCAAAAGTCAGGGGCAGGCAGAAGAGCCTTATGTTAAGAAACCACTGTACCTTAATAACACATAGCTCTTCATGTTGGAAAAGTCAATGCATTTATCTGAGAAGTGTGTCAACAGCTAGATGTTGAGAAGAATCCTGGCAATAGGAGGTAAATATGTATGCTACATGGGACTCTGGGAAATAAAAATCACCCTACCTTTATGTCACAGTCATAAGGAATTTATTACATAAAGAATATATCAACTCTCAGAGTGATCTCATTACAGAGAAATTCATTACGTTTTATTAAGTCTAGGAAAAAGATGCATTTCTTACTTTGTCAAGTGGCAAAGAGTATAGATGGTGTTGAAGAGAATTATTTTAATGGGGATGATCTGAACAAGTAACTGAAACTAGTGAGTGTTTCATGTAAATTCCTCCTGGTGCTTCATTGATAAATGCAAATGAAGTCCATCTTAGGCAACTAGACTTACCATATGCATCAAAGTTCTTACATGTAAACAGCAAAGCTGACAATGACTAATTTTATCGAAAGCAAACATACTGGGGCAGGAGAGTATCAGACCCAACAGGAGCAGGCTTAGAACCATGCAGCAAGCAAGGAACTCCAAGAGACCAAGATGAGAGAAAGACAGCAAGCACAGCGTTGCCCCAAGAGTCAGACCAAAATGTCACTGCAGCTGTTCCCCACGATGAATAATATCCAACTGTACTTTGTGTCCTTAAATCACTTAAGATTCAAAATTCTGAGAAAGAATCTGACTGCCAGAGCTGGTCACATCAGTCCCCTGTGAGCTGAGAAAAGGAGCCTCTGTGCTCCTCAGATTCCATAGAGAGACAAGCACCTGAAAATTTGCCCTCCCAGCAATACTATATGACACAGTGGAGAATAGTCCCTCAAAGGAAATCTGGGAATTATTCAAAAGGAAGAATTTATGCTTGCTTGCAGCCAAAAGAAAAAGAAAGAAAGGTATAACCAACAGAGTTGTATCAGTATTTGTTTGGTTATCATTTAATAAATTCTTCAAGGTCATATGATACTATTTTTTTAAGGCAATCCCAGGGTATAGAAGATCTCACTAGCCAAAAAAAACATCTAGTCTTACCACCTTAGAGGTCCAGAGTTGTTGTGTGTTAAGAACGAATGGGATTCCGCCAGGTGCGGGTGGCTCACACCTGTAATCCCAGCACTTTGGGAGGCCGAGGTGGAAGGATCATGAGGTCAGTAGTTTGAGACCAGCCTGATCAACATGGTAAAACCCCATCTCTACTAAAAATTACAAAATAAAAAAATTAGCCAGGCATAGTGGCACACACCTGTAATCCCAGCAACTCAGGAGGCTGAGGCGGGAGAATCCCTTGAACCCAGGAGGCAGAGGTTGCAGTGAGCTGAGATCATGTGTCACTGCACTCAAGCCTGGGTGACAGAGTGAGACTCCGTCTCAGGAACAACAACAAAAAAAGAATGGAATTCCAATGAAGGCGTTATGCCTGTACTCCAAAATGTCCAAGTCCCAGGTTATGGGACAAATCCCCACAAAGTCATTGGGTTACTGTCCTCCTTTTCCTCCCTCATCTGAAGAAGAGTAAAAAATGCAGGTGATTCCATAGGTCTCACCAGGAGTCCCTAACTTTCAAATTTAAACACTTCATATGTGCAGCTGCAGTTAACAGAAGCCTATGGTGTTAAGTAAAGCAAACATCTGTACCCACTCCTAAGCCAGGTTTTCAATAGTGAATACAAAACAAATGATCTGGACTTAGGAAGCCTCATTCTCAGATCCCAGAAACAAATGGGATGTTTGGTAGCAGCAGACCCTTTACAGATTGCCAGATAAATGCTACACCTTCTATGGGAGCTTGGCCAGCATTTATTCTGAAATCTGCAGATGGCATTAAGAGAGATGTCATTATGGCTTAGCTTGTCAGTGTGAGTTGATATGTTTCAAAAACCTATACCAACCCTTCCTACTTCACTGAACAGTGAGGTATGTTATAGCAATAAAATTTCTTGTAGGGAGTTCTTTTTTTAATGAGCCATTTTCATTTTTTTAATATAACTTTCTCACAAGCTCTTCTTCCTATTCCATAAGAAAGTAGTCAACTTAGATGCTTTCAGTGAGCAATTACTAAGCTATAAAGTAAGTACCAAGCTAATTTGCTGTGTGTGGCTTTTTAACATAAACAAAAGGCTTCCCTGTTCTACTGACAGAACACACAACAAATTTGAATTGTTTAAAATAAAGTATTCAATTTAGAAAGGCCTTAAAATACCACACTGCAGTTTCAAAATGCCTGAGTCATGAAAGACCGTTTAGGCACAGATGAGCAGACATGAAATGCTACTACAGATGTTTCTCAAGGGAGTCTCTGAACCTATGTGAGTTAGGTAAGGACATGAGTTTAAAACAAAGTCAATTCTAAACAAGCTTCAGGGGAAAAAAAAAAAAGAGTATGTGGTTGAAAGCAGAGTACTACTATTCCCCTCCTCAAAGTAACAGCACCAGCGTTTGCATTGATACATCAATAAATATTCATTTGTACCCAGAGCTGCTTCAACATTGACCAGATTCCCCCAGAGACTAGGTCACACTTATCTAATTAGCAATTAAGTCTTATTGTTCATTAGTGTCCCATATGTACTGAAGCAATGACCTCCTGGCGTGAAAGAATTATGGTCATTTTTCTACAGGTGCCTAAACTGGGAACTTGGATAATTTTTCAAAAGATGCACAATGTTAACAATTGCATGGGTGTTTAACTGATCCATAGTAACTGATAGTCAAAAGAGCTGGGATCTGGAGTCAAGAGAGCTGGGATCTGGTCCTGACTCTTGTTTCTACAAATCTCTTAACCTTTCTGACCCTCTGTTTCCTCACTTTTAAAGTCAGCGGTTGAACAATTACATAATTATATAACTTTTATGATTATTTATTTTTACAGAAATAAATTAGCATGCAAGAAAAGCAACTGATTTATCAAAAGTCAGAGGGAATATGAATTGTCTTCCAACTTCTAAGCACAGCAGCAATCGGAAATTTTACTTTCAGGTATTAAACGTTTTCTTTCATTTTTCTGCTTTTGTTTTATCCTCCCTCAGACTTCTTTAGAACACTAACTCCCTATGTAGAAGCTGGATGGAATCTTTTCATTTCTCCTGCTCATTCAGATATCCATTCAACTAACATGTATATGACTGTTTATGTGTACTCATATATATACAGAACTCATAGCTTAGTAGGATCATTGTACAAGCAAGAATTCCTGTATAGCATGATACATGCTCCAAAAGAAGAAGTAAAAATTTCTCTGCAAACACCTATGAGTAGTACCTATTCTAGACTTTAGTGTTAAGGAAGGATTTGGGGAGAAAGGAATATCTCAGCCAAGCTGATGCAAAAGATGAGAATGAGCTACCAGTTAAAGTGGGGTACGGGGACTATTCCCCTACATGACATTCCAGAAGCAAAAGAGAGCATGGCAGAAAAACCCCTACATGACATTCCAGAAGGAAAAGAGAGCATGGCATAGTCAAGGAAAATAAATTCTTTTAGCAAGAAATGGGCTAATGAGGTCTAAAGGTGCATTATCAAGAGTATTTGTATGTCGATGTGTGTGTGTATCCACATATATAATATATGTCTGAGGTTTAACAGGAGAGTAACATCGACTGAATTTACGTTTTAGGAAGATCACTTCAGCTGCAATTTAGTGAATAAATTTGAAGAGAGTAACACCAGAGGCAAAGAAACCAGGCAGAAAACAGCTCCAGTAACCTAGCTGAGCAACGACAGTGTGCTGGACAAGGGCAACAGCAGTAGAGACAGAGAAAAGTAGATGGAAATATCTAAAATGTAGCAGAGAGCATCAACAGAACGTGATGACTGGCTGGATAAAGGAGGGTAAAGGAGCAGGAGTCAAGATTAACGCCATATTTTCTTGCCTGGCAATTATCACTCCTGTTCAGGAGAATAATACTAGGCTAGACCAGAGATACAGATTTGGGAGTCATCAGCATATTGAAGGCAAAATCAACTAGGGAGAAAGTGCTAAGAAGAAAATAGGGCATAGAAGAAAGCCCTTAGGGATAACCAATTAGTAAATGGCTAAATGAACCATTACACAACTCTAAATTAATTGTGTAAGTACTAAAAATTATAATTAGGAAAAGTACTTTCTCACATTCTATTGCATTTAAGAGTTATATCATAAAACCAAATATATTACCTCTATGTACTTAAAGTGGGAATTCTAGGCCCTTCTCTGGACATTCTTTGAGAACCTCATGCTCTTGTATTTCTTATGGCAGTGGAAGTGGGGACAAGAAATAAGGAAAACTATCTGCTGATATTTTATATGCATAACCATCTCAGATTGTTTTGAACTGAGATTGCCAAAAGTACCACCTCCCTCCCTTCTTCTCATTCAATGCTGCCCTAAGTCACTGCTTCCCTCCTCACTTGCCATACCTACTCATCTCTGAGGTGGTTTCCATGGCAGTTGTGAAGTATTGAAGAGGTACATTTCTATCCCAAGGTATACAATAAATTTTTTTTTTTTTTGAGACAGGATCTGGCTTTGATATCCAGGTTGGAGTTCAGTGGTGGGATCTTGGCTCACCACAACCTCCACCTACCTGGCTCAAGCCATCCCTCCACTTTAGCTCTGCCAGATAGCTGGGACTACAGGCATGCACCACCAGATATGGCTAATTTTTGCATATGTTGTAGAGATGAGGTTTTGCTATGTTGCTCAGGCTGGTCTTGAACTCCTGGGCTCGAGTAATCCTCCCACCTAGATACTAAAAATTTGGTTTAAAAGCTACAAAGGAAACTAACAGAAAAACCATGTATCTGACAGAAATTGGCAGGGGACAATGAATGTGAGCTTAATTCCTCATATTTTTGATCAAGGCATCAATCAAATTTCCCAAAGCAAAGAAATCAAGTACAAGAGATATAAGCACCTTATAACTACCAAATGAACTAAAAAGAAAAAGGAGAAATGGCCAAAGATAAATGTTCTTTCTAATGACCGGGCCATTAGGAAAAGGGGAAAAATAGGTTTTAAGAAAAACAGACTTTAGCTAGGCTTAGAAAGACATGCTTATAGTCCCAGCTACTCAGAAGGCAGAGGCAAAAGGATCACTTGAACCCAGAAGTGCAAGTTCAGCATGGGCAACATAGTGAGACCCCCATCTCTAAATAAATAAACTTTATTCTCTAGAGCAGTTTTTGGTTCACAGCAAAATTGTGCAGAAAGTACAGAATTCTCATATATCCCTTGTCCCCTATCAACATCCTGTGCTAGTGTAGTATGTTTGTAACAATCAATGAACCAACACTGATACACCATTATCACCCAAAGTTCATAGTTTGCATTAAGGTTCATCCTTGGTGTTGTATATTCTATGGGTTTTGACAGATGTATAGTGACATACCATTATATTGTACAGAATAGTTTAACTGCTCCAAAAAACCCTGTGTTCCACCTATTCATCCTTCTCACTGGAAACCACTGATCTTTTACTGTCTCCATTGTTTTTCCTTTTCCAGAATGTCATACAATAGAAATTATACAGTATACAAGCTTTTTAGATTGGCTCTTTTCACTTAGTAATATGTGTTTAAGTTTCCTCCATGTCTTTTTACAACTCGGTAGCTCATTTCCTTATATAGCTAAATAATAACCCATCAAAGGGATATACCATAGTTTGTTTATTCATTCACCCACTGAAGAACATCTTTGGTTGGCATGCATGGTAAAAGTAAATCTAGCTTTATAGGAAGGTGCTGAACTGCTTTCCACAGTGGCTATATCATTTTGCATTTCTACCAGCAGTGAATGAGGTCCTATTGCTCCATTTCCTCACCAGCATTTGATGTTGTCAGTGTTTTGGATTTTAGCCATCCTAATCTATGTGTACTGGTATCTCATTTTTTTAAATTCACAATTCTATTTTTTTTTAGGACTTTTTTATTTTTTTATTTTTTTCCCATTTATTTATTTTATTGCATTTTACATTTTGGGGTACATGTGAAGAACATGCAAAATTGTTGCATAGGAACACACGTGGCAGTGTGATTTGCTGCCTTCCTCCCCATCACCTACATCTGGCATTTCTCCCCTTGCTATCTCTCCCCAGCTTCCCACCCCCCACCATCCCTCCCCTATTTCCCCCCAACTGACCCCAGTGTGTAGTGCTCCCCTCCCTGTGTCCATGTGTTCTCATTGTTCAACACCCACCTATGAGTGAGAACATGCGGTGTTTGATCTTCTGCTCTTCTGTCAGTTTGCTGAGAATGATGGTTTCCAGGTTCATCCATGTCCCTACAAAGGACCCAAACTCATCGTTTCTGATGGCTGCATAATATTCCATGGTGTATATGTGCCACATTTTCCCTATCCAGTCTATCGTCGATGGGCATTTGGGTTGGTTCCAGGTCTTTGCTATTGTAAACAGTGCTGCAATGAACATTCATGTACACGTGTCCTTATAGTAGAACGATTTGTAATCCTTTGGATATATACCCAGTAATGGGATTGCTGGGTCAAATGGAATTTCTATTTCTAGGTCCTTGAGGAATCGCCACACTGTCTTCCACAATGGTTGCACTAATTTACACTCCCACCAACAGTGCAAAAGTGTTCCTATTTCTCCACATCCTCTCCAGCATCTGTTGTCTCCAGATTTTTTAATGATCGCCATTCTAACCGGCGTGAGATGGTATCTCAGTGTAGTTTTGATTTGCATTTCTCTGATGACCAGTGATGATGACCATTTTTTCATATGTTTGTTGGCCTCACGTATGTCTTCTTTTGAGAAGTGTCTGTTCATATCCTTTGCCCACTTTTGAATGGGCTTGTTAGTTTTTTTCTTGTAAATCTGCTTTAGTTCTTTGTAAATTACGGATATCAGCCCTTTGTCAGATGGGTAAACTGCAAAAATTTTTTCCCAATCTGTTGGTTGCCGATTCACTCTAAGGATTGTTTCTTTTGCTGTGCAGAAGCTGTGGAGTTTGATTAGGTCCCATTTGTCTATTTTGGCTTTTGTTGTCAATGCGTTTGGCGTTTTGGTCATGAAGTCCTTGCCTACACCTACGTCCTGAATGGTTTTGCCTAGATTTTCTTCTAGGGTTTTTATGGTGTTAGGTCTTATGTTTAAGTCTTTAATCCATCTGGAGTTAATTTTAGTGTAAGGTGTCAGGAAGGGGTCCAGTTTCTGCTTTCTGCACATGGCTAGCCAGCTTTCCCAACACCATTTATTGAACAGGGAATCCTTTCCCCATATGCTAAAAACACTCAATAAGCTAGGTATCAATGGAACGTATCTCAAAATAATAAAAGCTATTTATGACATATGATGTTGAACATGTTTTCATATGCTTATTTGTCACCTGTATATCTTCTTTGAATAGGTGTCTGTTCAGATCTTTTGCCCAATTTTTAGTTGTTCATTTTATTATCGCTGAGTTTTAAGAGTTCTTTAAATATTTTAGATAACAGTCCTTTATCATAGAAGTCTTTTGCAAGTATTTTTCTCCCAGTCTGTCACTTATTCTCTTGACAGTTTATTTTGCAGAGCAGAAGTATTTAATTTTAATGCAATAAAACTTACATTTATCCCTTTCATGGATTATGCCTTTTGTATTGTACCTAGAAAGACCTAGAAAGTCATTGCCAAGCCCAAGTTCATCTAGGTTTTCTGTTATCTTCTTGAACTTTTATAATTTTGCATTTTACACAGAGATCTGTAGCCCATTTTTTTAAATATACCTTAAGTCCTGAGATACATGTGCAGAACATGGAGATTTGTTACATAGGTATACAAATGTCATGGTGGTTTGCTGCACCCATCAACCCATCATCTACATTACGTATTTATCCTAATGCTATCCCTCCCCTACCCCCCTACCCACCAACAGGCCCGGGTGGGTGATGTTCCCCTTCCTGTGTCCATGTGTTCTCATTGATCAACTCCCACTTATGAGTGAGAACATGCAGTGCTTGGTTTTCTGTTTCTGTGTTAGTTTGCCAACAGTGATGTTTCCACCTTCATCCATGTCCCTGCAAAGGACATGAAGTCATCCTTTTTATGGCTGCATAGTATTCCATGGTGTATATGTGCCACATTTTCTTCTTCTAGTCTATCACTGATGGGCATTTGGGCTGGTTCCAGTCTTTGCCATTGTGAATAGTGCTGTAATAAACATACATGTGAATGTGTCTTTATAGTAGAATGATTTATAATCCTTTGGGTATATAGCCAGTAATAGGATTACTGGGTCAAATGGTACTTCAGGTTCTACATCCTTGAGGAATTGCCACACTGTCTTCCACACATTTGAACTAATTTACATTCCCATCAACAGTGTAAAAGTGTTCCTATTTCTCCATATCCTCTCCAGCATCTGTTGTTTCCTGGCTTTTTAATGATCACCATTCTAACTGGCATGAGATGGTATCTCGTGATTTTGATTTGCATTTCTCTAATGACCAGTGATGATGAGCTTTTTTGCATATGTTTGTTGGCTGCATAAATGTCTTCTTTTGAGAAGTGTCTGTTCATATCTTTCACCCACTTTTTGATGGGGTCATTTGTTTTTTTCTCATAAATTTGTTTAAGTCATTTGTAGATTCCATATATTAGCCCTTTGTCAGATGGATAGATTGCAAAAATTTTCTCCCATTCTGTAGGTTGCCTGTTCACTCTGATAGTTTCTATTGCTATGCAGAAGCTCTCTAGTTAAATTAGATACCATTTGTCAATTTCAGCTTTTGCTGCCTGCCATTGCTTCTGGTGTTTTAGTCATGAGGTCTTTGTTCATGCCTATGTCCTGAATGGTATTGGCTAGGTTTTCTTCTAGGGTTTTTATGGTTTTAGGTCTTACATTCAAGTCTTTTATCCATCTTGAGTTAATTTTTGTATAAGGTGTAAGGAAGGTGTCCAGTTTGAGTTTTCTGCATGTGGCTAGCCAGTTTTCCCAAAACCATTGGGAATCCTTTCCCCATTGCTTGTTTTTGGCAGGTTTGTCAAAGATCAGACTGATGTAGCTGTGCAGCATTCTAAGGCTTCTGTTCTGTTCTATTGATCGATACATCTGTTTTAGTACCAATACCATGCTGTTTTGGTTACTGCAGCCTTGTAGAATATTTTAAAGTCAGGTAGCCTGATGCCTTCAGCTCTGTTCTTTTTGCTTAGGATTTTCTTGGCTATACAGGCTCTTTTTGGTTCCATATGAAATTTAAAGTAATTTTTTTCTAATTCTGTGAAGAAAGTCAATGGAACTTTGATGGGGATAGCATTGAATATATAAATTACTTTGGGCAGTATGGCCATTTTCACACTATCAATTATTCCTATCCATGAACATGCAATGTTTCTCCATTCGTTTGCATCCTCTATTATTTTTTTGAGCAGTGGTCTGTAGTTCTCTGTAAAAATATCCTTCACACCCCTTCTAAGTTTTATCCTAGATATTTTATTCTCTTGGTAGCAATTATGAATGGGGGTTCACTCATGATTGGTAATAGGAACACCTGTGTTTTTTGCACATTGATTTTGTATCCTGAGACTTTGCCACTATTGCCTATCAGCTTAAGGAGATTTTGGGCTGAGATGATAGGGTTTTCTAAAATACAATGATGTCATCTGCAAACAGAGACAATTGACTTCCTCTCTTCCTGTTTGAATAATCTTCGATTCTTTCTTTTGACTGATTGCCCTGGCCAGAACTTCCAATACTATGTTGAATAGGAGTGGTGAGCATGTGCATCCTTGTCTTGTGCCAGTCTTCAAAGGAAAACTGGCAGCTTCCAGCTTTTGCCCATTCAGTATGATATTGACTGTGGGTTTGTCAATTACTTTGAGATACATTCTATGAATACCTAGTTTATTGAGAGTTTTTAGCATAAAGGGATGCTGAATTTTATTGAGGGACTTTTCTGCATCTATTGAGATAATCATGTGGTTTTTGTCATTGGTTCTGTTTATGTGATGGATTATGTTTACTGATTTGCATATGTTAAACCAGCATTGCATCCCAGGGATGAATCGGACTCAATCATGGAGGATAAGCTTCTTGGTGTGTTGCTGGACTCGGTTTGCCAGTATTTTATTGAAGATTTTCACATCAATGTTCATCAGGGATATTGGCCTGAAATTTTCTTTTTTGTTGTATCTCTGCCAGGTTTTGATATCAGGATGATACTGGCCTCATAAAATTAGTTAGGGAGGAGTTGCCCTTTTTCTATTGTTTGTAATAGTTTTGGAAGGAATGGTACCAGCTCCTCTTTGTACCTCTGGTAGAATTCAGCTGTGAATCTGTCTTGTCCTGGGCTTCTTTTGGATTATAGCCCATTTTTTAGTTATTGTTTGTGAAGGTAATAAAGAGATTTTAATTTTCATTTTGAACCCTTTGGTACTATTTTATTTTGTTTTCAGTTGTATGTTTTGCTTTTAGAAGAATGATAATTTTTTTAAATTACCCCTAAACCTGGTAATTCAACTTCTAAGCACTTCTTTTATTTTTATTTTTTGAGAATTGTGGGTTGTTTTATTATACTTTAAGTTCTGGGGTACATGTGCAGAATGTGCAGGTTACATAGGTATATCACATTCCACGGTGGATTATTGCATACATCACCCCATTATCTACATTAGGTATTTCTCCTAATGCTATTCTTCCCCTATCCTCCCACCCCCTGGATCCCTCTCTTAGCCCCCTACTCACTAACAGGCCCGAGTGTGTGATGTTCCCCTGTGTTCATGTGTTCTCGTTGTTCAATACTCACTTATGAGTGAGAACATGCAGTGTTTGGTTTTCTATTCTTGTGTTAATTTGCTGAGAATGATGGTTTCCAGTTTCATCCATGTCCCTGCAAAGGACATGAACTCATCCTTTTTTATGGCTGCATAGTATTCCATGGTGTATATGTGCCACATTTTCTTTATCCAGTCTATCACTGATGGGCATTTGGGTTGGTTCCAAATCTTTGCTATTGTGAACAGTGCCACAATAAACATACATGTGCATGTATCTTTATAATAGAATAATTTATAATCCTTTGGATATATAACCAGTAATAGAATAATTTATAATCCTTTGGATATATACCCAGTAATGGGATTGCTGGGTCAAATGGAATTTCTATTTCTAGATCCTTGAGGAATCGCCACACTGCCTTCCACAATGGTTGAACTAATATACACTGCCACCAATAGTGTAAAAGGGTTTCTATTTCTCCACACCCTCTCCAGCATCTGTTGTCTCCTGGCTTTTTGATGATCACCATGCTACCTGGCATGAGATGGTATCTCATCGTGGTTTTGATTTGCATTTCTCTAATGACCAATAAGGATGAACTTTTTTTTCATATGTTTGTTGGCTGCATAGATGTCTCCTTTTGAGAAGTATCTATTCATATCTTTTACCCACTTTTTGATGGGAATGTTTTATTCTTGTAAATTTGTTTTTAAATAATTTTTACTTTCCTGGAAGAAGTTATATCAAATGTCATCGTAAAACATAGAATGTAAGGTATTTTATTTTTATATATTTTTATACATGTATTCATTTTATAATCAAAAAAAGGTTTTTTTTTCCTAAGTAACTGAAGTGTCAGATGACCCTTTATAAAGCCCCTCAAGATTTAAATGACAAATGACATATTTTTCAGGATACTAGACCAAACCAAAGATATGCCAAGGGAATTGAGGACATAGACACCTAAGAAGTAGGTTTGGCAGCAGAGGTTTAATAGGCAAAAGAGAAAGGAGAATGGCTCTCTCTCCTGCAAGAAAGAGGAGCAACCAAATGAGACTCCCAGCCCCCAATAGAGTACACCAGATTTTATAGACAGGCTTGAGGAGGCAGTGTCTGATTTACACAGGGCCCACAGATTGGTTGGACCAGTTGTGATGTTTACATAACACATGGGGAAGTTGGCCAGTCCACCCTAATCTGCTCATTATGCAAATAGACTTTTCGCTTGGCTGACACGATGTTGTCTGCTCCCTACTGCACACTTGTTTGGAAAGAAAAAGGGAAGATGGAGCTGCCATTTTGAACATGCCTAGTCCCAGGTGATCTTCTCCTATTGACACAGCAGCCAGCATTCACTCTTGCAAGCTTCCAACTCTGCAGCTCAATTTTACAGGCTGCTCTTTGTTAGAATAGAAAATGATTTGGGGGCTGCTTTTCATTAAAAGGAAAACCTTACTGAGAACTTCCTTACCCTCGCCATCTGCCTAAATAATTTTTTTAACTCCTATATCAAAAAGAGGAAAAATTTAATCCCTGGTTGAAAGGGTAAGTGACAGATTGATCTGGCGGCCAAGTGAGCAACTTCTTCCTCCCTGGCTACTCTATGTGCAGCACTCCTGAATACGGGTCCAAAACAGCAAATAACCTTCACGTGTAGACAACAGCATTTTTTTTTTAAGTTCCAGGGTACATGTGTAGGATGTGCAGGTTTTCTACATAGTAAACACGTGCCATGGTGGTTCGCTGCACCTATCAACCCATTACCTAGGTATTAAGCCCAGCATACATTAGCTATTTTTCCTAATGCTCTCCTTCCACACTCCCCGCACCAACAGGCCCCATGTGTGTTGTTCCCCTCCCTATGTCCATGTGTTCTCATTGTTCAGCTCCCACTTATAAGTGAGAACATGAACAATGGCCATTCTTTAGCTGAAGTTTACATAGGGCTGTGTGGAATTACAAACAAGCCCCCAAATGTAACTTCAGCCCGTTTTATGTTATATTGCTTTATTTGCACACTCACCTACTCATTGAATTGTGTGCCAAGCACTGAAAACAAGCAATAAAGAACAGAAATCAGACAAATCCCTGCCCACTTGGAGCCCATACAAAGAGGGAGAATCAAGTATTAATCACAGAATCATACACACAAATGTAAAATGAAATTGTAATGACAATAAGAGGAGAGATTCAGGGGTTATATTTAGTTGGAGTGTGTATTAGTCCATTCTCCCACTATGAAGAAATACTCAAGACTGGGTAATTTGTAAAGAAAAGAGGTTTAATTGACTAAGCTCTGCATGGTTGGTGAAGCCTCATGAAACTTACAATCATGGCAGAAGGCACCTCTTCACAGAGAGGCAGGCAAGAGAATACGCGCTGAGCAAAGGGGGATGTCCCTTATAAAACCATGAAATCTAGTGAGAACTTACTATCCCAAGAATAACATGGGGGAAACTGACCCCATAATTCAGTTACCTCCAACCAGGTCCCTACCATGACATGTGGAGATTATGAGAACTACAACTGAAGACGGGATTTAGATGACGACACAGCCAAATCATGTCAGAGGGGCAAATCCGTACCAAGGGGTTCAGCGAAGTCTTAATTAAGCTGACATTTGAGAGATGAATAGGTGGGGACAGAAGAGTAAAAGAATCGAGTAAAGGGATTAGCATGAGAAAAGGCCCTGTGATACAAGGCAATGACATTCAAGAAAACGGTAAGAAGACAATATGTTTGGAGCACAGAGCATGAAAAGAAATGTAGCACAAGGTAAAAGTGAAAGGGCAGACTATGTCAAGGGTACACTATGTTCAGGGCTCATGAGTCGCTAGCAACTCTGTAGTCTTTACTCTGAGAGCAATGGTAGCCATTAAAAGCTTCCAAGAAATGAAATAACAATATCTAACTCATATTTAAAAAGATCATTCAGACTATAATGTATCAGAAAGCCAGGTCGATGCATATGAAATTTGAAGAAAGATTTTTTTTTAACATACAGTTCCATATAGGTTCCTAAAGTTGAAAGTTTTCTATTAAAATTCTAACTTCAGGCCAGGTGCAGTGGTTCATACCTGTAATCCCAGCACTTTGGAGGCTGAGGCAGGAAGATCACTTGAAGCAGGAGTTCAAGACCAGCCTGGGCAACAAGGCAAGATCCCATCTTTACAAAACAACTTTGTAAAGATGCATGTACTTGTACTTCTAGCTACTGAAGAGACTGAGGTGGGAGGACTGCTTGAAGCCAGGAGGTCAAGGCTATGTTGAGTTATTATCACATCTCTACACTCCAGCCTGGGCAACAAAGTGAGACCTTGTCTCTGAAAAATAAAAACCTTTTTAAAAAATTTTTAACTTCAAAAGACCACTTTATTTCTTTGATGCTATTTCTATAAGACAATAATACTAATGAACAAAAACAACAAGAATGAATAAATCCTATCCTAATTAATTAATACATCCTTGGAGGAAATAATAAATTGTAATGAGATTCTGGCCTCATTTTTTCCCATCCTTTTCCAATATGGTATGCCAACAAGTTCTGGCTAATGAAAAGAATAAGAAAGATAAAAATAGGGAAAGGTAAACATCTAGAAAAACTGGAAAATGCTAATAAGTACTGTGAGTTTACGCAAAAACATCTAGAGTGAAGTTCTTACCCATGGTATTAAGATATATTGAAGGGCCGTTCAGCTGTGAGGTATCAAAAGTGACTGGACCTGACAATAGCAAAGGTACCAAAGTGCTGAAGTTAGTATGATCGACCTCTTTATGGATATCATATTAAAATTCACTCTTACTCATATTCTGAAATGTTTTTTGAATGAAAGGAAGAGAAGCAGTTACAGTACAGAAACATTAAGTGTGTGTAACTCAGACTGTACCTTTTTCAAATATTTTATCTGTATTTCCAACTTTTATTTTAAATTCAAGGGTACATGTGCAGATTGTTACATAGCTTAACGTGTCAGTATGGTGGTTTGCTGCACAGATCATTCCATCACCCAAGTATTAAGCCCAGCATCCATTAACTATTTTTCCTGATCCTCTCCCTCCTTCCAACCCCGACCCTCCAAGAGGCTTCATTGTGTGTTGTGCCTCTCCCTCACCATGTGTTCGTGTGTTCTCATCATTTACCTCCCATCTGTAAGAAGATGCAGTATTTGGTTTTCTGTTCCTGCTTTAGTTTGCTAAGGATAATGGCCTTCAACTCCATCCATGTCCCTGCCAAGGACATGGATCTCATTCCCTTTTATGACTGCACAGTATTTCATGGTATATATGTACCACATTTTCTTTATCCAGTCTAAAATTGATGGGCATTTAAGTTGATGCCCATCAATAGTGAATAGTGCTGCAATGAACCTAAGTGTGCATGTTTCTTTATAACAGAATGATTTATATCCCTTTGGGTATATATCCAGTAATGGGGTTGCTGGGTCTAATATTATTTCCGTTTTTGGGTCTTTGAGGAATTGCCACACAGTATTCCACAATGACTCAACTAATTTACACTCCCACCAACACTGTAAAAGAGCTCTTTATTCTCCCCAACCTCAACGGTGTCTGTTATGTTTTGATGTTTTAGTAATAGCCAGTCTGGCTGGTGTGAGATGATATCTCATTGCGGTTTTACTTTGCCCTGCTGTAATGACCAGTGCTGTTGACATTTTTTTTCATATGTTTGTTGACTGCACGTATGTCTTCTTTTGAAGTATCTGTTCATGTCCTTTGCCAACTTTAAATGAAGGTATTTATTTCTTGTAATTTTAAGTTCCTTATAGATGCTCAATATTAGACCTTTGTTAGTTGCATAGATTGCAAAAGTTTTCTCCCACTCTGTAAGCAGGTATCCATGTTTTACTTTGTAGACCATTCCTTTTTCTGTACAGAGGCTCTTTCATTTAATTAGATCCCATTTGTCAATTTTTGCTTTTGTTGCAGTTGCTTTTGGTATCTTCACCATGAAATGTTTGCCCTTGCCTATGTCCTGAATGGCATTACCTAGGTTTTCCTCTAGGGATTTTATAGTTTTGGGTTTTGCATTTACTCTTTAATCCATCTTGATCTGATTTTTATATATGGTGTAAGGAAACTCAGTTTCCGTTTTCTACATAATGGCTAGTCAGTTCTGCCAGCACCATTTATTAAATAGGGAATTCTTTCCCCATTGCTTGTTTTTATCATGTTTGTCAAAGATCAGATGATTATAGATATGTGGTCTTATTTCTGCATTCTCTATTCTGTTCCATTGGTGTATTTGTCTGTTCTTGTACCATGCTATTTTGGTTACTGTAGCCCTGTAATATAGTTTGAAGTCAGATAGCATGATGCCTCAAGGTTTGTTCTTTTTGTTTAGGATTGCCTTGGCTATTTGGGCTCTTTTTTGGCTCTCTAAGAGTTTTAAAGTAGTTTTTTTCTAATTCTATGAAGAATGTTAATGGTAGTTTAACGGAAATAGCATTGAATCTTTCAATTGCTTTGGACGGTGTGGCCATTTTCATAATAATGATTCTTTCTGTCAATGAGCATGGAATGTTTTTCCATTTGTTTGTGTCATCTCTGATTTATTTGAGGAGCTGTTTGCAGTTCTCCTTGAAGAGGTCCTTTGTTTCTCTTTTTAGTCATATTCCTAGGTATTTTGTTCTTTTTGTGGCAACTGTGAATAAGATTTCATTCATGATTTGGCTCTCTGCCTGTTGGTGGTGTATAGGAATGCTGGTGATTTTTGCATTGATTTTGTATCCTGAGGCTTTGCTAAAGCTATGTATCAGTTTGAGAAGCTTTTAGGCGGAGACAGTGGGGTTTTCTAGATACAGGATCATACCATCTGCAAACCAAGATAGTTTTACTTTCTTTTTGAATGCCTTTCTTTTCTTACCTGATTGCCCTGGCCAGAACTTCTAATACTATGTTAAACAGCAGACTCACAGACTCTCTCATTTGCGCTAAAAACTTCACTGACTTCTCATCATTAATATACTATTGGTAGGTGGAACTATTTTAAATGTTTTGTGCCATACGTGATCCCTATTTTCTTCCTTTTTTTTGAGACAGAGTCTCACTCAATGGCCCAAATTGGAATGCAGTGGCACAAGCTTGGCTCACTGCAACCTCCGCCTACTGGATTCAAGGAATTCTCCTGCCTCAGCCTCCCAAATAGCTGGAACTACAGACACACACTGTCATGCCCAGGCAATTTTTTGTATTTTAGTGGAGACGCGGTTTCACCGTGTTGCCCAGGCTGGTTGCGAACTCCTGAGCTCAGGCAATCTGCCCTTCTCAGCCTCCCAAAGCGCTGGGATTACAGGTATGAGCCACCACAACCAGCCTTTTCTTTTTACTTAAGCACACATACATATTTAATGATATGTAAAAAAGCAAGCATAGATTAAGAAAGCAGGAATGGTATACACACATGTACTCAGTACATGAGTGAAAATGATGCTGAGAGTATTTCTGCTAATACTGATAAAACAATCACAGTTTCTAGGTCAAAAACCCTAAGTCAGTACAAGCAAGCCTTGTACTAATGCTAACCACTCAAATAATGTATTTAAAATCCTGAAATTATAAGTCTTACAATCATCATAATAAAATTAAGTATATGCTTTCATGCTCCATCACCTATTAAAACATAACTCCTCTTCTAAAGTTAAGATAAAAACCAGATTAGCCATGTTAACTGATTCTCCCATATAAATTATCATTTTTAAGATTATAAAATGGGAAAATGTATTACATGTCAGCAAAATACCTTAAGGAATGCCATGCTAAATGAGTAAAACCCAGTGGTTTGGATTTTATCCAAATCTGGATCCATTTTTGGAATATGCATGGGAATAAAACATCAGAAAAAGTCTGGTGTCTCAGGACCTTTACAAGGTAAAGTGAAGTGGGCAGCTGATATAGAGAGACAGATCAACACAAGTAAGAAGGGACAGGTAAGCATCAAAGAGTTATGGGGTCCAGTTTTCAGCACAGTGTGGGTAGTATAAATGCATAGTGAGGGTGAAAAGAATTAGGAGCAAGAATTTCAGTGAGAACACAGAGAACACAGGAGCAGTGACTCAGACACTGAGAGTAATAAGAATTGGAATCCAGACTTTTAAAAAGTGGCAGTAAGAAAAGGCCAAACATGAGAATGCAGAGGACAGGAAGAGAGTGGTAATGAATCGGACTTCAGCCCAGACTGTGGGCTCCTGGCTCACAGTCAAAGGAGTATGCCAGTCGGCACTGAGGAGCACACACTTCTTGTGACCAGACTTCAACCTCCTAAGGAAATCTTAAAAAGCAGGAAAACCTACAAAGAGCAGAACATTAGCTAGGAAGCACTCATTGTATGAGATGCTTCAGATGGAAGGATGAGAATCACCCCTGAGTTCAAACTCTGGCTCATTATGAACAGCTTGAATTCAGGTCAATTATTTAATCTCTGTGTGTTTTGGTTTCCTTATGTATATAAGATAAATGGGACTAATAATTTCCACTTCCCAAAACTGTTAAGGAGATTAAATGGGAGAATATATGTGAAAGAACATGGATCCTGACAAAATAAATGTCCATTTCCATACATTCTCCCTTGTAGCCATCAGCACTTTTCACCACCAGGGTAATACAGATGATTTCTGTTTCACATACACGTTACAAAGCCATGGTGACCTTTTCTACATATGGTTAGTATTCCCTCCCTTGATTTTACATGATTCTTCTTTCCTTTCTACACATTATGACTTAAGAATATTCTTAATCTTAGAAATGAGTGCTTATTGCTTCAAATAATCTCTTGACTCTCAGAGCAGTGTGGTCATCTGGAGAATAAACAAAAATACTCAATTGTTTTACAACTCTCCTTTCGGACAATGTGGCCTAAGTGCTCAAAGTGGCTCATTGGCTCTAGGTGTCTTGTCTACACAAATCATACCTCTATTCAAACAATAGGCAAAAGAAGCAGCTGTGTAATACCAACCCCAAATTCCTGCTGCTTCTAAAAAAAATTCAACTGTTCCCATTTTTGTATAAATTACCTCAGAAAATAATGACTTACAAATATGTCAAGTAAATGGATGACATTGTTTAAACTGGTCCTGTTAGGAGCAGCAGGTTTCAAAGAGACAGAAAATGAGGGACTTGAAAAAAAGGTTAATTGTAAAACTGTTTAGGTGTCTACAACCTATATTTTTAATAGTAAATACATCCCTTTTTCTACAGCTATCACCTTGAAACATCAAACTCTAAATCAGCTCTGAAAGCTCCGTGACCTCAATCAATATTTGCCCTAAATCTAGCCAGTCAACAAGCAATCACGGCAAATGTAAAACTACAAGGCATTACAATAACAAAATCCCTGTATTTTCATTTTAATTATTGACTGATTCAGCCATTCATTCAATTTAACAAATAGTTATTGAGTGCCTACCACATATGTAACAAATAATAATTTGTCCCTCAGATTAATAGAAGAAACATAAAAGCAAAGATGTATTGAGATCGTAAGACAGGATAATGGAAAACAAATCATCCCAAGGAACCAACATATTTTAAATTGCTTTCATTCCCTTAAGTGACAGTGTTTCCCTCATCTATAGTCAATTCTGAATCCCTAACTTCTGTAAGAATTAAATAAATCTGGTAACTAATTTACTGAAATTTTGATCCTGCTCTCTTACCTATCTTTCTATCTATCTTTCTGAAGTGCACTCACATTTCTGGTAATTATCAGAACTTCTTCCATTCTGGCATATAGTTGGACCAATTGCTGATTTGTTTTATCTGCTTTTGTTTCTGTGATAGAGAACCCTGTTGAAATACCTCTATCCATACGCCATAACCTTTTGGTATTTTGTCCACTGAAATCATTCTATGTTTACATCTTTGGTTACAATTTGTTTAAGAGCTGGCCTAGGTATATGACCTTATGACACAAGGATTCATTAGGACCTCCCAGGGTCACTCAACATTCCTTTCTATTTTGTTACTTTTTATTTTTTTACTGATACATAATAGATGTACATATTTTTGGGGTATATGTGATATTTTGATATATTCACATAACATGTAATTATCAAATCAGGATAATTGGGATATCTATTACCTTAAACATTTATCTTCTAGCTATTGTGAAATATGTAACAGATTACTGTTAACTATAGTCACTCTACTGATTTATTGAACACAAGGTTTTATTTCTTCTAGCTAACCATATTTAATGGTTGATTAACCATTAATCAACCTTTCTTCATATACCCCTCCTTTCTACATTTCCTAGCCTCTGGTAACCATCAATCGTCCCACTATCCTCATGAGATTCACTTTATGACACTCCTTTTTAATTGCCATTGCCATCTGAGGTTTTTTTCTCTGTTTCTTGATGCCCTTTAGTTGAAGATATTTCACCAACCACCAGGAGAAGTGGCTGAGTTACCAACTTTAACCAAGCGCCCTTCGAATCTTGACCTTTCTGTTTCTCTATGGCATGAGAATAAGGGCAAATACAACAGGAACCTGAGGAAGTTTAGCACTAAAATTCTGGAAGTCACGGATCTATTCTTTAACTGTATATTTCCTTAACACATAATTTTGTTTTGGGTAAGTTCAACCAATTTTTTTCAGGGCTCATGAGTGCCTCGCAACTATGCAGCTTTAAGTATATATCACGTACAATTGGTTCAAGGCATATACACGAGATGACTCCATGTTTTCAGTATTCATTTCCACTCTGCCACTTAGATTCTCTGCAAATAATATAACAGTATGTCAATACATGGCAAAGGAGGCATATTTTTGCACTGCCCCATTTCCCAGACTGTGAAACAGTGAGTTAGCAACAGAAGCAAAACCAGAGTCAAGGCCTAATAATTAATTCACTATGCAACTTCCATTGCATAAAATATAGTAGTATTTAAGAACATGTGTTCTATAATTTTCACACTTGGCCCATTCTACTCTGAGCTAAATGTCCTTGATATTTCCAAGAACAGCAAAAACCATTAATTCAATTCAACTCTATGCTATAGTCAAATCAACAGGCCCCAAATTACAAATAAAGATTTCTATGTAAAGCTATTAAATTCACCATTAGGTTCTGAAATTAGAATTCAGGATTCTGTAAAGTGACAATGTTCACTATTCACTGCATTAATCATTCAGAAAATCAGATTATAACCTACTACAGTAGAATAGTACTACAAAGAAGGGGAAGGTGGGTGAGAAGCCCAGCTGGAGATTTGAGTGCTAGCTGGGGGAAGGCGACTGGCTTAGATTTATTGGAGACTAATTAAGACATGAGTTGGAGCAAGCAGCTGACGTCTAGACTAAAATTGGAGAAACATGTTTCAACATACACTGAGGGAGTCAGCTGAGAATCCAAGGAAGAATAGCAGTCCACCAGGAATAGAAGAATATAAGCAGAAAAATGTAATGATCCAGACAAGTCCTTATAAAGCCCACTGATCCAGAAACCAAGACTTTGGTGAAGTACAAAAAGTGCTTGAAATCAATATGTCTTAGTTCCAGTCTAAAACTGAAAACTCACAACATACATGATCTTAGGAGAGTCCCTTGATCTCTCTGAGTCTTAATCCCCTCATAAAAATTGGAATTTTTTTCAAACTATTTTGCAAAGTCATGGGGAAAATTACATATTGCATCAGAAAATATTTTGTGAAATGCAAATTGACACAAATATTTAGTGTGTGTGTTCTGACTGCTCTACCAACTGGCCGTTCCCTTCTCTTTGCCTCTCCTTCAGGCCTCCCAATTCCCTGAGACACAGCAATACTGAAATTATGCCAATTAAAAATCCTAAAATGACCTCTAAGTTTTTAAGTAAAAACATGTCTCTCACTTTAAATCAAAAGCTATAAATTATGAATCTTAGTGAAGTAGACACATTGAAAGCCAACAAAGGCTGAAAGCTAGTCCTCTTGCACCAGTTATCTAAGTTGTGAATACAAAGGAAAAGTTCTCCAAGGAATTTAAACGTGCCACTCCAGACAACACGCAAGTGATAAGAATGCAAAACAGTCTCCCTGGGCCAGGTGCAGTGGCCCACGTCTCTAATCCCAGCACTTAGGGGAGGCTGAGGTGGGAAGATTACTTGAGGCCAGGAGTTCAAGACCAGCCTGGCCAACATAGTGAAATGCTGTCTCTACTAAAAATACAAAAATTAGCCAGGTGTGGTGGCACACACTTGTAATCCCAACTACTCAGGAGGCTTAGGCACAAGTAGCACTTGAGCCCTGGAGGCAGAGGTTACAGGGAGCCAAGATTGTGCTATTGCCCTCCACAGAGTAAGTAAGCAAGCGAGGGATGGAAGGAAGGGAGGGAGGGAGAAAAAGGAAAGAAAAAGAAGGGAAAGGAAGAAAGAAAGAAAAAGGAAAAGGAAAGAGGAGTAACCTAGCAGAGGCTGGTTCATGAAGTTTGAGAAAAGAAGCCTTCTCCAGAACATGAAAGTGCAAGGTGAAGAAGCAAGGGCTGATGGAGAAGCTGCAGCAAGCTATGCAGAAGATCTAGCCAGGCTAATTAACAAAGGTGGTGACACTAAACAACCCATTTTCAATGTAGATAAAACAGCCTTATACTGGAACTAGATGCCATCTAGTATTTTCATAGCTAGAGAGGAAAAGTCAATGACTGGCTTCAAAACTTCCAAGAACAGGCTGATTCTCTTGTTAGAGGCTAAAGCAGCTGGTGACTTAAAGTTAGAATCAGTGCTCATGACCATTCGGAAAATCTTAGGGCCCTTAAGATTTATGCTAATTCTATTCTGCCTATGCTCTATAAATGAAATAACAAAGCCTACATGAGATCATGTCTGTTTACAGCATGATTTACTGGATATTTTAAGCCCACTGTTGAGACTTGCTGCTCAAAAAAAGATTACTCTCAAAAGAGTATTGCTTATTGATAATGTACCTGTTTATCAAAGAGTTCCAATGAAGATAAACAAGGAGATGAATGTTGTTTTCACACCTGCTAACAACATTCATTCTGCATCCCATAGATGAAGGAGTAATTTGACCTTCAAGTCTGGTTATTTAACAAATACATTTAATAAGGCTATAGCTGCCATCAATAATGATCCCTCTGATGGTCCTGGGCAAAATAAATTGAAAGTCTTGTAGAAAGGATTCACCATTCTAGATACCATTAAGAACATTCACAATGTGTGGAAGTCAAAATATCCACACTAATAGGAGTTTGGAAGAAGTTGATTCCAACCTCCATAGATGACTTTGTGAAATCCAAGACTTCAGCAGAGGAAGTAACTACAGATGTGGTGGAGATAGCAAATGAACTAGAATTAGAAGTCGCGCCTGAGGAGGTAGATCCAAGATGGCTGAATAGGATCAACTCTGGAGTGCAGTTCCCAGCGAAAACAACACAGAGGGTAAGTGAACACTGCATTTTGAAATGAGCTATTACTGTCCACGGACCAGGAGATTCCTAGGCTGTAAAGCACAATGAGTTTTCACCATGGCCATTTCAATTGGTGCAGTGGGTCTCCACACAAAAACTCACACAAGGTGGAAGATCCAAGATGGCCATTTAGGAACAGCTCAGGATTGCAGCTCCCAGTGAAAGCACAGAGGGTGAGTGGACGCCACATTTTTATTGCCCACAGACTAGGAAATTCCCAGGCGGAGGAGCTCCACAGTCGCCAGCAGGGCTGTTTCGGCCAGTGCGCGGCTGTGCCAGCCGGCGCCGCTGCTTTGCCCCTAGCGGCTGCTTTGTCGGTGCCCCAGAGCAGCGGTTCTCTGTACAAAATACACCGGTCTGGGTGCCCTTTTGGCTGGCGACTGGAGCCACGGGAAGTCGCCCATTTGTCTGTTTAAAAAGGGGACTGAGCAGGGAGCTAGGACAGTAGATTCCAGGGCAAAAAAAGCACCACGAATCTCAGTGTCACTGTTTAAGCCAGCACAGTGAGTTGTCACACGGGAAAAAACACACACCGAGGTGCCTCTTCAACAAGTGACTGGAACACCAACTTAAAAAAAAAAAAAAAAAGGCTCTGAGGCAGGGAGCCAGACGATCAGGCTAGGCTGGTCCCACTCCTGCAAAAGAACAGCAATCAGAAACTCTGGATTGAGAGTTTCACAGCAAGCACAGCTGAACTCAGGACGGTCCAGCTCTGTGGGGGAGGGGCGTCTGCCATTACTGAGGCAGCCCACCACTACAGAGGTAGACGGCCAATGCTGAGGCACCCCGCCGTTGCCAAGGCAACCCACCATTGCTGAGGCAGCCCACCGTTGCCAAGGCAACCCGCCACTGCAGAGAGGCTCCGCCTTAACAGAGGCGGACCACCATTGCCAAGGCAGTTCTAACTATACCCATATAAACAGGACTGCAGGGAAGTTCACTCGGCAGCTGGGCAGAGCCCACAGCAGCTCAGCAAAGCCTCTACAGGCAGACAGTGAATAAGCTGCCTCCTTGCTGGACAGGGCAGCTCTAAAGGAAAAAAAAAAAAAAAAAGAGAAGGAAGCAGCATAACCGAAACTCATAAAGCCCTAAATCCCTGGGACAGAGCACCTGGGAACAAAAAGCAGTTTATGAGTTCTGCTGCAGCAGACCTAAACGTACCTGCCCAACAGCTCTGATTGAACAACAGAGCTCACAGCTCAGTATTTGAGCCCCTATAAAGAAGAGACCGTCTCCTCAAGCAGCTCCCTGACCTCAATATATCCAAAGAGCCACCTCATAAAGAAGAGATCAGATTGACACTTGGTGGGTGTCCTTCTGGGACAAAGATAGCAGAAGAAGAAAACTGGTAACAACCCTTACTGTTCAGCAGCTGCTGCAGGTGAACCCCAGGAAAGCAGGGCCTGGAGTGGACCTCAGCAGACCTACAGCAGAGGGGCCAGACTGTCTGAAGGAAAACCAAGAAACAGAAATAACCTGATCATCAACAAACAGAACGTCCACTCAGAGACCCAATCTGAAAGCCAGCAACTACAAAGTCGACAGGTGGATAAATCCTTAAAGATGGGAAGAAACAAGCGCAAAAAAGATGAAAACACCCAAAACCAGAACACCTCTCTTCCTACAAGGGATCACAACTCCTCACCAGCAAGGGAACAAGGTTGGATGGAGAACGAGTGTGATGAAATGCCAGAATCAGACTTCAGAAGGTGGGTAGTAAGAAACTTCTGTGAGCTTAAAGAACATGTTCTAACCCAATGAAAAGAAACTAAGAACCTTGAAAAGAGATTTGACGAAATGCTAATGAGAATGGACAAAATAAAAAAGGAATATAAGTGAATTGATGGAGCTGAAAAACCCAACACGAGAACTTCGCAAAGCATGCACAAGTATCAACAGCCGAATTGACCAAGCAGAAGAAAGGATATCAGAGGTCGAAGATCAACTCAATGAAATAAAACGGGAAGGCAAGACTGGAGAAAAAAGGGTAAAAAGGAATGAACAAAGTCTCCAAGAAATGTGGGACTATGTGAAAAGACCTAATCTACATTTGATAGGTGTACCTGAATGCAATGAAGAGAATGAATCCAAGCTGGAAAATACTCTTCAGGATATTATCCAGGAAAACTTCCCCAACCTAGCAAGGCAGGCAAATATTCAAGTCCAGGAAATATAGAGAACAGCACAAAGATATTCGTCAAGAAGAGCAACCCCAAGGCACATAATTATCAGATTCACCAGGGTTGAAATGAAGGAGAAAATACTAAGGGCAGCCAGAGAGAAAGGTCAGGTTACCCACAAAGGGAAGCCTATCAGACTCACAGCAGATCTCTCAGCAGAAACCCTACAAGCCAGAAGAGAGTGGGGGCCAATATTCAACATCCTTGAAGAAAAGAACTTTCAACCCAGAATCTCCTATCCAGCCAAACTAAGCTTCATAAGTGAAGGAAAAATAAAATCCTTTGTGAACATGCAAGTACTCAGAGATTTCGTCACCACGAGGCCAGCTCTACAAGAGCTCCTGAAAGAGGCTCTACACATATAAAGGAACAACCCATACCAGCCACTCCAAAAACATGCCAAAAGGTAAAGAGAATCATCACAATGATGAATCTGCATCAACTAATGGGCAAAACACCCAGCTAGCACCAAAATGGCAGTATCAAATTCGCACATAACAATATTAACCCTAAATGTAAATGGACTAAATGCCCCAATCAAAAGACACAGACTGGCAAATTGGATAAAAAGCCAAAACCCATCGGTGTGCTGTATCCAGGAAACCCATTTCACATGCAAGGATACACAAAGGCTCAAAATAAAGGGATGGAGGAATATTTACCAAGCAAATGGAGACCAAAAAAAAGCAGGAGTTGCAATTCTCATCTCTGACAAATTAGACTTTAAAGCAACAAAGATCAAAAGAGACAAAGAAGGACATTACATGATGATAAAAGGATCAATGCAACAAGAAGAGCTAACGATCCTAAATATATACACACCCAATACAGGAGCACCCAGATACATAAGGCAAGTTCTTAATGACTTACAAAGAGACTTAGACTCCCACACAATTATAGTGGGAGACTTTAACACCCCATTGTCAATATTAGACAGATAAACCAGACAGAAAATTAAAAAGGATATCCAGGACTTGAACTCAGACCTGGACCAAGCAAAACTAATAGACATTTACAGGACTCTCCACCCCAAATCCACAGAATATACATTCTTCTCAGCACCACATCACACCTACTCTAAAACTGACCACATAATTGGGAGTAAATCACTCCTCAGCAAATACAAAAGAACGGAAATCGTAACAAACAGTCTCTCAGACCACAGTGCAATCAAGTTAGAACTCAGAATTCAAAAAGTAACTCAGAACCGCACAGCTTCATGGAAACTGAACAACTTGCTCTTGAATGTTGACTGGATAACCAATGAAATGAAGGCAGAAATAAAGATGTTCTTCGAAACCAACGAGAATGAAGACACAACATACCAGAATCTGTGGGACACATTTAAAGCAGTCTCTAGAGGAAAATATATAGCAATAAGTGCCCACATGAGAAGCAAGGAGAGATCAAAAATTGACACCCTATCGTCAAAACTGAAAGAGCTAGAGGAGCAAGATAAAAAAAACTCAAAGTCTAGCAGAAGACAAGAAATAGCGAAGATCAGAGCAGAACTGAAGGAGATAGACACACAAAAAACCCTTCAAAAAATCAATAAATCCAGGAGCTGGTTTTTTGAAAAGATCAACGAAATAGACAGACCACTAGCCAGATTAATAAAAAAGAAAAGAGAGAATAACCAAATTGATGCAATAAAAAACGATAAAGGGGATATCACCACAGATTCCACAGAAATTCAAACCATCATCAGAGATTATTACAAACAACTCTATGCACATAAACCAGTAAACCTGGAAGAAATGGATAAATTCCTGGACACTTGCACCCTCCCAAGCCTAAACCAGGAAGAAGTCGAAACCCTGAATAGACCCATAACAAGGGCTGAAGTTGAGGCAGCAATTAATAGCCTATCAACTAAAAAAAGCCCAGGTCCAGATGGGTTCACAGCTGAATTCTACCAGACATACAAAGAGGAGCTGGTACCACTCCTTGTGAAATTATTCCAAACAATCCACAAAGCGGGAATCCTTCCCAAATCATTTTGTGAGACCAACATCATCCTGATACCAAAACCTGGCAGAGACTCAACAGTAAAAACTTGAGGCAAATATTCACGATGAAGATAGATGCAAAAATCTTCAATAAAATATTGGTAAACCAATTGCAACAGCACATCGAAAAGCTTATCCATCACGATCAGGTAGGCTTCATCCTGGGGATGCAAGGCTGGTTCAACATACGCAAGTCTATAAATGTAATCCATCACATAAACTGAACCAAAGACAAAAACCGTATGATTATCTCAATAGATTCAGAGAAGGCCTATGACAAAATTCAACAGCGCTTTATGTTGAAAAATCTCAATAAACTAGGTATTGACAGAACATATCTCAAAACAATAAAAGCTATTTATGACAAACCCACAGCCAATATCATACTGAATGGGCAAAAACTGGAAGCATTCCCTTTGAAATGTGGCACTAGAAAAGGATGCCCTCTCTCACCACTCCTATTCAATATGGTATTGGAAGTTCTAGCCAGAGCAATCAGGCGAGAAAAATAAATAACGCGTATTCAGTTAGGAAAGGTAGAAGTCAAATTGTCTCTATTTGCAGATGACATGATTGCAGATGACATGATTGTTTATTTAGAAGACCCCATCATCTCAGCCCAAAAGCTACTTACACTAATAAGCAACTTCAGCAAAGTCTCAGGATACAAAATCAATATGCAGAAATCACAAGAATTCCTAAACACCAATAGCAGACTTAAAGAGAGCCAAATCAAGAATGAACTGCCATTCACAATTGCCACAAAGAGAATAAAATACCTAGGAATACAACTAACAAAGGATGTAAAGGACCTCTTCAAGGAGAACTACAAACCACTGCTCAATGAAATAAGAGAGGACACAACAGATGGAAAAACATTCCATGCTCATGGTTAGAAAAAATCAACATCATGAAAATGGCCATAGTGCCCAAAATAATTTATAGATTCAATGCCATCCCCATCAAGCTACCTATGACCCTCTTCACAGAACTGGAAACAACCACCTTAAACTTCGTATGGAACCAAAAGAGAGCCCACATAGCCAAGACAATTCTAAGCTAAAAGAACAAAGCTAGAGGCATCATGCTACCAGACTTCAAACTATATTACAAGGCTACAGTAATCAAAACAGCATGCTACTGGTACCAAAACAGAGATATAGACCAATGGAACAGAACAGAGGCCTCAGAAGCAATATCACCCATCTACAACCATCTGATCTTTGACAAACCTGACAAAAACAAGCAATGGGGAAAGGATTCCTTGCTTAATAAATAGTGTTAGGAATACTGGCTAGCCATATGCAGAAAGCAGAAACTGGACCCCTTCCTGACACCTTACACTAAAATTAACTCCAGATTGATTAAAGACTTAAACATAAGGCCTAACACCATAAAAACCCTAAAAGAAAACCGATGCAAAACCATTCAGGACATAGGCATAAGGAAGGACTTCATGGCTGAAACAACAAAAGCATTGGCAACAAAAGCCAAAATAGAGAAATGGGATCTAATTAAACTCCAGAGCTTCTGTACAGCAAAAGAAACAACGATTACAGTGAACTGGCAACCCAAAGAATGAGGAAAAAATTTTTGCGATCTACCCATCTGACAAAGGGCTAATATCCAGAATCTACAGAGAACTAAAACAGGTTTACAAGGAAAAAACAAACCCATTCAAAAGTGGGTGAAGGAGATGAGCAGACACTTTTCAAAAGAAGACATTTATGAGACCAACAAACATATGAAAAAATGACTCAATTTTTGAAAGAAGTTCTGTGGGTAAAATGTTAGCCAACAGCATCACATGCTACAGAGAAATCCAACAGCATCACTTGCAAAAGAGAAAGTCCATTTATGTGGCAAGCTTCGTCGTTGTCTTATTTTAAGAAATTACCGCAGCCACCCCAACTTTCAGTGACCTCCATCCTGGTGAATATTCAGACGGTCAAACCTTTGAAGCTAAGCTTCTCTCTAGCTTTGAAAGTACCAGATAGCATCTTCTTGTATTATAAGGCTGTTTATCTGCATTGAAAATCTGTTGTTTAGTGTAGCCACCTTCATCAGTCAGGGGCCATCAGCATCAAGACAAGACCCTCCACTGGCAAAAAGATGATAACTCACTGAAGACTTAGTTAATTGTTAGAATCTTTTAGCAATGAAGTATTTTAGTAAGGTATCTACATTTTTTAGAGGTAATGCTATTTCACATTTAACAGATTTACAATAGTGTAAACACAAATTCTATATGCATTCACTTTGTTGTGCCAGTCTGGAACCAAACTTGTAATATCTCCAAGGTATGCCTGTAGAGAGTGGTAGTTTCCATCCTAATTTCCTCATTGTCCTCATCCCACTGACCTAAGTACATAAAGAAATGAGTAACATTAAACAAATTAGCAACAGTTTCTGAGAATAATTCTAATCCTCCACAAAATATATTGTAGCTACAAATGATGATAGAATTAATGATTGCCCCCATCCTCTTCTCCATGAGCTACACAAGTGTCATTTCTAGGACAACCAGATCTTCTGAAAAGTCAACAAGAAAGTAGCAAATAGTTCTGAAGGATATTTTGGATTCCCTTCAAATACACATGTGTGTGTGTGTGCATGAACACACACACACACACACACACACACACCATTGGCTGTTTAAAACATTTGCACAGCATGCCCACATTGTCTATTACCCCAAAATACAAAAATAAAATAATCTCTAAAAAGATTCACCCTTTGAGACTGCTGAACTTTCAAATATGAAAAATCAAACCCTGAGTGGCAAAAGTTGGGAATGAAGGCAGGCAAGCTCATTACCAGCCTGCCTTTTTGCCATTTTCACAAGTACAATGAACTTAAAGGTCTCAAGGAGATAACAAAAACTAGGAAAATTGCAAGTTACAACCTCAAGCAGTTTCCATCAAACCACTTTCTTCCCAATTTGCTCTACGCATCCAGCCAATCCCCTTAATGAAGGAGAAAATCCATTCTTTCACCAAGTATGTGAAAAATAGTCGCAAAGCAAAGAATTCTACCACCAAAAAAAAAAAAAAATGCAAAAGGCCTGTCTCGGTGAATATTCAGGCAGTCAATAGATAACCTAAAATTGCACCTCTTTTTATTATTTAAACACAAAAATGCATCCTAAAACAAACACAATCCTGATGTAGTCTTATCTAAAATATCAAATTCTCCATTGACTTATTACTCTTCTGAAACCAACATTGGGAACATTTGACTTAGATAATCTTTCAATGCAGTTTATCACCAATCAGACTTTATCATGTGTTTTTCCATAAGAGTTTAAAATTTTTTTTAAATCTAGCAACATGTTATATGTACAACATGTAGTATAATGAAAGAAATAAAGCACTGTGAAAAAGCTTTTGGGTTACAACAGAAGCTCAGTTTGGTTCAATTTCCTTCTTTTGTATTCCTCTCAAGAAGAAGTCATAATTAGAGGATGAACCTTGCTGTTTTCTTTCCACTGGGGAAAAAAAATGGAAAGAAACAAAGTTTCTTTCCACCATTCCTGCGCTTTCATGGCTATCATGATTTTAACTTACATTATTATCACCTTATTTGACCTAGATGTTACGTTAAGGCAAAAAGACAGCATTTAGAGAATCTGCAGTTATGTAAGATCATATGATCATTCAACACAGTATGAAAATCTCAAATGTGAATTATTTACATGTTACCGTCTTTTCAACAAAATAATATTTGGATTCAATGTGGGATATAAGGCTTTTGGGGATTGTGTTTTGGTTTTTATTTTTATGCTGTTGGTTTTTCTATCAATAAATCTCAACACCTTACCTTTTGGGTTATAAACAGCTCAAAACAATCTAAGAAGGGAATTGCTGTCTCAAAATACAAAGCAATGAATAATTCTTTATTCAAATCTCTTTGCCTAGAGTTCAGTAGTGAAAGCACAAAGCCTAAGGGCAAAAGGATATCTTTTTAATAAATAACTTATACTATATTTTTTCAGATTATAGAAGTATCATATGCACCAAGGATAATTGGAAAATATATTTCCAATAAGAAGGCTGTTAAAACAACGCATAATTTACTACTTAGAAACTGTTACCATTTGTTTAATATTTTTTACAAACAGATGATAATATTGAAATCCTCGACTGACTTGAATGCTCAAAGGAGAAGTTATAGGTATAGTTGTGATGAGTTAGAAAGTTCTCAAATGTCATAATGAGCTGATTTTGAAACCAGAAAAAAAGGATAAAATGGAGTAATCTGGTTATCTAGCTCAACAATTCAGGAATAATGAATTAGTGAAATCTAGAACATAATTTATGACTCAGGAACTTGAAATACTTCTGGATCATCAGTGTGAAAATCAATTTTTATGGAAGGGCTCAAGTCATAATAGGAATAGATATGCAAATACTTACATAGGGACAGATACAATATATATTGGTAATATTTAAAAGCAGGTACAAATATCCTTTCTATAAAAGACAACCAACAGGCACTTGGTCAATTCTGGCTAATTGCTAGCAATAAATGCCCACATAAGGAGCAAGTAAAGGACTAAAATGGAAACACTATCATCAAAATTGAAAGAGCTAGAGGAGCAAGATCAAAAAAACTCAAAAGCTAGCAGAAGGCAAGAAATACTAAGATCAGAGCAGAAATGAAGGAGATAGAGACACAAAAAATCCTTCAAAAAAAAAATCGACAAATCCAGGAACTGGTTTTTTGAAAAGATCAACAAAATAGATAGACTGCTAGCCAGATTAATAAAAAAGAGAAGAGATAAGAATAAAATAGACTCAGCAAAAACCATAAAGGGGACATCACCACCGATTCCGCAGAAATACAAGCTACCATCAGAGCTTGCTACAAACAACTCGATGCACACAAACCAGTAAACCTGGAAGAAATGGATAAATTCCTGGACACTTGCACTATCCCAAGATTAAACCAGGAAGAAGTTGAAACCCTGAATAGACCAATAACAAGGGCTGAAGTTGAGGCAGCAATTAATAGCCTAACAACTAAAAAAAAACTCAGGTCCTGACAGTTCACAGCCGAATTCTACCAGACGTACAAAGAGGAGCTGGTACCACTCCTTCTGAAACTATTTCAAACAATCCAAAAAGAGGGAATCCTTCCCAACTCATTTCTGAGACCAACATCATCCTAATACCAAAACTGGGCAGAGACGCAACTAAAAAAGAAAACTTCAGGACAATATCCATGATGAACATCAATGCAAAACTCTGGCAAAACCTGGCAGAGACTAAACAGTAAAAACT
Source organism: Sapajus apella (assembly GCF_009761245.1). Classification (NCBI taxonomy): domain Eukaryota; kingdom Metazoa; phylum Chordata; class Mammalia; order Primates; family Cebidae; genus Sapajus; species Sapajus apella. The sequence goes on from NW_022436963.1 coordinate 30,469,575, forward strand.
TGAGGCAAATATTCACAATGAACATAGATGCAAAAATCTTCAATAAAATACTGGCAAACAGAATGCAACAACAAATAAAAAGCTTATCCACCATGATCAAGTAGGCTTCATCCTGGGGATGCAATGCTGGTTCAACATACGCATGTCTATAAACGTAATCCATCACATAAACAGAACCAAAGACAAAAACCACATGATTACATCCATAGATGCAGAGAAGGCCTTTGACAAAATTCAACAGCACTTTATGCTAAAAACTCTCAATAAACTAGGTATCAATGGAACATATCTCAAAACAATAAAAGCTGTTTATGACAAACCTACAGCCAATATCATAATGAATGGGCAAAAACTGGAAGTATTCCCTTTGAAATCTGGCACAAGACAACGATACTCTCTCTCACCACTCCTATTCAATATAGTATTGGAAGTTCTGGCCGGAGCAATCAGGCAAGAAAAAGAAATAAAAGGTATTTGATTAGGAAAAGAGGAAGCCAAATTGTCTCTATTTGCAGATGACATAATTGAATATTTAGAAGACCCCATCATCTCAGCCCAAAATCTCCTGAAACTGATAAGCAAATTCAGTAACGTCTCAAGATACAAAATCAATGTGCAAAAATCACATGCATTCCTATACACCAATAACAGATTTAAAGAGAGTCAAATCAAGAACAAACTTCCATTCACAATTGCCACAAAAAGAATAAAATACCTAGGAATACAACTAACAAGGAACGTAAAGGACCTCTTCAAGGAGAACTACAAGCCACTGCTCAACGAAATAAGAGAGGACACAAACAGATGGAGAAACATTCCACGTTCATGGTTAGGAAGAATCAATATTGTGAAAATGGCCATACTGCCCAAAGTAATTTATAGATTCAATGCTATTCCCATCAAGCTACCAATGACCTTCTTCAAAGAACTGGAAAAAAAACACCTTAAACTTCATAGGGAACCAAAAGAGAGCCCGCATAGCCAAGTCAATTCTAAGCAAAAAGAACAAAGCGGGAGGCATCACACTACTGGACTTCAAACTATACTACAAGGCTACAGTAATCAAAACATTATGGTACTGGTACCAAAACAGAGATATAGACCAATGGAACAGAACAGAACATCACAACTGGGGTCCATTGAGGGGGTAGGGGAAGGATAGTGGGCGGAAGGGTGGGGAGGGATAATGTGGGGAGAAATGTCAGGTATAGGTGATGCGGGGAGGAAGGCAGCAAACAACCTTGCCATGTATGTACCTATGCAACAATCCTGCATGATCTGCACATGTACCCCAGAACCTAAAGTACAATAAAAATATAAAAAATAATAAAAATAAATAAAATAGCCTCGTGTTACCATATTCTCCTACTTGTTATTGTTGTTCCTTCAAGAGAAGTCAGAAATCTGCATCTTTATGTGAAATCTCTCCATTTTAAAATGTTCAAATAAACTGAAATGTTTAAAATATGTAGGCCAGTCTACATGACTATGAGCCTCATTTGGCCTGTTGGTTACCACTTTGCAGCCCTGATTATCAGAGACTGGAATAAACCTGGGCAGGACTTAGATCATATTTTTTACTTGTAGAATAATTCTAGACAGATAGTAAGCTTCCACAAACAGAATTTAATATTTAGCCATGTGTGGTGATACCTGTGGTCCGAGCTACTCAGGAGGCTAAGGCGTGAGAATTGCTTGAACCCAGGATGCCAATGCACTCCAACCTAGGTGACAGAGCAAGAACTTGTCTCAAAAAAAAAATTAATATTGACAGACATTTAAGATTTCAGCAACTGGTAGGCAGATCAATGCCACCCCCCACCCTCCACATGTGCCTGTCCTAATCCCCAGAACCTGTGAATATGTTACCTTATATGGCAAAAGGGATTTTTCAGATATGATTAAACAATTTGAGATGGGAAGATTATCCTGGATCATATTGAAGCCCAATATAACCACATGAATTCTTAAAACTAGAAGAGGAAGGCAGAAGAGTAGGTCAGGGAGATGTGAGAAGAACTTGTCCCACAATTGCTGTCTTTAAAGATGGAAGAAGGGGCCACTAGCCAAGAAACACAGCAGTCTCTAAAAGCTAGAAAAGACAAGGTAATGAATTCTCCTCCAGACCTCCCAGGAAGCCCTGCTGATACCTCGATTTTAGCCCAGTGAGACCTATGTTGGACTTCTGACCAACAGAACCGTAAGATTAAAAGTTTTTGTCACTAAGCCACTAAATTTGTGGTAAGTTGTTATGGCAACAATAACTAATACACTCAACCTATTTTGACAAATTGAAAAATGAAGCTCCACAGAGTATAAAAAACAAAGCAAGAAAAAAGAAATACATCTCAAGAGCCTCCATCCAATGATCTTCCTGCTGTATAAGCCTGCCTTGATTGACCTTGTGTTTGCCTTTATGTAATTTTTCTCATAAGGGTAGAATAAATAGCATGCAGAGAAAAGTGCGGAGAGAAACCTTCTGTTTAACTGGGACTTACTTGAACAGTAACATTTGGTTTGGGATTGAGAGGACAACTAAGTAAAAGGAAGAAGATGATACATTCAGCTCAAAAACACAAAGCTGCTCCAGTATATGAAATCAGTCTACCTTGTTAATTTTACTTAAATGCCTGCCTTTGATGCTTTGCTGTCTAACTGGGAACTGAGTTTGCTGTCTAGTTTGGAATTTGCAGAAATTAAAACAGCCTGGGCATGGTTTGTTTGTCCTGCTGTCTCTGGAGGATTTGTAAGGATCTGTTATCCTATGGATTATGCACATTTTCTGTTGGCTTAGGTGTCAACCATCTGCAGTATAACTGGAGCTGTGATATGCCTGCTGAGATCATGATTACAATCACAGCTCGACGGCAGCAGCGATGCTAGAGTCAGCAGCGTGAAGGACATTAGAACTCAAGCCTGCTTGAAAAATCTGTCCACGTTCACTTCTGCTTCCCCTTCCAGTGTTCAGAAGACCAGCATCAGTGCCACATACAAACATTTCCCAAAGGTCCCACAACTAGCGCCTGGGCCGCTGGCATCTGAGTACTGACATACAGAGTCAGGTGGGAGGACCACAGCAAGCATTCAGTCCACTTCTATTAGCAACCTACAAGTTGTCCTTTCAAGGACTGCCCTTGATGTGTATTTCAGCCAGACTTCACCAAGAAATAAATATTCTGAATGATAATAAAGGGAAGGAAACCAAACATATAACAAGATCTGCCCCTCTTCTTTTCAAAACAACCAAAACCAACCACATCTCTGATACTCTCTGTGCACTCAGAGCTGCTACAAGCCAAAGTTTGTCTATGCCCAGGTCTCAACCCAATCAAAGAGCTAAAGGGTAGGGTAAGAGCGTCTCCTGTCATAAAAACAGACCTGAAGGGTACCTGAAAGCACCCTTTCTTTGAGCCAGGTAGAGAGAAGCACATTGCCGAGCACAACCTCCAAAGTATGATGGAGACATCTGGGCTTAACATAACAAAGCAATCCTAGCCACACTGCAAGGCTCATTATAAATTCCATCTTCAACATTATGACTTCCCAGCTCACTTATGTTCACAAATACTGCCTCTTTCCTCTGAGCGCAAACCCTAATACCTCTAGTATTTCTCTATGTGTCAAAGTGGTCAAAGCAAAAAAAAAAAGACAATTATTGATAGACAAAACCACAAAATACACAACTAAGGTGTCAAATTCTGGTATGGCTGGTGCACAAACAAGGTCATCAGAATGTGGTCTCTCTCTGGCTCCTGGCTCAGCTTTCCCCTATGTGGCTCTTTTCTTACCCAAGAGGTAGCACAATGACTGCCAGCAGCTTTAAGCTTTATGTTCTATTTTCTCAGCAGCCCCAGCAAAAAACCATGCCTCTTTTCCAAACGCTCCAACAAATGTCACAGAAGTGACTCTCTGGTTCTCAATTGCCTGGCTGACCACTTGCCCTAAGCCAATCACCATAGCCAGGGTGATGCAAATGTCCATCAGGCCATGAGAGGATCCTCCAAGATGTAGCAACAGGTGAGTTCCACCTCAATCACATGGTCCAAGAGTAGTTTGTCTGTCTTAGGAAAATCAAAGTGCTACTTAAAAAAGAAAGGAGAATTCGCGTGGGGCTGGCAGAAAAAAACCAATGCACAACTGTGCCCTAACCTAGGGCCAGAATGATGGCACTAGCTCTATGAGAGGAGGCAGTTCACGTGTGTGTTTTCTCCTCTGTTTCCAAACTTTCTGTAATTTTATTATATTGTCTTTATTTTTTAAATGGGGGTGTAAGGCATGGGGTATAGAAAAAGAAAAGCAATGCTAAGTTCTAAATAAATGGAGATATGATCATGTAAAAGTCCAGGGTTTCCTGCAGAATAAGAAAATCTCCTATCTGTAATATTATGTTTTCCTTTTTAATGTCTCTCCATGTGTATAATCTCATTTGATCAGTTTTAAAAGTCACTCTTTCTGAGGTTGACTTAATAAGACAAATGGTATCATGAACTGACTTCCAAATGATTTCTGCTTCATTAAATTGTCTTGTTCTGAATTTACAAGCATGATTCCAAAATAATTCAAGGTAAAAGTGCATGTTTTTTAAAAAGCCAAGAAAAAAAAATTTCAACTAGTTCTAAGTGCTATGATGAAAGATCTAGTACTATAAATGTTCCTTAGCCTACCAGATCCAAGACCCTCCTTGATCCTGCCCCAATCTGTCTCTCTAGTTTTGTCTGCTAGTATACCCAACCAAGTATGCCACGCTCATCAACACTGATCCATTTCTATTCCACCAACCCACGAAGCATTCTCATGACTCCTGTCTTCTTTCACCCAGTTCACTGGGAAATGCCCTCAGACTGTTCTTTGTCTATGAAATCATCTTTGCCTATGAAAGGCCCAATTCAAACACCAAATTTTCTAGGAAATATTCCCTTGCCCCCTCATTAAGTTCTCCGAATACTCAAGGCATATTATGCATACTCCTCTCTGGCCTTTATTCCATTCTGCCTTATATTATAGTAGTCATGTGCTCTCAGTGGTCAAGGCCATTCATTTCCTACATATGTATAATCTCTTTCCTACCCTAATTATTGCAATTGAGTTATTTTATTTTAGGGCCCAAAGATAACAAGAGAGACTTGTTCCACTGTAAACTACAGACGGGAAAATACATATTAATAACAAATCCTTACAATTACGCACAACATTTTCTGAAGATGTATATCATTTTATTTCCTTCTCCTGGTGGCAAAAGAGAAGAGGAAAATGGTTATGATCCATACTAAAGAAATAAAGGTCTAAGAATGAAACTGAGCTCTCCTTGCTATAATCTGATTTCAGCAATCATCTGAAATAGGGAGTAGAGTTAAAAATAAAGCTCCCACCCAAAGGCAGCCAGGATACAACCCAGTTAGGCTGAGCCAGCATCTTTCCAGAGACACTTCCCAGGCAGTTAGATACAGCCATGCACAGTCCTCTGGGCCAGAGCCTGAAGCTAATGAGGGAGTCTGGGAAGGAGGAGCGAGACTTTTAACAAAAGAGCCCCACAAGCCATCGCATTCATATTATGCCTCTTCAAAATGTCCCAGTTCCTTTCTCACCATCAAGCATCACCACACTGACAAACATGGGAAAAGGGAGGTTGGGGTGATGAAAATTTCATGAGCCAAGGGATGTTTCTGTAATTCTCAGAATCAGAACACCACTTTTTTTATATATGAGAAGCAGGAGGGAAAGGCATATATTTTATTTTTCCATAGATATGACCTGTAAACTTCTAACTCAGCTGCCCTTTGACTACTTCTAAAGTGCTTTTCTTCCAACAGAAATAACATCCATTTAGGTTTTCCGTCAAGTCTGGGTGATAAAATGGGTAATTTCACATCAGAAAGTGGGCTCATTGTAAACGTGAGATATGTCAGGGGAGGAGAGCCAGATTCTCTCAGACTATAAAAATGATGTTTAACTACCTAATATCAGACATTGTTACAGCAGCAATTTCTAACAAGTCTAACCCCAAATCTCATCAGTCAAGAACATTTCAGACATGGCCAGGAGCAGTGGCTCACGTCTGTAATCCCAGAATTTTGAGAGGTCAAGGCTGGTGAATCACATGAGGTCAGGAGTTCAAGACCAGCCTGGCCACTATGCTGAGAACTCTTCGCTACCAACAATAGAAAATTGGCTGGATGTAGTGGCACATGCCTGTAATCCCAGCTACTTAGGAGGCTGAGGCAGAAGAATCATTTGAACCCAAGAGGTGGAGGCTGCAGTAAGCTGAGATCATGCCACTACACTCCCAACTGGCTTACAAAGTGAGGCTCCATCTCAAAAAAAAAAAAAAGAACATTTAGGACACAAATATGTTCTATACATCTGGCAAGAGCAGAGAGGTCGGTCCCTGGTTGTGTGATTATTTTTGCTACTATTTGATTCCTGCTCACGTTTTCAAAGAATCTCAGTGTTAAGTATCTTAAAGATAAAGTAGCCAAACCTTTAGCTTAGAGATCACAGACTTGTCCACATTTTTTGTTCCTTTAAAACTCCTGTAGTTATTTACAACAGTGACTTCAAATGTGATTTGTCAATTTTTCTGGCAATAATTATCATGATTCTTCAGATATAAATAATACTTTATATTTTACAAAACACTTTTTCTCAAGTTATTATTAAAGTTCTCAGTGTTTCTGCTAATTATTCCAAGTTTACTCAACTACTCTCCAAATTATACTATTTCACAAAGCACAAAAACATACTAAAACCCCTCGATTTACTTCTACATAGTAATATAAAATGTTTTTCTTTTGAAGAATGAAAGAATTACAGGATTATATCTCAGAAACATTTGTGCTTCATGATTCACTATTAGCCACACGTACTTACCAAAGGCATATAATGGTATTCCAATTTTTCTAACCTTAAATGCAGAAATACAATTTTAATCCAGAGTTACTCATGAATCATAATTAAAAGGGTGTTTAGTAGATACATGCCAATATCAAGCTATCTTAACAAAAATGCCATATTCCAAATTATGTCATATGTGCAGAAGATAGGGCAGCACTACAGGGCAGAGGAGAGTTAACAAAAACCAAAAGTGGGGGAAAGAAAGAACGAACTCAGGTGAGTTGTTACACCGACAATCAAAAATTCACATTTTCCAAAACCCAACAGTCATGCCCAAAGGTAAAACAGGCAAATTCCTTAAGTGGAATAATATTGGAAGCCATGAAGCTCACAATGGCACTTCCGTTCAACTACTAATGCACAAAATTCTACCAGAAATACATTCCTCTAAGGATTTGGCCCTATTAAATTCTCATCTTTATTTGGGTAGACTAGAAAATGTAGGGTATACAATACAAGCTGCTCTTAGCTACCTGCACTCTGTGTAAGGACAGTCTACAAGAGGGAAATTTTTCAAGGTGAAGAGCTGATGAAATAATGACACCATATATTAATTGACTGTTATACGTGCTAACCTTTTTACAGCTATCGTCCCATTTAGTCCCCATATCAGTGCTACAAATAAGGTACTTTTATTTTTAATCACATTTTAAATATAAGAAAGCCAAGGCTCAGAAAAGTTAGGTCATTTACCAAAGGTTCAGGAGGAACAAATGAAGAATCTCGGGTCAGAGCTGGACTATCAGGTAAATTAAATGGATGATACATTGATGCTGAGTCAATGACCTTAGCTCCTTACAAAGCAGCCTCAGTGCTGAAATAATTAAGCACTGAAGCAATACTGACTATAGGGGATAAAGTGACCCCAGATCTTCATCTGGAAGAAAACAAACAGGGAGATCAAGAGGGGGAAAGACTTTCCTTTCTCATGTCTTCCTTTCCCTTCTCTTCTTTTCGCCTCTCCTCTCTTTGCGCGCTCACTATCTCAGGCACAAACACACATACCACCACTTAAATTCAAAGGATATGGGTAAAGAGAAAGCTTAAACCATCTAATAAGCAATGAATATATAATTACAACTCCTATTTCTTAAGGATTCTGCAATAACAAGTGTACATATTTACAAAGACAAAGGAATGTAAGGGGAATTTCAATTTACAGGAAGAAGAAGGTCATCAAAAAACAAAGAGCACTGAACTTTGCCCCAGATTTCAACAAAAGATACCAGCACATGGGATGCTCCCTAAATAGAACGGGTATTAAAAACTAATCAGGTCTGGAGCTAGGATATTTCTTGGCTTTGCCAAGCAAAAAAATTTAATGTTGATATTAACAAAGATGAAAGGAATGGATATTTGATTTTCACTTTGTTAGGAACTTCCCTAGAGGGCTTTGTATTCTTAAATAGCATTTCACCCAGGAGAAGAGTTTTAGAGACCACAAACTGAAACCAAATCACGTAAAATGGAAACTGATCAACTAGCTCTGAGCATACTATGCAATTTGTGAAAGCAACAAAGAGAAAACACTTTTAAGCCTGAATACTTACATATCTCACAAACATTTGTTAATGGTAGTATTCAAAGAACTGAAAGGCAGAGGATAAAAACTAAGTCCTAGAATACATCAAACTCAAAGTCACCAAAAGTGCTTAGTCAACCTGATTGATTATGCTAATACCCACCACCAATCACATTTCATGAGGATCTCAACAGTGATTTTCTTTATGAAGAAAAGTTTTTAACTCCTGAAAAATTAGAAATCACCAAAGTCCTAAAATATAAGAAAATGAGCAAGGTATAATAAAAAAGCATTTGACCAAATTTCAGTCTTGGTTCTCCTTGGTGTTCTTGGGCCAACCACTGAATGTCTTATGCACCATATATTTCACCTACTAAACAAGGAGGTCGAGCCAGATAAACTCTGGAGTCTAACATTATCTGATTTCTCAAGGCATCCTTGACTGAATGTTTAAAAATCTACTCTATTCAAATGCTTCTATACTATCTAGATCTAAATAGATAGATAGACAGGCAGATAGACAGACAGATAGACAGATAGATATGTAGGTGGGCAGGGGAGAGAGAGAGAGAATCTCTCCATTGTCCAGGCTGAAATAGAGTGGCAAGATCATATCTCACTGGAGCCTTGAACTCCCAGGCTCAAGTGATCCTCCTGCCTCAGTCTCCCAAGTAGCTGGGATTGCAGGGAAACAACAATGTGCCCAGCTAATTACTTTTATTTTTTATGGAGGCAGGGGTCTTTACTCAGGATACTTTCAAACTTCTAGCCTCAAGTGATCCTCCCACCGTAGACTCCCAAAGTGCTGGAATTACAAGAATGAGCCAACCTGGTCTATGCCATCAATTTAAACATTAATTAAAAATTAAAATCAATGCTGTGCTCAGAAATGTCCCTAAAAAGGAGTTCCTCAGAATTCCACTTCTCTTAGAGCACACCAAAGGATGATTATTCCTACATAGCCTCTGGTTGATATAAGATAGGCCAAGAAAAAATATTTTTTCGTAACAACAAAGTGCTGGGAATTTCTATGATAATTAAATTCTTTATCTCACTGCATGGCTGCCAGTTTACCCAGCATTTCACTGCCCTCTCTTGGTAGTTACTGAGATAACAGAAGCTGATTTCCTGAGGGGGAATGGAATTTGGATTCAGGCTTCAAGAAAATATTCTTGATTCTTGCCAGTAGGGAAATCTACTTAAAAAGGCAACTGTAAATGTAATCTGTAATATTTAAAAGACAGCAATTTGTTATTTTCAAGGTTGGTTTCCAGAGAGATGAATTCTGTGCAGAAAAAGATATTAGGAAAAGCTCTGTAGATCAACCCTTTCTCTGGGGGAAGGAAGGAAGATGCAGAGGCTGGGCTGTCATGTGTTTCCAGCAGGGCCTTTAATCAACCCCACAGAGAATTCTGAAGCTGGCTGGACTTTGGGGATTGTTCTGAGTTAGGACAGGAAGACTGGGCCTTCACATCCTCACATCAACCAGCCATTGGACACAGGCTGTCTACAGTCCTGGACAAGGAGCTATGACCCTGAGTAAGGTGACTCTTCCTCTAAGAACAGTTTCTGAAGGGGGCTGACACAAGGACACTATCAGGTAGCAGCAGACCTGGAAGCAGGAGGAGCAGACCTTTCAGTCTTGAGGGAGAACCTGGGTGTGGCATTACAGTGTCTGCTACATCACTATTCTATACTGTCATTAATAACTATTTATTCATAAACACAGTGGCAAACACAGTGTAACTAATCTTGCAATGATTACAAAAATCAAAGGTAATAAACATTGGAAATGGCACAGCCACACTGGAAAGCAATTTGGCAGTTTCTTTAAAAATTAAATTGACCACATGAGCCAAGTACTGTGGCTCACACTTATAATCCCAGCACTTTGGCTTTGGGAGGCCAAAGTAGGAGGATCACTTGAGGCCAGGAGTTTGAGACCAGCCTGGGCAACATAGCCAGACACCATCACTACAAAAAAGTTTAAGAATTAGCCAAGCATGGTGTTACGTGTCTGTAGTCTTGGCTACATAGGAGACCAAGTCAGGAGGAATTCAAGGCTACTGTGAGCTATGATCATGCCACTGTACTCCAGCCTGGATGACAGAATGAGGCTCTGTCTCAAAAAAAAAAAAAAAAATATATATATATATATATGTATATATATATTTGGATCCTGTGGTAAATTCAGATCCAGCAATTCCACTTCTAGAAGGAAGAGAAATGAAAACATGTTTGTCCATACAAACATGTATACAGCAATGTTCATGATAGCATTTTTCATAATGGGCAAAAAACAAACATTCCAAGTTCTATCAATTGGCAAATGGACAAACAAAATGTGTTATGTCCACAGAATAAAGTAGTAATTGGCAATAAAAGGGAACACATGCTACAACACAGATGAACTTCAAAATATGCTTTAAAGCCTAAAGGAACAAACTACATACTATATGATTCCATTTAGATGAAATGTCTAGAAAAATATTTATAGAGACAGAAAGTAGATCAATGACCACCTAAGGCTGAAGGTAGAAACAGGGAAAGACTGAAAATGGCATAAGCAATCTTTGGAGGTGATAGAAATGCTCTAACATTGAATTGTAAAGGCACCACTCTGTGAATGTACTAAAAATCTTTTAACTGTATACTTAAAATGAGTAAATTTTATGGTAAGTAAATTATACTCAATAAAGTGGAAGGAAGAAAGGAAGGGAGGAAGGGAGGGAGGGAGGGGGGGGGAGAAGAAAGAATGGGGAGGGGTGAGAATGGGGAGGGGTGGGAATGGGGAGGGGTGGGAATGAGGAGGGGTGAGAATGGGGAAGGGTGAGAACGGGGAAGGGTGAGAATGGGGAGAGAGAAGAACTAGGTACCTAACCTCTACTGAAAGCATACTATATTCAGCACTGTGCTTGTTATATGTTACGTTACTTAGTCTAACTACAATTCTGTGAGGGGGCTATTATTCCTATTTAATTAATAAAAAAGAAGCTAAGAGGATTAAACCATTCATCTGAAATCAGCCAGGATGATAATAAGATGACCACAGATAAGACTATATAAAAAGACAATACACAAATATCAGCTACTTTGCAATTGCCTTTTTGGAGTTAGGCAGCCAGACTCTGACCCTATGCATAGGGATGGGTTTTCCCCTGAAAAAACTCAATACTCCACTGTAAACATCCTGGGAAGAAGTTTTTCTGCTGCTGAAAATGAATCTCTGAAAACAAAAAACCTTCCCTCTGGTCGCTCTGCCTAGGAAACCAAAATTCAGAAAAACCCAGAACAATCAAAGGAGATAAGCTGCCCTTGGCTTCATAGAGGCAAGAGAGAAGGTAATAGGAAGCTGGCCTGGAGTCACAAGTTGAATTCTCCAGAAGCGGGTGTCAGATAGTGTTTAGGGTCAAGATATTTATCTTATCAGTGAAAGGAGGGTCAAGGAAGCAGAATTAGACAAAGGAAAAAGTCCAAGTATCAGACAAGCCTGATGAAGCCCTGACTGCTCTGGAGGGTATCTCTGCAGCAAGCATGACTCATCAGAATTGTTCTACGATCTATCATTGTGTCTCCCAAACCTAGGAACGCACCCTAGGGTTGGTCTAAGTTGATGAGCAGTTGAAAATTACCATCCAGGCTGTTCATTCTTTTCTTTATAGGCTGGTCTTGGCTGTGCTATGAGAAATTTGAAAAAAAAAAAAAAATCCTGACCATGGTAGAATAATAGATGCAAGAGATGAAGCAGTTAGAACGACTTCAGCTGTAAACACAGTGTTTTAATTTGTTGAAATAATATGTATTGTCTTATACACAATATGAGATATTCACAGGCAGAAAAATTGTAGTTTGCATGATTGGGGCACCACTTCCCTCTGTGATATGGGTTCTCTCCTCTATGTTGGCTTCATCCTTAGGCTGGTGGTAAAATGGACTAGTTCCAGATATAACGTTCACACAAGGCAATGTCAAAAGGCAGAAGAGGGAAGGTCTCTTCTGGTGCATCCTTCATGAGACCAAGGAAACCATTCCCAGGACTCCCCACCTCCATTCCAGCAGACCTTTCTTTACATCTTATTCATTAGAACAAGATACATGTCACTCCCAAACCAATCATTGGCAAGTGATTCATTTGGAATAGTCATGACCAGCTTAGTCTATTCAGGACCTACCTGTTATAACTGGGGATGAGACCAAGCTCTCCTAAAGCATTTAGCTCTGGGGAGGAGAGATGGATGTTTGGACAAAGTCATAATTCTCTCAGGAAGAAGACAACAGCAAAAAGTTGGTTGAGCATATAACCTACAATGTTCCCTATATAAGGACTCTATTGCTGAAGGCAGCAAGCATCACCTAGCCAAGCAACTATGGTTCAAGGGTCAGAACTTGCAGAAGTGCCAGCTTTAGAACAATAAAAGAAAATAATCATATTGGCCTGTTTATGCTCATATACTAGAATCCTAAGAAAACCTAGATTATTTTAAAATATATATTTTTAACCCCTAGAAGGCTAATTTCCCAAATCAGTTTCTTTTCTCTGTAGTTCTGGTTAACCTATCCATAAGAAATAAAATACTCATGCCCTGATCTGTCTGGTTCCAAGTTCATGAGTTAAAGCATTAGACATTAATTTTTCTCAGATCCCATCTTCCCTGGGAAAATTTATTGACCAGAAATCTACCCCCATGGCCCAGTATCATTCTCCGACAAGAGATATGAAGGGATCTTTTACAGGGGACAACGGGCGTGCTGAACTGCTATGGGAATGGGCAGAAAATAGTATTTATTACATTTCCTAAAACTGAGGCTATATGGCAGCACATTATGAATATGCAAGTTGATTTAAATGAATAGCCTGAAAAGAAATAAACAATATTATGTTTAACTGATTTCTCTAAATGCTTTATTATATTAAAACAAAACTATGTTTTACTATGACAAATGAGAAGTTTTGGGCATAATTAAAATCAGCAGAATATTCCACCAATACTTTGTTTTAGAAATAGTCTTGTTTCCATCAAAAGAAGAAACTCTTTCTTTGAAAATCATTTGTAACTGCAGCTTCACCACTCATTGGATGGTGGTCTTAACTTCTTGGGGTCTCCTCATTCCTTCCTTTGTAAAATGCACATGATTTCTGGGTTCCCTCTAAACTTTACAATTTATGACTGCAAGATTTAATTGATTCCAGGAACCAGTCATATTGTGCCATAAATTTTGTATAGTTCTTGGGAGCAACAAGCTACGGGATTTCTTTTTATTTGCTTGTTTTCCAAATATGGTTTCATAGGCTTTATGCCTATAATGTCTTTCTTTCATAGCTTTTTATTCTCTAGGTAAATTACAATACTCTACATTTTATTATTAGTCACTTAAACAGTAATTTTGTAAAATACAGCAATGTTTAGAAACCTTGATAAAATAAGTATATAAATCTGGACACAATAATCTCCTGCTGCCTTAAATAAGTTCACACTTTCAGCCTTCAGGACGTTCTGATAGAAGACGGGAATGGTGGAAAGGAAAGAAACGTGAGATAAAATATCAAATACATCATTTTAGATCTGGCAAAGACATTGGAGGTAAGCTAATCCGGTGGTTCCCAAACCTTGTTATGCAGTCTATGTGCAACCTGCTTAATAAAGCTATCCCCCTCACTCCCAATCTCCCAATCTCTAAACAAACTCAATAGTTTTGGAGTAAAGTAATACTGAACATCTGCATTTTTATCAAGTTCCTCAGGTATTTTGAAGCACAGGCAGGTCTAGGAGCCACTGATAGAGTCTAATCACATTACTTAATAAAGGAGAGAAATAAAATTCAAATAAAGTATTAAAGCAAAATGAAAATACCCAGGTCTCCTTTCCCAAAATCCTGGTATTCTTTCCATTACCTTATCAACATAAATTATAATTATGTAAAAATAATATGCCTAACATTAAATTAAAAACTAGTTACAATTCTTTAGATCCAGTGCAAGAAAATGAGGGTAACTAGAGGAAAATTTACATCATGTAGAGAGATCCAGACCTAATAAGAAGGACAGAGGGAACTACAGGAAAAGAAGAAGGAGATAGGAAAGACAGGGATGCTATGCAAATGAATAAGGGAAAACGGACACAGGAGGACCTTGAATTAAATTCAAAATGAAAAACATGTATAATCTTTACATTCAGAAGACTCAAAAGAACTGGCATAAATGAGAATGACTTTGTATGTTCCATTTCTGTATTACACTTTCTCAATCAGCGTAATAATCTGTGGATGGACAGACTGAAACAGAGTATAATCAGCAGTGTTAGAGTACCTTCATTAAATAATAGGACACTAATCAGGTCACTGCAGCCTATAAAGAGCTTCCTCTGAGGTCTCCCATTTCCACAAGTACCTTTAAGCAGGGCCCATCCAAAGTTTTAAGGCACTGATGTGTTAATCTAATCATCACTATCATCGTCATCATCATCAAATTATCATCAATTAAGAAAACATGCATGTTGAAGTGCAGCAATTATCAAAGGGAAAAATTATGTAGAGGTGATTGAACTACAAAACGAATTTCTTGTTTTGCTGCAACATAAGACAGCGGTTTGGCCCCAAGCATTTAAATTGTTAATTGAACACCCAGATTTGTTTAGCTGACATTTTTGGCATTTTTAATTTTCTTAATATTTCCATAGGAAAAAAAGGACTGCAACATATTTTTTGATGGCATATGAGATCAAAGGACAAAAGCAAACTTCAAAACCTTGGAAAACATATTATGGCATGTTCTACAATTTATCAATAATTGGCCGGGTGCAGTGGCTCATGCCTGTAATCCCAGCACTTTGGGAGGCTGAGGCGGGCGGATCCTGAGGTCAAGAGATCAAGATCATCCTGGCCAACATAGTGAAACCCCATCTCTACTAAAATATAAAAAATTAGCTGGGCGTGGTGGCGCGTGTCTGTAGTCCCAGCTACTCAGGAGGTTGAGGCAGGAGAATTGCTTGAAGCCGGGAGGCGGAGGTTGCAGTGAGCCAAGATCACGCCACTGCACTCCAGCCTGACGCCTGGCAACACAGCAAGACTCTGCCTCAAAAAAAAAAAAAAAAATTATCAATAATTATCAGAGAAGTAGGTAATAATCTTGATATATTGTACCAACTACCTTATTAATTCGATCAAACTTCTGAATTTTGTTTTCCATTAAAGGAGATCAATTCATAGGAGATGCATTAATTTCAAACCTAGTACCTTTAACGAAGGTCACTTAAATTTGGCTGTAATTTTAAAGGACAAGCTGTTAGACCTAAGCACTGATAAAAAATTTAAGATGAATTTTGAAAGTACAAGACGTCTTAATTTTGAGCAAACTTTTAAAAAGAACATCCTGAGCTTGCTAAACTGCTTTTAAAATCTCCTCTTATATAACCATCAAATATTTCTGTCAGACTGGTTTCTCTACTTGGAGTGTTATTAAAATAGACAACAGAAACAGTTTAGACATACATTATCTCCCTCAAGTGGCATTGTCATCAGTCAAACCAAGATTTGATAAATTAACAAGCAAAAAGAAAGCTTACTTGTCACAATGAAGACATTAAATCTTGATATACATGGTATTCTCTAAAAATGGGTTATAGGTATACAATAAAAGAAACACTAGGTTCACTTTTAACATTTTATTTATTTATAATAGTAGAACAACAAAAACTTATAAAAATAAAAATTCCCCATATTAGCTGTTCTCAAACTTTTTGACGCTGTTTACATGAGACAGATGATTGAGGATACCAGACTACCCTTTAAGAACCACTGTTCTGGCCAAGCGCGGAGGCTCACACCTGTAATTCCAGCACTTTGGGAGACTGAGGCGGGTGGATCACAAGGTCAGGAGATCGAGATCAGCCTGGCCAACATGGTGAAACCCCATCTCTACTAAAAACACACACACAAAATTAGCTGGGCATGGTGGTGCATGCCTGTAGTCCCAGATACTCAGAAGGCTAAGGCAGGAGAATTGCTTGAACCCAGGAGGCAGAGATTGCAGTGAGCCAAGACCACGCCACTGCACTACAGCCTGGGCAACAGTGCAAGACACCGTCAAACAAAACAAAACAAACAAAAAACACTGCTCTGTATTAATCATTAATCTTTGAGACTTCGTAGTTTGTATGTATTTTTAATTTTATTTTTATGATAATATGTTTTTACTGTATTTTACCAAAGTATTGGTCTGCCAAGGATTGGAAAAAAATTTTTAAACAAAACAAAAGCGGACACTTTTGCCACATGTAGCATGAAATGAATTACTCTAATTCAACCCTGCATGACTAAGTTAGACATTTCTATTTGAACACTGAACGATTCATCAGCCACTTCATTTGACAGGTTATTAGCATTACACTGAAGTACTATATGAAAGTCATGATAACCCAAAATAGTTCATTAAAAGCCAGATAGGTGAAGAAAATCATCTAAGTACCTTTAGCTTTTTTATTCTGTCAATTCATAATTTCACAATGTAGAAACAAAAAGGTCAAGGGCCTTTAAAAGATCATAGACGTGTTTTTACTAGCTAAAAGAATGAAAATAGCCTACATGTCCACCAGCAATTAAATAAATTATGACACAGTCATACAAGAAAATACTATAAAGCCATGAAGAAGAATGATGTAGCTTAATGTGTGCTGATACACAACTGTCTCCAAGATATCCTGGAAAGTACAGAAGCAAGTTACCAATAGTAGGTGCTATGATCCCACTTGGATGAGAAAAAAATCTGAGGGGATGCCATTGGGCTGTGACTGCATTCTCTGTGGGAGGTGAAAGTTCATCACAGCGGAGCTGGAAGCAATAAATGCAAAAAAATAAAGCCATGTTGTGTTTATACTCTGAGAAGAGACACATAACATGAACCAAGTTACGTATGCCACCTCTGCAGGCTGGAAGATAATTTTTAAAATGGAACCACTTTTTCCCAGTTCCTGGCTTTCTTTAGGGAACCCATTTCCTAAGATTCTCAACTTTAGGATGCATAAAAATTAGTGTAGCAGATGGCATACACACCAAAAAACTGCATGTATTATATTTTATGAGACAGTTTTAGAAGATTTTTAAATTTAACTTTGGCTATATATTAAAGCTAACTTTAAAGAATCCTTAAAGCTGTATACTTTAAAGGATGTGACTCAACTGTAGCAAAACATATACATAAGAGACAACACTAGCCATCTGTAAAAATACAATTCCAATTTTGAAAAACACTAACACAGATTTTAAGTGTTCTTACCACACACTAAAAGATAAGTTGTGTGAGGTAGTACAGATGTTAATTAGTTCTTTTGAGCCATTCCACAATGTATACATATCTTGAAGCATCATGTTGTATGTGATATAGATTTGTCGATTAAAAATTAAAATGTTTTTTAAAATTCTAAGAGGCATTTTATAAATGCACTGCAAATATAACCAAAGATCTAATCAAGAACACCCTGGGGTCCTAAAAAGCTTTAGCCTACTCCATTTAACTTAGGTTTGCTTATCCGTACCGCATGTTACAGACTATTGGGAATCCAAAGATGAAAAGATGCAATGGATCTCCTCAAGTAGCTCATGGTCTAGAGGTACTGAACTTGAAGTACCTTAAAAATTTTTTATAAAGCAAGATAATCTAATAGAAAAAAAAAAAGAGGCAGGAAACTTTTATGTGGGAGGAAGGCTTTATAAAGAAGGTAGCTTTGACACAAAAATTTGAAAGCATTGTCTATTAGTTTCCTGCAGCTGTCTTAAGAACATACCACAAACTGGGAAGCTTAAATAACAGAAATTTACTGTCTAACAGTTCTGGAGGTTGGAAGTCCAAGATCAAGGTGTGTGCTGGGCTCTGCTCCCTCTGAAGGTGGCTAGAGAAGAACCTGTTCCAGGCCTCCCTCCTGGCTTCTGGTAGTTCCTTGGCTTATGACAGCGTAACTACAATCTTCAAATGGCATTCTCTGTGTGTGTGTGTGTGTGTGTGTATGTGTGCGCGCGCACACATTTGGTCTATGACCAAATTTCTTTTTCTGATAAGAGCACACTCATGTTGGATTATGGCCCATCCTAATAATTTCATCTTAACCTGATTACCTGTAAAGACCATATTTCCAAATAAGGTCACATTCACAAGTACTAGGAATTAGGATTTCAACATCTTTGAGTGGGGCAGCAGTGGGGGTGGGGGGCACAAATCCATCCATAACAGCTTGTTAAATGGAAAAGCAGGGAATGAGAATTCTGAGCAGGTAGGACAGCATGTGCAATAGAGCAGTAAAGAACAATTGCATACAATGAAACAACAGATAAGAAGAGTATCATGAAGAGTATAACATGCCCTTTGAAGGATCTCTCCTCTGTGCAGGTGATACAAGCCACAGAAAGACCACTCTACTTGCATTGTGAAGAACAGATGTACAGGAGCTATACTACAGACGAGGAGACATTTGTGATGTTATTGTAATTTCGATTCAGGGAAGGAATGATGGAAAGGGTTGATTTCACTGTGAGAGAGAGAGAGAAAAGGCCAGAGGAAAGGAAAGAGGAACTGACGTATATTGATCACCCACCATAGGCTACTAGCTGTAAGTTATCTCATTTAGTCCTCATAACAACCCTATGCCATAGATGCTGATAATTTCATTTTTACATGTAAAGTAACTGAGACCCTCAAATTTAATCCAAGGTCACACACTTAGTAAATAGCAGAACTAGCAGTCAAACATAGACTTGTCTGATCAAAAAAGCCAAAAAATCTTAAAGAAATGTTTATAGTTCAGGGATGAGATAAAATAATTAGAACAAATAACAATTTAAAAGGTTTAGAATGATTTACATATTAAGTACACTTCTGGAGGGAAAAACGGGGTAGGGAAAATAAATATATGTATTTACATGAAAAATTGGAAGAGTTTACAATAAACTAATAAAAGTTATTACCTGGACAGTAGAGTGGAAGGAATAGAGAAAGAAGAAAAGTGCAAACAGGAGTGGGAATGAGACTCCTTAACACATACTTTTTATATTCTTTTGAGTTTTTATCCATGTGAACATAATTCCTCTTCAAAGAAACAAAAAAGATTTTATAAAGAAAGAAAAATTCAGTTAAATTGCAAAGACAAATCAGAATGCAGAAGATTATATAGGTATTTAGAAACTGGGTTCAGTCTTTTGGTAAAACCCCACAAGCTTAATTTTCTTTATTTAACATGACTGATTTGTCATTGTCATGATACAATTCATTTAATGTTGTCTAGAGTAAAGAGAAAACATCTTTAAAGACTCTGTGTGGGTTAAAAAGACAGCTACATTTAATAACAATGTAGAAAAAATTAGAATCAGTAATCCCTCTTATCATTTTGTTAAACCTCTCATCTCCATGAAACATAAAATCAATGTACTTATCCAGCCACGGAAAGAAATCACATTCAGGTGAATATGAGAGAAAAAGCTTTATCGAAGTTTTAACAGAAGAAAAGACTGGTTGCTAATAAAATACAATACTAAGAATTTAAAATTTTGTCTTCTAAAGGGAAGAAATATACAGAGGAAAAGGGTGTAGAGTTAATGCACTGCTATTCCTATTTAATTTCTACGATAATTAGAATCAAAAATCAATTCATGCAAACCTTCTACAATTTCTCTAGCTCCCCAATTCTTGCCTTATCAGAGCAAAGAAATAGCTACTTGGTACTGAAAGTGGGGAAAAATCCTTACAGTAACATGAATGGCTCTTAGACCACAGTTATTAACATTTCAACCCTTTTATACTAAATGGCATTTTCAGTGAAAATAATGATACCAGCACAAGAGTGCAAAGTGGGAGAACAGTTGCTCAGTCAATTCTTATTTAGAAAAAGATTTTAAAAGAAAATCTTATTTTGAAACTTAACGGTCATAAAACATTCTCTTATAATAAGGGGTATCGTTTCTGTCCTGCATCGATCATTTGTTCCTTTCTCCTATGACTGCCTTTGGAGACTTAACATCTCCAAACATACTATCAAACAAGAACTCCAAAAATGTCTTCACTGATTGGATACTCTGCTCAGTGAAAAATTATATTTTTATTGGAAATGGCTGTCAGAGCTATTTTTATTGCTCTCCTAAAGGCTCAATCTGTAATCATGTACTACACTTCTCTGCTCTGAGAACAAAATGAATTAGATGACTGCCTCTCTTTTTCAGACTGCACATTATGCCATTTTAGGAGCTCAGACTGTGTACCTGAATGGAATTGATGACCTGCATTTGGTGCCTTTTCCTTGAGGATCTTTAGACTCTTAGAGATAGAGAAATAGCTAAGCAGAGAAGGCTTGCAAATCTGCTACGAGTTTGTTCCTTTTAGTTCCAATCTCTTTAAGAAAACCACTTCCACTCTCAACTTCTAGAGGCAACAATGAAGCATAGAAAACTCTGTGAAAAGGAATTTTCAAATGCCTATTAAAAGACACAAGTATCATTTCATCCTTTTATTCTTGTCAAAAAAACAACTATATGTTCAACTAGAACTATTTGACAGTCTGTAGGATAAACTTAGGGGTCTTCAATGCTAGCCTGTCTCCAAATATTAATACATTCTCCAACCCATCTGAAATTTCATTAAATTTCATTAAATGTTTGTCTTTGCTTTGTTAAAGCTTTGCCTCTCCAGAAACCTTTTGTTAAAATTCAAATAAAAGATTAACAAATTAAAATAACCCAAGTAATGAATATCTTTGGAGGAATCAGGGCCTGCCTTATAATAACAGAGAAAATGACCAACAGTATGTGTAGGTTTTAATCAAGGAAAAAAGCATAATAGAAGTCTAAGTATTGGCCACTACCTAAAGAGGATGGTGTTATCCACCAGAAAGGGACTGACTTAGTCCATTCAAGCTGCTATAATGGAATAGTATATGCTGGGTAGCTTATAAATAACAGAAATTAATTTTTCACAGTTCTGAAGGCTAGGGAATCCACCATCAAGTTACCAGTATATCTGATGTCTGGTAAGGGACAATTTTCAAGAAGATAGTGCCTTCTTGCTGTGTCCTCAGATAGTAGAAGGGATATGGGATCTCATGGGGGCCTGTTTTTTAAGGGCATGAATCCCATTCACGAGAGATCTGCCCTCATCACCTAATCATCTTCTGAATGCCCTACACCCTATTATCGTCACCTTGGGGATTAGGATTTCAAGGTATGAATTTTGGGAGGATACAAATGTTCAGGCCATAGCAAGAGCCCTAGAGAAAATATCCAGAGGGAGCTAAGGCTGGGAAGTGCTAACAAAGAAGGTGGGAGGCCAGGAGCAGAGGCTCATGCTTAGAATGCTAGCACTTTGGGAGCTGAAGCGGGCAGATGGCTTGAGCCCAGAAGTTAAGACCAGCCTAGGAAACATGGCAAAACCTTATTTCTACAAAAAAAAAAAAAAAATCATGCATGGTGACATGTACAAGTAGTGCCAGCTACCTGGGAGGCTGAAGTGGGAGGACCTCCTGAGCCTCAGGAGGTTGAGGCTGCAGTGAGCTGTGATCGTGCCACTGGACTCCAGCCTGAATGACTGAATGAGACCCTGTCGAAAGAAAGAAAGAAAGAGTGAGAGAGGAGAGAGAGAGAGAGAGAGAGAGAGAGAGAGAGGGAGGAAAGAAAAGAAAAGGAAGACAAAAAAGAAAAGAAAAGAAGAGAAAGTACAAAAGAATGGGCTTGCCCTGCTTTTCCATTTTGCTACAGGTAGCCCTGGCATCAACTCTTCATTACCCACGTGTGACTGATCCACTTTAAACACTATCTTTGACGTATCTTTCACTCCAGTGTGCTATTTTCTTGCCACCAAATTGTCTTAGACAAGTTGGCTCTTTCTAGGCATTCACACTAGTGTCAACAATTACTTCAAATCAGGGAGAGCAAAAAAATCTACTGAAAAAATTGTACTATAGATTCTAACCCAAAATATAGAGACAAATGGGGTAATTTGTTATTTGAGATTATCCGTGGCACTTGCAAGTGAGAAACACTAAGAGAAAGGGATTATTTAACACATGATTTTTCCTGTAAATTGAGTATCTTAGTAAGCAAATGTTACTTCCAATACAAAGATTTAATTGGTAACTTTGATATGAACATTCTTTATGGTAGATTTGCTAAGCTTTCACCCCATTTATAATAAGGTCGCTAAGAATCAGCTGATCATCTTCTTCCCTGAAGTAAAATGAAGCTTGCTTCTGTTTCTCAATAGAACCTACCACATTCCTAGAACTCCATGAGTACAATTCTCCTGTCTGTAAGCTACCAAGTAAGGCAGCTGCATTATCTCTTTCATTTCTTGGGCACAATTATAAAGCTACTCCCATAATTATAGCCAAATCACTAGTCTTCATAAAATAACTTGCACTTAAAGTAGCTTGATTTAATAGTATCTCTTCTTTCAAAATCACTAATAGCAAGGGCTGTATATAACACTCCTAGGACTAACAGCAAGGGCTGTATATAATACTCCTAGGACTATGCTCAGAATGTGTATCTTTACAAAGCACTTTTCAAAAGAATCTACTCAAAATAATAAAGTGACTAAAGCTAAATACCAAAATATCAATGATGGTAATTGTTATATAAAGTTACAGGTGATTTTTCTTTTTTGTGACTCTCTAGAGTTTATTAATTTTTCACAATGAGAATGCATTTTTTTTTATAACACAAAATCTCACTGTCGCCAGGCTAGAGTGCAATGGCAGAATCTCGGCTCACTGCAGCCTCTGCCTTCGAGGTTCCAGCGATTCTTCTGCCTCATCCCCCCGAGTAGCTAAGATTATACCATGCCCAGCTAATTTTTATACTTTTAGTACAGTAGGGGTTTCACCATGTTGGCCAGGATGGCTCAATCTCTTGATCTCATGATCCACCCACCTTGCCCTCCCAGTGTGCTGGGATTACAGGCATAAGCCACTGTGCCCGGCTGAGAATGCATGATTCTTATAAGGAAAAAGTATATATGGTTATTCCTAATCTTTGACAATGAAACTTCCCAAACAAGATTAATCTCTCTACATGAATACAAATTGCATGTCATCTTAACCATTCTTTTCTAGTATTTAGTACTTTCTTCCATATATTCAATTTCCTTGTATAGGTCTTTAACAGATTACAAGCTCTCCGAGGACACATTTTGGGCCTTACACATATTTTTCCCCTCACACAGTACCTCATGGCACCTCATATTTGGTAAGTGATCAGTACTGTATGAGAGATGAATGATACTTCCAATAACACAAAAGGTTAGAGTTGACAGAGCCATCCAATATGCACAAGACTGCTAAAATGTGCAAATACTTCCATAGTAATTAGTAAATAATAGCAATGCAATAAGCAAAAAAATTAAAAGTATAAACTATAATTTAAATTCATTAATTCAAGCTAATTGTCAGAGCATGTGAAAATAAATCCTAAATAGGTCCCCCACCAAGTGAGAAATTAGAAATACTTGCAGAAATATCCACCTGTTTGGCCCACAGCAGAGTATGCAGAGAGAATATATTGCACATTCTTTATGAGATTCCTTAAGAGTATCACTCATTTGTTACATTCTCAAATCCCATAGTTACATCTATTTTCAAATTGTTTAGTTTTTTCTCCTGGTTTTTATTGTCAGTCACTACAATTCCTGTTTAAGTAAAAAGTACGTAGCTTTTTAATATTTATAAATGAGAAAGTTTATGATAAAATATTAAAAACAAATTTTCAGAAGAAAAAGACTATAAAGTTAGGGAAAGTTTCTCATTGTTCCTTTGGAATATTATAAACATGAACTTTCAGGAAACAAAGCAGAAACCATATGAACCAAGAACCAAGGCTGGGAACATCTTCTAATATAATACAAAAGCAGTCACAGCCTAGAAAGTCTTTTTATGCTGTGCAACGATCAGTGCAAAGTAAAACAAAGTTTACCTTTGGAATGAAAAACAACTTATTTGAAGAAAGAGTATGATTGGTTCGTTTTCTTAACAAAATGAGGAATAAAATGGTCCTGAAAGTTTTATTGTTTAAATTTAATTTTCATCCCATCAGCAGTCAAGTTCTGCTAAAGCCCATGATTCCAAAAGAGAAAACGGAATCATTAAAGAGGAAAATATAAAAGAATATTACAAGTAAGTTTCACAAGTTCAATCTTGTAAAATGGTAAGTTCAAAAGATATTTTATCAGTGTCAATAACGCAAATGAAAAACATTAAGATCCATTGTAACCCTGTTGTGAAATATCATAACACTTAATGTACACTTATAAAACTATGTACTAGAAATAAAAATTATTAAGCATTTTAGATATGAAATATTTATACAGAACTTTAAAATAAAGACCAATGCAATGGGTGCATCACTGCAGCCTAGATTCATGTTTTCAGTTATTATAGAACTATAATAGATATTGCAATATTCTCAAATTGTGGTTCAGGGATGCCTGGGACACCTGAGATCATTATAGGTGGTCTGCAATGTCAAAATTATTTTCATAATAATACTTAAGTGTCATTTGCCTTGTAACTCTTATTCTCTCACAGTGTATGTGTTTTCCATAGGCTACATGGCATCTTTCTGACAGCTAATGGAATGTGTGCTGTATGTTCCTGAGTTTTTAAATGTCCTCAGTTTTCACTCCTAATATGTTAAATATTGGTAGATAGAACCACACAAGGCAAAGGCTTCAGGGGTGGTGGGGCGGTCCTCAACTATTGTTAAGAATATAAACGGATCCTGGGACCAAAAAGTTCAGAACCAGCAACTTAACAAAATAAGAAAATAACCTTTCAGAAATCAAGACAGTAAAACATCAATTGTTCACAACAAGATTCAGATGTTTCCTATTACACTGTCTTGTAAAATTTAAAAGTTTTGAAGACTCTTTAATGATTTCTGTTGATTTTGTGGGGCTGGGAGGAGTAATATCTGAAAGAATATATTAAAATTGTTGTTCTTGAGAAAATGGTTTCAATAAATCATATTTACATATAAATATTTACTGGATTTTTATAGGTAATATAATGCTAAAGAAAAACTCTAGAGGTTCAGCCAAAATTCTAGCAAATGCTCAAAAAAATTTAATTTGATGATAAGTCACCTTGTTCAATTACCTATGGATGATTCCATAAAAGGCACAGTATTAATCCAATTCTCACTATATTTTTTTTCTTACTTGCTGTTTATTAAACTTGCTGTTTATTAAATAAAATTAAATAATATACCTTAAGAGCTCAGAATTGAAATAATGAAAATGGAAGAATGTTTGGGCCTTAGTCTTAAGTCTAGACATAGTCTCTAAGTCTAGAACTGCAAAAGCAGTTTGAACACTGTATCAAATTTCATATATTCACTTTAATGAACATTACAAAATAAGAACAATTAAACCTAGGAAATACATCAATTTTTGGAGATTTGGTGTCCATAAACAATGTTCTAGCAGAATTCTTTCACTCCTTCAAGAAATGTCTCACTCACATTATTATAGTTATCATATGACTTGGACAACAATAAATGTAATTTATAAAATTTAAAAAGGAAACTAAAAAGAAAAAAAACTAATGTTTAAGTTAGGCCATTTGAAACAAAAAAGGGAATCAATTTCAAAAAAGAACTATTAGATGTAAAAATGCATTTGTTTCTGTTGATAAAAGTGAACAACATAATGAACTTTTTAAGTTTTTTCAATTTACTGAATCCTAAAATTTGGCTGAATTATATTTGCCAAGCTCCATGAACTACAAGTGGTCAAAAATAAAATTAAGTCAACTAATTATATATGATAGGCCAATAAATGATTATTTACTTGAAACATAGATATTGAATATACGGAAATCTCAGATGGTATTACAAGTGTTAGAAAAATTAACGTAAATTATGTTAGTTCAGCAAAAACTGAGAAGACATTTAAAACCACGAACAAGACCACTGATATAAATAAAATTTTCTACCTATTTAGACTACATATTGGCTCACCTTTTTTGGATAAAACCTAGTACTATCTACTAAAATGTAAAATATAGAACATCATTTGGTCTAAAAATTCTACTTCTAGTATTATGACCAACCAAATACTCTCATTTACATATAAAAATATATGTTACCCACAAAAAGATATTCATTAAGACATTATTTGTAATATGAAAACCTATAAGCAACTGGAAATCTCAATATTAGGGAAATTAACCCAATTATAGTACATATGTCCAATGGAATTCTATACAACCACTAAAAAGAATGAGATAGTTTACAAGTTGTACTAACATGAAATAACCAAATTTTGGAAAGGGAAAAAAGCATATATGTATATATGGATGTTTATACATGGAATGAAAATGTTCGAGAAATTAACTTTGAGCCATAGTATAGAAGTGAGAGGAGTTTTACTTTAGGTATCTTACATTTGCTGAATCTTTACAAGTATGTGTTACTTTTTATTTCATGAAGAGAAACATATGTATATGTGCATCAACCACTAAGTCATTTTTTACACACTTTAAAAAAAATTTAAAGCTCCAATCCCACAATATTAATGAGTGATTTTAACTTCTTCCTTTTTGCCTATTTCTCTTCTAATTTTTCCATAACATGTATAAAATGCTTTTAAAATTAGAAAGCACTAAAATTACTAAATGAAATTTTCAGTGAAAGAATTAGAAATTTACCAGGTAGGCTGATTGAAAAAGCAAGATGCAACGCTATACTATGATCTCATTTTCATAAAACAGTGGTCCTGCCAAGCCCTGTATATTTGAGTAAATTATTAAGTGTAATACATACCATGTTGCTACTGTTTCACCTAATAGAAGAATGGGGAAGCAGAAGAAAGCTAGAAGAAGCAGAAAAGATTTTTTACAACAAGTCTCTGGTTCTATCTATATATTTAGATTAAATAATGGAGAAAAAATACAAAAGCTTTTCAGAAAAAGGGTCACCACATATTTTAAATGTGTTTAAGCTGTAGTTTGCCAAACTGTTTTGGTCTGTGGTAACCTTCAGTGTCTAAGTTTTTTATGAGGTCTGCAAGCTAAAGGAAATACCTAAGAATTCTATTAGATTCAAATAGCTTAATAAACATTTATTTTCCAAATAACCATTTAGAAGAATAACAAACCTAAATTTCTTAAAAAAAATAATAATAATAATAAATTCTTTCACACATTTTCTTACTAATGAGATGTATATGCCTGTTGGTCACCACACAACCTTCTAACTTTGGAATCAGATTGGATGCTGTCACTCTCATTTCCTGTTCCACATTGATTTTCACTGGTATTTGCTTCATATCACAGCAATTACCAAAAACCCAGCTTCACAAAGATATGACCTCACCAAAAGGAACATTGTACAATCTAATGTTGAAACCACGACCAACCTAGAGCTAGTAATTTGCACAGACATTGAGTATCATTGTTTCCCTTAAATATTTAAAATATACTGTGGTATTTCCTTTGGAGTCCCAAGGTGCCTCAGTGCAGTACAGGAACAATAAATTCAAAGAATAAAGTGCTTTTCCTTGCCATCTTGTTAGTTCTGCATTAGCTAGTTATTTGTGCTTAGAAAATTCTATTATTATCAACTAAGCAAAGCTTAAAGTAAATTAGTAAATCTTCCAATAAAGGGAAATAGAGTATTTTGTAAGCTTTCCAATAATTCCTAGATTTGGATAATTAATGTTACTGTTCTGACATCCATACTTCTTTTCCACTCATCTTTTGAGCTCCCTTTCCTAACTCTACAGTGGTATGAAAAAATTAAAGATAATTCCATGTAAAGGCAAAATAATGACCCCGGAGAGTTCAGGCACCTGCTATCTACAATCTAGGTCTACGACCATTTAGAACTACCTCACCAGAAAACACCTAGGAAAGGTGAGGAATATACAATAATATAAATGAAGTTCTTAATTGCTTCATCAGTGGTACATAAATGCCAGTTTCCTAATTTCTGTCAATACACCTTAGCAGTAAGTAAATGTACTGACAAGGTAAAAAACTACGCATGGACAGAATCTCCCTGTTGGTATAGCACAAAAATGTCATCAGCTTTAGGCAAAGAATTAAGAACCAGAAATTATTTTGCGTGTCTTTCCACTTTAAAAAAATTAATATTCCAAAGCTTTTGGATAGATGTAGCAGCATTTGGAAAGAATGAACTATGATGGGTCTGTGTCCCAAAAACCGCTATTCCTGTGAATCCCTCTAACCTAGCTTAGTATTGCAATATAATCACCCCACTCAAAAGCTAGAAACTATGAAGCCCTCTATTGTTTCTAAACACAATTTAATTTCTTCCCACAAAGGAAAATGGTTTTGGAACTTCCCAACTTGTTCTTTCTACCAACTCCATCTCTTTATTCATTATCACGCAGACTTTTCTGCTATAGTACACAGCATAATTTGCTCTTGGTGGGCCATAATGCCATCACATTCAGAGTGAGGGCTATTTTAAACTCTACCCCAGTCAAACCAGTACTGAACTACACTAAAAGCAACTATGAAGTTGCAGGGAAATGGGGAGGAAGATAGTGACAGAAAGGAAGCCTGGGAGACTCAGACTGGAGGTGAAAGAGCAGTTGGAGGTCAAGACAGTCCCACTTGGGGAGCAGGGCAAAAATCCAAGGATCTCCTCCCTCTCTTAGCACTTACAAAGCTGTTTCCAAAATAAGTCCTACATTTCCTGCTCAGTTAAATCTCCAGGACAATCCTATGAGACTGGCAGCTCCGAAGAGCAAGGAACCACCATGGGCCACTGTGACGTAAACTGGTCACTCATAGGCTGTTGAAGGGTGTTCTCACATTACTATACTAGCAATTAGAAACGTGAAATAAGACAGGCAGCTCTCTGAGTTAGGGCTGAAGTCCTTGTCTTCCAGCAAGTATATATCTTAATTATGCCAAATCTGTTCTTATTGATATCCTAGAAGGAACCCCCTCCATATACACCCTCCATCACCCAGTCTAGTACTTCTTTTCCTATTATCAACTGGATCTACAACTTCTCTTAATTTAAACCAATTTGCATTGTTGCTGTCATCTAGAAAAGGTAAAGCATCTGGTTGTAGGGTTTCTAGCTAGAGCACTCTGCAAACTCAATGACCATTTAAAATAGCACCTAGCACAATGGTCAACACACAGTTCTTACTTAATAAACATGTTGAATAACTAAATGAACAAATGCTAAAAATAAACCTTTATTATGAATGACCCTAGCATCAAATAAATTGTGGTATCAACAAAAAAAACCAAAATGTTTCAAAACTCCTTTCATAATTGATTAAGTTGCATTTTTGCAACTGTTGGCAGATCTAGATATAATGAGATCCAGGTATAAGGTATAATAAGCAAATCACACATGGTATAATGAGTGGCACACTGTAGCCATTCAATCTGGTGAATGAATTTAAATTATGCTAGGTTTGGTTTTTTAATCACAATGAAACTTAAAAGACATATTCAATTTTTAACTCTCAAATAAAACACATTTGCAAGTTTAGTATATCTAGATGGTATTTTCCATCTTTTGTCAAATGTATTCAGTCATTTTAGAACTGTGTATGTACTCGTTATACCTTGAACATAAATGTCTCTTAGATTGTGTAAATGTGAATCTAAACAAATCGCAGCAAAGGAAAACATTTATCTTAATTTTCTCATCACAATTTGCTACAAACATTTTTTTAACTCTTTCCTCATTTTCAACAGAGCAAAAACTTCTTTTCCAGTTCATGTAAAATGGGTATTTTATCATTTGTAATTAAATGGACAAAAGGATAGGGTTATCCCACCACCTTGTGGATTACAAGGGCATTGCTGCTACAGAGCCAAAGCACGTTTTAAGAACGAGAACGTAACATTGAACATCGGCTGCTCATGCTTTTCCCTTCCCCTCGAGCTCTTCTGCCCTAATTCTACATTGTCAGATCTTACCCACCCTTCAAAACAGCTTATATATCTATCCTCCTCAAAGAAAATTCTTAATAAAACTGTATCTCTTCTCTAAATTTCCATGCCGCCTTATCTGGTTTCTCTTATTTTCTACTTCATATTGTACAGTCTTATCTCCCCTGCTGGACTGCAGGAATTTTGAGGATATGTGGACAGTCACCTTCAAAAGTTTACTGAAGCCAGTTCATACCTGCTCTCACCAGTAGCTTGATATTCAGAAACCTTGCAAGTTGGTTGGTAAAGTGCTGGTAGCTTGAAATTGGCCAGGGTAAGTGCATTTACACAATGGAAGTCAGAAAAAAAAAACTGCATATCAGAACACTTATAAAACCTAACCAACTTTAACTCTTTCATATCTCCTCGTCTCTACAATAATACATAGTGAGGGTAGTGATAGTGCCTACCTCACAGGACTCTTGTAAGGATAACAGAACCCACATAAAATGCTTTGTCTAATGTCAGGCACATGTTATGGGTCCACCAAATATAATAATAATTATTCCGCATAACTCTATCACGGCGCATTGCAAGCAGCAGATCCTCAATAAACATTCCATTGTTAAATGACAATCAAGAATTTCAATGGGAAATTTTAAGATATGTTAACACTGATGATAGTCTCAGCTTAACAGTAGGCCAAATCATTACAGGGGACATAAACTCTTTACTTACAAATAATCCAGATGTTTTCCCTTGCCCTGACTCCCACCTTATTCCTGTTCGAAATCAATGTCTCTCCCCATCACCTCTGCTCTCTCGTCTCCTCCCATTTTTATTCACTCTAAAGTGCCTTCCTCTCTCCTTCTTCTTTTTACCACTTTATTTCATAATGCAAAATAAATAATTTATGCCTCACTTTGTTCCAGAAAAGGTTTGCAGCGAATAACAGACAACCTGGTTTCATGTTTAGTGAATAAGTATTTTATACTTCTCCAAGGAAAGAAAATGAAGTTGCTTTTTACCACTTCTATCAGTGATCCCATGATTCTGTTTGATTGGTCCTTGGCAGAAAATGGTTCTCTATATAGACCTTTGGGGAAAGAAGAAATTAAGTTTCCAAGTGCACAGTGGAAAACTAAATTGCCATAAATTCCAAATATTTCCCAACAAGGGAAACAAAAAAATGTCCTTGTCTTTTAAGGTTGATGTGGGCCACATTTCCAAATGTATAATCTTTCCCTGCTTCTCTGATCTGGATTAGAATAAACTGTATCATAAATAACCTTCCACCAAACATGTTTTGCCAGCTCTCTTCTGTGAGCTTCTCTTCCTCTCACCTTGCTTCAGCTACCTGATCCCAATCCTAACATAGTGTTTCTTTAGATACAAGGTTGCTTCCAGTATCTAGCCATGCATGAGGATCAGTCAATAGCTTCATTTACTCACTAAAAAATAAAACCAAAGATTGAAACGACTAATTATTTGCAAAACCATGTTTGGAATAAAATTCCAGTTGTTCAAATATAAATCTATTAATCAAAAATAAAATTTTCCTTACTTACCAATTATTAATGAGCAGTTTTTAAATGTAGGAAAAAATTAAAAGTATTGGCTTTTCTCTAAGATGATCATTTGCCCTAGAATATATACTGTCCATAATCATTTCTAGTTTAAAAATACACATAGGCTAAAATGAATCGCATGTCTATAAGGCATTGGTTAAATGCATGGTGTTTTGTTTAGTGAAATAGCTATTTCAGTGTTGTTCTACACAATGTCCTTACCCAAGAACATATGGCTGATGCAGTACATGACAAAAAGGGGCTTTGTCCAAGAAGTGGAAATTAGGTGGGTGAGTCAGAAATTAAAATTTCAACTAACCTAAAGGCATCTAAAAGATGAAGCAATATATTGTATTTTATTCACCTTGTGGTCTGTTCCAAAGGACACTGTCAAACAATGATTCTTTTACCCACCAGCTGTCACCAACAAGTTAGCTATACTTTGTACTTTCCCTTTGTGCTTGAAAGCCAAAGCTAGAGCAGATGGCTGGATTAAGTGCCAGAGCAAAGTTAAAATTGGCTGTCTCATCTGAACAGGTACTGCCAGATTTCATTAAGACAAAAGCCCCATCAACAAATACTTACAAAATCTAGAGTCTGGAAAGGGCAACCTGAACTTCCTGTTTAATTTACCAACTAAAAGCAAAAATGCTCTTTGAAGGAAAACTTTACCTAATTTTCTAAGCGATGAAGAAAGACACATATTTCATCTGCAGTGAGAAGTGGTTTCCTGTGTCATTAACCGTATCATTTCCAGGCTCTGTAAAAAGCAAATTATATTCAATGTTCTTCTAAGCTAAGCTCATGGTTGAGTTCCAGAACATGAAATTTAATCTTCCAGAGCTGAAACTCTACCAGACGAAAGATGTTTGAAAATACCTGACTTTTTTAAAACTGCAAATTTAAATTACAAGGGCACAGCTACATGAAAAGCTGATTGAACAGCTAAATGAACAACTAAATGAAAGACTTTCAAACTGAAGAATTAAAGCTGGAGTCAGGATTCAGGAGAAGGGAATTCAGAGCCACATGATTTAACCAATCATTCATCAACCACGAAGTGCAATTATAATATGTAACTAGAAGTGGAAGAGTGAGGATTAGAATGACACAAAAAAAATCCATTCCACCGTTGCAAAGAAAGCTCGACTTCCCAAAACACAACCTCCTTGACTTTCTATTCTGAAGCTAAAAGGTTTTGGAGTTCAAAGGGCCACCTATTTTGCCTCTTCTGAGTGGCACAGGCATAGAGCAGTTTGTTGCCTCCATTCACTAATTTTAAAAAGCCCAAAAAGATAAAGAGAATAGAACTAGAAATCACTTCTATGGCCATTCATAAATTGGTGATTTCCTCAGCATTTTCATTACTACCAAGAGAGACATATTCATATATGCAATCAATTTCTATTGCTTGGTTCCCTTACTCAGGTAACTCACAATTAGTAAAATTACACTAATAACATCTGAATGTCACAAAGCAGAAACCTCAGTAGCCTAATAGACTGTGCTAAGTAGTCAGGCTTTAAGATTAGGATATTCAGCAGTGAGATCAAGGTTTCCTTTGAGGAAGATTAATTAATGTGATTATATTTTCAAAGCCCAAGAGCACAATCCTTAGTAAAGACATCTCTCAAGCTACATAATGCCTTTCACTATATAAATCACTGTACTTAAAAATGGGATGAAAAACGGCATATATTTTTAAATTTCATGGTTTCTAATCCTTTCCTTCCTGCACAGCAGCCAGAAGAAAAGCAGTCTCTTGAATATGGCAAAGGTTTAGCAACATAAACGGTGAGAAACTTTATCTTCAGAGAGGCAGAGTTTCAGACCTGGGCCCGTATTCACCCCCACCACTCATACATGTGAAATACATTTTAAATTTTCTTAATCTATCTGAATTTTAGTTCTCAGATATTGGGTAGTGGAGATATTAATGTTTCCTACTTCATGGAACTGCTGTGAGGATCAATTTAAAACACATGTAATGGGCCGTGCACTGTGGCTCACACCTGTAATCCCAACACTTTGGGAAGTCGAGAAGGGTGGGTCACCTAATGTCAGGAGCTCAAAACCAGCCTGACCAAAATGGTGAAACCCCATCTCTACAAAAAATTAGCCAGTCATGGTGGTGGGCTTCTGTAATCCCAGCTACTCAGGAGGCTGAGGCAGAATTGCTTGAACCCAGGAGGCAGAGGTTGCAGTAAGCCAAAATCGAACCACTGCACTCCAGCCTGGGCATCAACAGCAAAACTCCATGTCAAAAAAAATGTCTGTGTGTGTGCGTGCGTGTGTGTGTGTGTCTGTGTGTGGGTGTGTGTGTGTGGGTGGGTGTAATGTTTATTGTAGTGTCTAGCAATGTGCTATCCATAGCTATACGTAGCTATTTAAACCGAATTTAATCCAAATTGATAAAAATTTTAAATTCAGTACTTCATTCACACTAGCCATATTTCAAGTATTCAGTAGTCACACATGGCCACATTCATTCAATCCCAGCAATTTGGGAGTCTGAGACAGAGGGATCACTTGAGCCCAGGAGTTAAAGACCAGCCCAGGCAACATTGCCAAGACCCTCATCTCTACAAAAAATTTAAAAAATTAGCCAGGCATCATAGTGTGTGCTGTAGTCTCAGCTGCAAAGGAGGCTGAAGCAGGAGGATCACTTTAGGCTGAGAGATCAAGGCTGCAGTGAGCCTCTGAGGTACAATGAACCTCTCAGTTGTAGAGAGTGTACCACTGCACTCCAGCCTGGGCAACAGAGCAAGACCCTGTCTCAACAACAAAACAACGAATGTTAATTTGATATGTCTGACATTTTTTCCTCCTCCTCACCAAGTCCTGTAAGTTGTCAGGCTGCCCAAGTTTCTCCTTGTCTGAAAACAAAGTGATATGTAAAAACATATCTGTGTTTACCATTTTTTTCACTCCCAGGAATATTAGAGCTCTAAAAGAACATGACATGGAAACAGCAATGTTTATCGCAAATGGAAGCAGTTCTAATGATGAGGATTTGAGACACTGTAGTCAGACACTGGAGAAGGTATTTTTGGACTATATGTGTAAGGAGAGTAAAAAGGATCTCCATAGCACTCTTCAATTCACACAGAGAGATCCGCTGACTGCAATGACATTGACTTTAACACATTAACACTTAATGAGATAATGAAAAAGGAGCTTTTTCCTCTGTGGAATTCTTTTCATGCCAAACTTTTCCTGGTTGAAATATCTAAAAATAATTCTAAATCACCAGTGTTTTTTCAAGAGATGCTTTAGACAAGTTAGTCTTGGGCAACTGAGTAAAATTCTTTGCATTCGGTTTTTTGTTTCCATGGTTCATTTCCTTTCTCCACCCAAATGCTAGAACTGGAGCTGGGAAGCTCCCAGAGTGAGAATGTTGCCAGAAACATTAAATTATAATAAGCAGAAAATTAATACAGTCTCAAAGAAGGATTCTAGTTTCAGATGATACTTGGGGCTATCCAGCAAAATTATCCTGTAGGTACTTGTAGATACAGGCTTAGAATGTTTTGGGTGGATCGCTCTAAAATAGGGCATTTGTGGCACTAACTTCAAAGGTTACACATCTTTGCTTTCAAAACTCTAAGAGGCAGGTGGTGTGCCTTATTAAAGATGAGAAGGAAGGCCTAGCACTTTAGAAAAAAACATGTTTACAGGCGATGTACTTCTAGGTAGTATGCAAAGCTTACTACCTAGAACATGAAAATAAAAATGTGTGAACATAACTGTAGGCTGTGCTTGTCAAGGTCAAACTGCAAACAAAGCAAGTCTGCTCTCACAGCCTTGGTAATAGTATTTGAATACCCATGATAATAAATTTGTTCATATGTTTTCCGTGAGTAATATTAATTTCTTGCTGGTAACATTGCAGGTATTATAAATACATAATACTTTTCTTACACCTCTTCACGTATTATTAAACAATCTACATTTGATTGCATAACATTTTGAGACAGTCTATAATCATCAATCCTGGATAATACTTCAGCTAAAGTACTTAACACTAACAATATTCTGATTGTTATTTTATCTTTACGGCTTTTTGTTATCATATCAACAAGAGAAATTACGGACTTCACGAAGCCATAATGCAATGATAAAAACATAGGACAAGATGGAAGAGTTTTTTATTCTACCAAAAGCATATTTACTAGCAGTCTAAATACAAAAACGTAAACTGGTATCTTTTGGAAAACATAAATAACACAGGGTTACAATTTTGTAAGATACAAGTTTCAAGTTAATTTATCAATTGCCAATTTTTTATTGTAAAATTACCCATATGCCATGCACTTTGACATAAAATTTCAGCTCCTAAAAAGATTTCCTGTCTAATTTACCTTACACTTTGCTTTTTTTAAAAAAGGTGATATTGGGTACAACTTATATGCTATAGAAATATTAGCCATTATTACTGTATTATTATCCCTTCCAAAAGATAGAAATTTCTTATTTTGTACTACGATTTGAATTTATAAAATTCTATTATTTTGGGAAGGCACTCTTTAGTTAAGAGACATCAGAAAGGCAAAGTAGTTAAAAAAAAAAAACCCCAACTTTTAAAATGAACAAAAATTCATAAAGATCATATAACTTCCATACAGAGCTGTATTAGTCTGTTCTCAGGCTGCTAATAAAGACATACCTGAGACTGGATAATTTATAAAGAAAAAGAGGTTGAATGGACTCACAGTTTCACATGGATGGGAAGGCCTCACAAGCACGGTGGAAGGTGAAGGAGGAGCAAAAACACATCTTAGGTGGCAGCAGGCAACATAGAGTGTACAGGGGAACTGCCCTTTTATAGAACCATCAGCTCTCGTGAGACTTGCAATCACGAGAAAAGCCCACCCCCATTATTCAATTACCTCCCACTGGGTCCTCCCCTGACACGTGAGGATTATGGGAGCTACAATTCAAGATGAGATTTGAATGGGGTCACAGCCAAACCATATCAAGAGCAAAGTAGCTAATTATCCAACCCACACTTTCTAAAGATAATAATGGTAATAATAATATCATTATAAATGTTCACAGTACCTTTACTGGCTAAAATTCTTTAAAGTAAAATAAACCACTCTGACTTAACCTAAATCCAATGAAAGAATTTATTTTAAGAATAATGTCATATGAATTTAAAAAGAGAATGGAACCAGAAATAGACAGCTGTCCTCGCTCCTTATCACTCATCTGCTTTATTTTTCTCTTGGAAGATGGACTTTCCTCTGCTTCTCCATCTATATGCCAAATAAATCTACCTCTCTGCTCCAGAATTATACATAATAGTTTTAGCTGTTACAGTATTTGATCTCAGCTCCTTACCAAGAGAATCTAAGTGTCCTAGATTGAAAAAGATGTCCACCTGGAGGCCAAAAACTTGGGCCGAGGCTTGAGAGTTCACTGTGTAATATAAACATGACTGCCTGTGAGCCACCCCTATTAGACGGGCCGGGTGGGGGATGGCACATTCTTACAAGAGAAATGGTCACCAAATTGGACAGAAATCCCCAAAAATATCAATTACCATGCTTCTTTTCAAAAAGATTTCATGCACACAATCTTTTTTCACGGGAGGATCCAGTGCCTATACTATGCCTACTTGATCTCTAGTAGCATCAGGTGTTTTGGGTTTGTTTCAGAAAGAAGGTCTTTCTCCGTTGCCCAACAGCTAACTGCAGGCTTGGATTCCTGGGCTCAAGCAATCCTTCCACCTCAGCCTCCCTAGTAGCTGGGACTACAGCCACAAGCCACTACAACTGGCTTGTTTTGTTTCGTTTTGAGATGGAGTCTGGCTATGTTGCCCAAGGTGGTCTGGAACTCCTGCCATCCTCCAACCTCCTATCTCAGCTTCCCAAGGTGCTTGGATTACAGGCATGAGCCACTGTGCCTGGCTGTGATCGTTCTTATTAAAAGGCTAAGATGTTTCAAATGCTAATTAATATGTAAGTAATTTCTGCTGACTTTCCTCCTTTCATCACTGGCTATAAAGTATAACCCAGAATATTAAGCTCAGATAATGCTAGTGAAACTTTGATTAAAAAATGGTTTCTGAATACAAAGCCATGCAGAACTTCATAAAAAGCATAATACACCCCAATTAAAGACCAGTTTTGTTAACAAATGTAAAGCTCAAATAGTCATACCTTGCAATTTAGCCAAGGATAACTGAACCTATGAAATGTCATTTACTATATTGCATCGTTTTCTTTTTTTTTTTTAATTATTGATCAGATTAGTTTCCCTTCTGCCAGTGAAAAATCCAAAAGAAATCTGAATAATCAATGCCATATTCAGTTCTAAAACCTATTTATGAAAATCTATTAGGGCAACTCATTAATTTCCAGAAATACATTTTTCCTACCATCTAGCTATAATGATTTTCCAAACAAATTCTGAAGATCGAGGCTCCTGGTCAATGAAAAGCAGGTGTCTAGAGAAAACAAGACAGATCTCTAGACCCCGGAAAGATGAAAGACTGACTACTTGATTTTCTGAAAACTGGTTATATCAGCCTGCAAACATCCTCTCATTATTTTAATCTCACCTTCTACAAAATACTTTTGGATCCTTTGCCAGCAAGATAAAAACAAATTAAACCAAAGGACCAACATGCACAACATATCTTATTCTGGAAGCACCCCGCTGACAGCTTCCAAAAAAATAAAATAAAGTGGATCCTCCAAAAAAATGTTCCAAATGGCATAGAGTATTACCAAGAAAGTCAAAAACTAAAAACAGCCTAACGGTCAGCAAATACAGGAGTGTGGTTCTCCTTATGGCTCTTAAAATTCTTTTTTCACAACATTCTTACAGTATCTAACACATCTGTAAGTATATAGTTTTTTGTTTGTTAAATTGCAAGCTGTTCTAGGGTACCATGTCTTCTTCATGTGTATATTCCCCAGATTGGTAAACTGGAGCATGCATACAATCAATGGTCAAACTTTTCTTAAGATGAATGAACAGCACATTCTTTGAATATCTGAGAAATTCCCATATGATTCAAAATTCCTGAAAAGTGAAACGAAACTTATCTCCAGCCAATCTGAAACTACTTTTTCCTATCCACATCTTTCTTTTCATTAATTTTCTTCTCCTGTTTCTTCCACCTGGAATGCCTAAATCCTATCCATCCTCAAGGCCTATGTGGCAAATTGCCTCTTCCCCATAAAGCTTTCCATTATTTCCCCAGCTAAAAGTAATCTTTACCAGTTCGTAAAATCCGTAGCACTTTACCTAAATCTTCCTATGTTTCTTTACTATATGGACCTAATTGTATCATATAAATGACTATCTTTTCTTCTAAGAAAGAATAGGTACACAACTATATCTGATAAAAGATTTACTAGGCAGCTATCTTAAAGTCTATAGCTCCTGTGAGGCAAGGCTTCTAATTCAGGATGCCCCCACATCCTATTAATGGGATATCTTCTCTTTGCATTTGAGCTACCTTCTGAGAGAACAAACAGCTCCCAGGCAGCTCTGTGACCTGCTGTGTGGACTGCAAGCATTATTCTCACGGAAGAGGAACACCTCAGGTCTCTCTGCTGGTAGGCTTTGGCTCTTGTCCTATAATCTTGAGGAAAGCTGATGCCAAGTGTGGCCAGTGACAGTGAACCTGAAAGTTAAGTTGAATCTAAAATGACCCTGTGGTGGGTGTTTTAAGTACCATATTGTGGGTATTAATTAATTTGTACATATCAATTGCTTAAACAATATCTGGACCAGATGCAGTCGCTCATGCCTATAATCCCAACACTTTGGGAGACTAAGGTGGGTGGATCACTTGAGGTCAGAAGTTTGAGACCAGCCAGGTCAACTTCGTAAAACCCCAACTCCACTAAAAGTACAAAAAATTAGTTGGGTGTGGTGGCACGTGCCTGTAATCCCAGCTCCTAAACAGGCTGAGGGAGGAGGATTACTTGAACCCAGGAGGCGGAGGTTGCAGTGAGCCAAGATTGCGCCACTGCACTCCAGCCTGGGTGACAGAGAGAGGCTGTGTCTCAAAAACTAAAAAATAAAAAATAAAAATATCTAGTACATAATAACAACTCAGTTCAATTAGCTATTATTTCCCATGGTTAGAAATTTGCAGAGTAGGGATAGGAAAGTAGTCATGGCTGATTTTAGATCCTGTACCCCTAACTCTTACATTTTGATTATTTTCTACATAGAATAAATTCCCTATTGATATAGTTTGGATATTTGTCCCCATCCCAGCCTCATGTTGAAATGTAATACCCAGTATTGGAGGTGGGTCCTGGTAGGAGATGATTGGATCATGGGGGTGGGTTTCTCATTAAACCCATGGGTACTAAACCACCATCCCCTTGGTGCTGTCGTCACAACAGTGAGTTGTTTTTCACAAGATCTGGTCATTTAAAAGTGTGTGTGGCACCTGCCCAAACCCCCCACTCTCTGCTGCTCTCTCATTATTCCTGCTTTCACACCATGTGAGATGCCTGCTTCCTCTTCACCTTCTACTGTGACTGAAAGCTTCCTGAGGCCTGCCCAGAAGTCAAACAAATGCCAGCACCATACTTCCTGTACAGCCTGCAGAACCATGACCCAATTAAACCTCTTTTCTTTATAAATTATCTAGCCTCAAGTGTTTCTTTACAGCAATACAAGAACAGCCTAACATACCTACCTTGTCCTTTAAACATGCTCTCAAAAAAAGTTTTTATATAATATGTGTACTGCAGGGCAAAATTATGTGATTTTTATTACATGCTCATGAATAGCACATTTATAAGCCTGATCTTTAGTTTCTGTTCCCAAACCTATTAATGCCAGGTATAACTGTTATTATCATTTTATGAAAAAGTGATTAACTGTGAGTGCAAAGAGTTTCTCCCTTCTGGGAAAACTTAAGTAGAACATTCTGTAAAGACTTGGAGAAAAAAAAACAAGTCACTAAAAAATGTTTTGCCCTTGAATTAGGTGGGAGTGAGAAAAGTATAAAAGACTGGGGAAAGAAAACAGATCATGATATCAAATTGCTTCACTATCCTTTAGTTCCTACCTCACTTTAAAGACACCAAAACTGCAACTCTGAGTAAACTTGACCTGGAGCTCTAATCAGTAGAAAACACACACAGAGAGACACACATTCTCCCATTCTCTCTCTCTCTCTCTCTCTCTCTCTCTCTCTCTCTGCCCTACATCAGAAGACTAACATATAAAGGTACCAAAATCATTTAAGTTAAAACAAAATGTTTCTCCCTATCTCCCCATCCTCCGCGCATATACATATATATATAAAATGAATTCATTAAGACAGCTTTGCCTGTGCTTACATTAAATAGTTGCAGGGAACATAAGAAATGCCTTATAAAGTGGATCTAATATTAAGAGGATAACTATTGCTACAGGAAACAGGGTAAGGAAGGCTATAGAGAGACCACTTGAGCTGAGCAGACAGACAGTCCTGGGTAAAGGCAATGGAGATGCAAGAACAATGTGGACAAAGGCCCAGAGACCCAGGTAGAATGGCTTGTTGAGGGAATGTCAATAGAACAAGGGGTTCCAACAGAGAACAGCAGGAACAGAGACCAAGGAAATAGGTAAAGTCTGGGTCCTCAAAAGCTTATAAGGCAGAATGTAGAGGGCAAACTTTGAAAGAAAACGGAGCAAACAGGACTTTAAGCAGCAAAATATAATAACTGGACAAGCATCTACAAAGGTCAGTGTAGGAGCAGCAGTAAGGGTGATTTGGGAGTATGGAGAATTACAGACATAAAGAAAATTACTTCCAAAGTCCAAGCAAGAAATGAGAGAGCCTAGGACTAAGTGAGAAGGAACAAAAATGAAAACATTATGAAGGCAGAATTAGTAAGACATAGCCACCACGTCCTTAGCTATAGGAGACTAAGAAAGAGAAGGAATACAGGGAAACTGGTTTGTTGCTTTGGCAGCTCTGTAGATCACAGACAAATTATTTTCCCAATTAATTTTAAAGAAGAAAAAGCAAGATTGGCAGAAGAAGAATTCAATTCATATCATTTTGAGCTGGAGGAGCCTGTAGGAGAGAAAACAGAAATGCCCAATCATTAGCTGAATATTCATAACTGGATTTGAGGAGAAATGTCTGGTCTGGGTTGGAGACTGGTGCCCTAATCCTTTATATATGAAACCAGGGAAGTGGATGTTATTAATGAGAAAATCCAGGGAAGGGGAGCAAAGAAAAAGGTCAAGGGCAGAATCCTGAATCGCACCCACTT
This sequence comes from Sapajus apella, assembly GCF_009761245.1. NCBI lineage: Eukaryota > Metazoa > Chordata > Mammalia > Primates > Cebidae > Sapajus > Sapajus apella. The sequence goes on from NW_022436963.1 coordinate 30,511,687, forward strand.
TTCAGAAAGTTAGGCAGGAGAACAAAAGGATACTAAGAACGAAAGGTCTGCAAGACGGAAACACATTTAGGCCAGTGGGACCTCAGAAGCTGCAAGGTCAGAGGAATTTTGAACCCAAAAGTACCTGAGACAGGTCTCAATCAATTTAAAAAGTTTATTTTCCCAAGGTTAAGAATGTCCCTGACTTAGCCTCAGGCACTCCTGAGACTAAGGAAAGAAGTAAAATCTAGGTCCTTTACCTATCTGTATTCCCATGATGGTTGGAATACAGCTTAATCTCACACATTTTAGGGTGACATAATACAGCAATGAATACATGTAAGATGTACCTTGGTTGAATCTGGAAAGGCGGATAGCTAGAAGCGGGTGAGGCGTGGCTTCCGGGTCATAGGTAGATTTAAAGATTTTCTGATTGGCAACTGGTTATTATCTCAAGACCTAGGATTAATAGAAAGGAATGTCTGAGTTGCAGTAAGAGGTTGTGGACACCAAATTTGATCATGGAGGGGAAGCCTCCAAGAGGCAGGTTTCAGAGAGAACAGATTGTAAATGTTTTTTTTCAGACTTAAGGTCTGTGTTGATGTTGATGCTGGCTGGCTTTTCCTAATTCCAAAAGGGAGGAGGGCATAATGAAGCATTTTGGAACTCCCTTCCCATCAAGGCCTGAACCAGTTTCTCAGGTTAACCTTGGCAGAGAGGATGGGTCCATTCAGACAGTTGGAGGGCTTGAAATTTTATTTCTGGTTTACAGTTTCAAGGAGAAGCAGGACAATCATGTCAGAGGGCTTCAGTGAGGTTGAAAATGCTCCACCGGATTCAGTAGTCTTGAGGCTAGCAGAATCCTTTGGCAGGGCAGGGGTTTTGAGGGGTGAGGGTAGAGGACTGGAGAGGAGGGAAAGGACAGGCGAAGGGGCACAGATATCTCCATCAGGGAGTGAGCGTGCCCCACACAAATTCCTTAAGGCACCCTGTAAGGCTATCGCCTGGGCACAAATCCTATCACATGTCCGCCAACTTCCCGGAAAACAGCAGATATTTAGAAATCCTGGTGTGCATTTCCCTGCTCTGCTTAGAATGCACCCCTGCCTCCACTCCACAAACGTCCACTGAGCCCTCAAAAACCTGGACAAATGACCTCACCTCCATAGCCCCCTCTTTGATGCTCCCAGTAAAAAAATAAAGCACCTCACTTCGTTTTGTCCGTACCTTACATGACTTTGTAAGTATCTGTGGTGCCTCTGGCTCAAATCAAAGCGGGAGCCAGACCCAAAAAGTCACGGAAGAGAAGCACCCTCACAGGCCACTCTGAGGAGAAAAGAACTACAAATCCCATGAGGCAGTGGGTTCACGGGACCACAAGTCCCAGCATCCTTTGCGCGGCCCAGGCCTGTCAGGGTAGTAGGCGCTGCGTACAGCTGGTAAATGTTCTCGGAAGCGGCGAAGAAGACGCGGCCTTGTGGGATGGCGGAGTTTGAGGAGAAGCCTGAGGCCCCGACGGAGCAGTTGGATGTTGCCTGCGGCCTGGAAAACTTACCGGTGGGCGCGTGGCCCCCGGGGACCGCGCCGGCGCCCTTCCAGGTAGGGGCGGGGTCAGGCAGCGCGGGAGGCGGGCGCGAGACTACCCCACGTGGTCTCCTTCTCTAGCCGCTGCGCCCGGGTGGCCTCCTAGTCGCGACCTTTTGTCTTCTGAATACCTTTTGTCTTCTCCTATAGCACACCTGTTGGTGCTGGGGAATAGGTGTGCATGCTCGGGCCTCGGCCTTTTTCTGTTAGCCCACCCCATGACCTTAGCAAGGCTGTTGTCCTTTTCACTCCATTACCTGAAGCACAGAACCAGAGGCCTCGTGAGAACCTGGCTTTTTGTCCAAGTTCTGTCCTTAGAATTCAAGCAGGCTTCAAGGAGAAAGTCATTTACTTCTCTGGTCTCAGGTGTCTCTCATAGGTAGGATAAGCCGTGGGGCCTGTTAGTGGATCGCACGCAGTGTCGTGCATAAAACCTTTGCCCCTCGAGTCAACCTTAGCTGTGGTTTCCCTCATGCTGTGGGCTCTTGGGCGAGTATAAATTAGCTTTGGCTAAGCCTTAGAGTCTTTGAGTGTACAGTTTAAATAACAGTACCTGGGCCGGGCACGGTGGCTCATGCCTGTAATCCTAGCACTTTGGGAGGCCAAGGCGGATCACGAGGTCAGGAGATGGAGACCATCCTGGCTAATACGGTGAAACCCCGTCTCTATTAAAAATACAAAAAAATTAGCTAGACATGAGTAGCTGGAGGCGCTGCTAATTTTTTTTAGCTGCCAGAGGGTGAAGCAGGAGAATCGCTTGAACCTAGGAGGCGGAGGTTGTGGTGAACCAAGATCGCAGCATTGCACTATAGCCTGGGCGACAGAGACTCCGTCTCAAAAAAAAAAAAAAAAAAAAAAAACAAAAAGGTACCGCTCTTCTGGATTGCTTGGAAAATGGCAAAGAAAGTACACTCTCTGGTTTGCTGTAAGAACTCAGTAAATATTTGCTGCTATTAACTATCTTAAAGCTCTTTCTACTCTTTCTTATGATCTTGGCCTGAGCGCATCCTAAGGAATAAGGAATGACCAAAGATTTTGAAGTGGAAAGAGCATATGTGGAGGTTGGAAAGCTTGGTTCAGGGCTTAGTCATCTTAGCTACTTCCCAGAGCCTGAGTTTTTTCATCTGTAAAACGAAAATAATAATTTTAAAATGCATAACCTTTTTAACATCCTTTATCAACATTGAACCCTGTCCGCCCTTTCTTTCTCCTAGGGGTCGTTGTCAGGATCAGATAAGATAATAGATTCAACAGCAGCTTTCAAAGATGTGGAGGAAAAAAAATCAAACTCTGTAAAATATTTGAAGAGACTTATCCTAAGCCTAATATGAATGACCATGGCCGGTGACACAGCCCTTAGGAGATCCTGAGAACATGTGTCCCAGGTGGTTAGGCCACAGCCTGCTTTCGTACATGTTTGGGAGACAGGAGACATCAATCAAATACATTTAAGATGTACACTGGTTTGGTTCAGAAAGGTGGGGCAACTCAAAGCGGTAGGGGGGCTTCCAGACTATAGGTAGATTTTAAATTTTTCTGGTTAACGATTGAGTTTATCTGAAGACCTGGGATCAACAGAAAGGAAATGTTTAGGTTGAGATAAAAGGTTTTTTTTTTTTGTTTTGGTTTTTTTTTCCTGAGGCGGAGTTTTATTCCATCACCCAGGGTAGAGTGTGGTGGTGCTATCTCAGCTCACTGCAGCCTCCACCTCCGGGGTTCAAACAGTTCTCCGGCTTCAGCCTCCTGAGTAGCTGGAATTACAGGTGCCCGAAACCACGCTCAGCTAATTTTTGTATTTTTAGTAGAGACAGTGTTTCACCGTGTTGGCCAGGATGGTCTCAATCTCTTGACCTTGTAATCTGCCTACCTCAGCCTTCCAAAGTGCTGGGATTACAGGCGTGAGCCATCACACCCAGCCAATGGTCTCTATATTTTTTATATTCATTTACTCAAATATTCATTGAATGCACCTTTGCACCATATTGCCAAGGCTGATCTCAAACTCCTGACCTCAAATGATCTACCCACCTTGACTTCTCAAAGTGCTGGGATTACAGACGTGAGCACCACGCCTGGCCACGTGTAGACCAAGTTTTACTGTGCAGAGGAAACTCTCAGATAGCTGACTTAAGATGGAGTAGGTTGTAAAATGTTGCTTATTGAACTTTAAAAGGTGCCTCACTCTTAGTTGATTATCTCTAGGTTGTGGAAAGAAAGAAAAAGAAAAATGGGTAAAGGGGATTCTCTATAGAATATGGATTTTTCTCACAAGAGATAACCCTGCAGGGCAATTTCAAGATATGGCAAGGAAATATATTTGGGGTTAAAATATTTTTATGTCTTCTCTTCTTTGTTATGTGATGTTATGCCAGAGTCAGGTTAGAAAGCAGACCATGCTATATAGAGTTAAAATTAAAACCCGTCTGATGAGACTTTATGGTTTGTAGGGCATGACTCCCCAGGCCCCTTAAGTAGGAATTTGGGCAAGATAAAAAAAAAACATCAGTTTAGTCCGCGAAGAGTAGAATAGGATATTAACGTCAGAAATTATTATTGTTCTCCAGGCTACCTTTAGCAATTTATGGTTAATAATACAGTTGGCTAGCCAAATATTAAACAGTGTCCCTGAAAACTTACACAGGACTAAGCATTGCTGAGTTCATAGTCAAAAACACTGATAAACCTTTTCTTTTTTCAACAGTTGAGTGCCTGTAATTCCTGCCCTTGAGCTTACAAGACGATATAGAAGACATTAGCTTTAAAAAAAAAAGCTAGAGGTATTTAACATGAGGAGGGGGAAGCACTGTTCTAGTCCAAGTCCATTTTTTTTTTTTTTTTTTTTTGAGACGGAGTTTCACTCATGTTACCCAGGCTGGGGTGCAATGGCGCAATCTTGGCTCATCTCCTCCTCCTGGGTTCAGGCAATTCTCCTGCCTCAGCCTCCTGAGTAGCTAGGATTACAGGCACGCACCACCATGCCCAGCTAATTTTTTGTATTTTTAGTAGAGACGGGGTTTCACCATGTTGACCAGGATGGTCTCGATCTCTTAACCTCGTGATCCACCCGCCTTGGCCTCCCAAAGTGCTGGGATTACAGGCTTGAGCCACCGCGCCCGGCCCCAAGTCCATTCTTAATTCAACAAATTGAATTGGCCAGGCACAGTGGCTCATGCCTGTAATCTCAGCACTTTGGGAGGCCAACACGGGTAGATCACCTGAGATCAGGAGTTCAAGACCAGCCTATTCAACACGGTGAAACCCCATCTCTACTAAAAATACAAAAATTATTCGAACGCAGTGGCAGGTGCCTGCAATAGCAGCTACTCGGCAGGTTGAGGTAGGAGAATCACTTGAACCCGGGAAGCAGAGGTTGCAGTGAGCCAAGATCTCACCACTGCACTCTAGCCTGGGTGATAAGAATGAAACTCCATCTCAAAAAAAGGGCTGCAAAGAATACAACAAACAGAAAAATAAACTCTACCCTCAAGGTGTTTACAACTGTCATGATTAACTTACATATTCCTGTCATTAGGGGGTGTGTGTGTGTGTGTGTGTGTGTGTGTGTGTCTATGTCTATGTGTGTATGTGTATTTCGGACTATTCTATAAATCTGTTTCCAATCTCAAGTCATATTATTCTTTACCATATCCAAGAACAATCTGTAAAACTATGTGCCTGATGTATTTTTTTAATTAATTCACATTAAGCATTAAATTATTTAAAAGTAAATTATATAAGTATCTTCCTTAGAATCATTGTAATCATTAATGTCCATAAAATCACGAGGTTTCATATTTCACAAAGTGTATATTAAAATGCATCTCTTTTTAAAAGGGGAGAAAGGAGTGACAAGAGGAAGCTTTGTGATTGATTGTTACACCTACAGTTGGTGGGCATAAATGAATATCCGCAGATTAAAACTTAGAACCACAGTGTTCTAACTATCTCTGTATATGCACAGCTCTCAATACAGTTAGAGTTACAAAAATAAGACAGGATCCCTTCGTAAGAGAGCTTATTGTCTTTCTTACCCAAGATCAAACATGCTTGAAACATTTAAGTGACAAGCCTAAAAGTGCATTAAACTTGTTTTCTTCCATGTATTCATGGAACACAAAACCAGTCTTATAAAAGGTCAAAACAGCTTGCTTGCTCTAAACCCTAACCTTCACAGGCATATGCACACGTAAGAATTAAGGCATGAAAAACTTTCAAGATAAAAATAACTTTGTGTCTGTTTTGCTTTTGGCTACTGTGTGAAAAGCCAAAAAGAAATTCAAATGTTCATATTGGAAACAAGCATATCATAATGTCATCAGTGTTGAAAGCCAAGTAGAAAATAAACTAATTTATTTTCTTGAGCTAACAGTTGGATCTAACCATTTTCAGGTCTCTGAAAACAGCTTCAAACATTATTTTTAAGATTTCAACGGGCCTTGACAAGAATTATCTGGCTCACAGTCTTCTAATAGCTTCTTGGAGAAAAAACAAACTTACGAGGCTAGGGGCCAACTACAAAGATTCTTGTAGCTGGGTTTCAACACAACCAAAAAAGGAATGAAGATTTTCACAGCACTTCCTTATAATTCAGAGGCCCAGGTTTTAAACCTAGAATATTAAAGTGCCATACTTCAGCTTCTGGGGCTTCAGTACAGAATATGATTCAGAAAAGTCAAACTTCTAGTTAACACATATCAAGAGCTGCAATCAAGCAATCAAAAGCTTGATTGAGCACCTGCTCTGTGCCTACTCTTATGGAGAGGAAACCCACCCCCATCACCATGCTTTTCCCTGAGACAAATATCTGTTAGAAAGGTAAGACCTACACATTTAACACAATTAGAGAGCCCTACAATCTGTGTCATTTAGGTACTGAAGTTCAGGCTATTAACAGTAAGTATAAGTCTAGTTCAGAGAAGAAAGAAATTATTGCAGACAAGAATGTCCAAGACAATTTTAAGTTTTCTGTCAAAAAACTTGAATCTTCACCCAGTGCTTCAAGGATCAGGTTTCCAGTATATCATTTTGCCCTGATCATTTTGCATTTATTCCCAGCTCTTGCATGAGTAATTCTGTGCTTTGATACATACAAAGAAAAAGTAAAACATGTTGTAACAATGCAGGAAATGATAAAAATCCCAGCTAGGCATAGTGGCCCACTCCCGTAATCCCAGCACTTTCGGAGGTCAAGGCGGGAAGATCACTTGAAGTCAGGAGTTTAAGACCATCCTGGGCAGTAAAGTGAGACCCCATCTCTACAAAAACATTTTATTTTAAATTAGCCAGACATGGTGGTGCATACCTGTAGTCCCACCTACTGGGGAGGCTGACCTTGAGCCTAGTTGGAGGCTGCAGTGAGCTATGATCATGCCACTGCACTCCAGCCTGGGCAGCAGTGTCTTAAAAAAAAAAAAAAAACCCACAGCATTTTCCATGTTCTTTATATTTTCCTCACTGTTTGTAAATTCCAGCATGTGCATATTGCAGACGGTAAGGTAATACTTGATAAATGAAAGAAGTCTGGGGTCGGCTCTTAGCTTTTCCCCCACTCAAATGGAGAAGTAATAGAGGATAGGTATACAGTCCAGTGGCTTCCAAGACACAATTTTGGTTTCAATATGTTTGAACCTGAAAAGTTTAACTCCAGAATTTATTTTCTTCACCACCCTACTATGTACTACCTGCAAAATTTTTATTGAACACTTATGTGCTAATCCCTAGAGTAAGCTTTTTAAGCCAGTTCTGTCATTTTTTTTTTCTTTCACAGAAACCTATTAAATAGATACGGAGATGTTTTGTACTGTTAAGTAATTTGCCAGAAACATATGTTGTTTTAAATGTAACATCTAAAAGTCATATCTAGAGAACTGAAAGAAGCTAATATTTTTATAAAGTGCCTGACATGGAGTATAGCATTATTTCATCTAAGTTTCATGATAGCCACCCCCAATGTGGGTATTATCCTTGTCTTATAGTTACTTATCTGAAGCCTAGCAAGTCACTCGTCCAGAATCACAGTGCTAATAAGAGCCTGGCTGTGTTTTTGTCTCCTTTAGAGCATGCCATGTTCTGCACTAGGAAGCCTTCCACTGCTTCCTCACAGTTCAAGACTATAGGCACAGTTTTCCTGTCTGGCCTCCTCCACACTTTGCTCTAGTTTAACATCCCAACTGAAGACATCTTTGTTCATTGACCACTTTGTTCATTGACCATTTACACCTTTGACTTGTCTATGAAAAGAGTCAAACTCTACAAAATATTTGAAGAGACTTATGTAAGCCAAATAGGAGTGACCATGGACCATGACATAGGCCTCAGGAGATGAGAACATGTACCCAAGGTGGATGGGATACAGCTTAGTTTTGTACATTTTCAGAAGACATGAGACATCTGTCAAACACATCTAAAATGTACATTGGTTCATTCCAGAAAGGCAGGACAGCTGGAAACGGAGGCTTCCAGTTTCTGAGTAACAGTTTGCTTGAAGGAATTGTTATTGTCTAAAAACTTAGGAATGCCTGGGGTAAGATGAGGGGTTGTGGAGACCAAGCGTTTATTATTATGCAGATGAAGTCTCCAGGTAGCAGACTTTAGAGAGAATAGATTGTAAATGTTTTTTATCAGGCTTAAGAGTCTGTTCTATCAGTAATTCCAAAAGGGAAGAGGGTATAATGAGGTATGTCTAACCCACTCCCCCTTTCCATCATGACCTGAACTAGTTTTTTGGGTTAGCTTTGGAATGCCCTTGCTGAGAGGAGGTCAAATGGTCAGGGAACTTAGAATTTTATTTTTGGTTAACAGACTACATTTTCTAGGCATTTCCTGAAACCATTCTCAACTTGTACCCAGGGTGTATCAGTCAGGACTAATTTGTTTGCAAGAAACATAAACACAACACAACTGGCCCCAACAAAAAAGGGAAGGAATTGCCTCAAATCAGAAAAGTCCAAAAGTGGTAACTATAGGCATGTCTGGTCCCAATAACTCTAAAAGAATTGTCAGATATTTCTTCCCACCCTCTTCCCCGTTCACACCCCTGCTTCCTCTTTCTGTGGTAGGCTATACACTCCGTAGGCCTCATCTATGTGGCAGAACTTGGAAATGCCAGGCAAACACTATAGTTGAACAATTCTAGTAGAAAGAGAATGTCTCATCCCTAATTGTTTCAGCAGAAGTCTGGCTTAAATCATATCAGCTGACTCCTAGTTTGTAACCCACTTTACATTAGCTTTCAAATACAATTATATTTCAGATACATTTGTTACTTAACTTTTGGGAAACATTCCTAGAAATGCATCATTGGACAATTTCATCATTATGCAAACATCATAGAGTGCACAGTACTTACACAAACCTAGATGGTATCGCCTATTACACACCTAGGCTATATAATAATACACTATCACTCCAACGCTACAAACCTGCACAGAATGTTACTACACTGAATACTATGGACACTTATAACACAGTGGTGTTTGTGTATCTAAACATAGAAAACATACAGTAAACATACTGTATTCTAATCTTACAGAACTACTGCTGTATATGCATATTTGCGGTCTGACCAGAAAGTCATTATGCAGCACATGACTATACTCAAAGTTTAACCATCTGGCATATAAATATTTGAACAGAATGTCAGGGCAGTCACCTCACATTATTTCTGAAAAGAATAAATAGCTTTTCCATATGTAAATACCTGAAAAGATGGATAATTACATAATCAGAAGTTAAATTAGACTAATGTTTTCAAAAGATTATTCTTGAGTATAGTCATTTTTTTAAGTATCATTCTAAAATGATATTTTACTGACCTTGTATGGAGGAGAAAATGGAAACATCAGCATAAAATGATTCACAATGATTATTGATATCAAGATGTATCCGGTTATATCCATCAAGGGGAAAAATACCTTTAAACAGGAAATTTTCCCAGAAGTCTCTGTTATCTTTTGGAAGGTATCTGCAGATCATTTGGAATTGGCTACCATCTGTAATCTAAGTCCCTAAAGGATTATAGATTATGCAGCAAGTTTAATTGCAGAATTTTAAAAAATAAGAGATTCTCCAAAATCTTTTTAAATTTTTAAGTAAAAATAAGCAAATAAAACTGTTTTTCACCTGCTCTCCTGATCAGAAAACTGCAGTATGTCAGACTTGATTTTAAAAGAAGTTATCCATGTCAAAAAAAAAAAACTTTAGCGTTTAGTGATTTATATAGTACCTTAAAAATATGTGCACCTTTAATGACAAATCAACTTAAAAGTTTAAAAGTTTAACCAAGAGATCTTCATTTTACAGATACTTTTTAAAATGTCTTAGTAACCATTTTACATTTTAACATTGAACCTTTAAAAAGCCTAACGTAGATTCTGTATAAAACAGCAGTCATTGAGTTTGACTGATAGAGTATCTTTTGCTAAGCCATCCTTTATCCCTTTAGGATATTCCTGCTAAGCTGAAGCTGTAAGAAACAACACAAACAAAAGCTATTTCCTCTCTCCACCCACAAAATGACTTTTTAAGCAGAATGTTGGCCTTCCCCCACAGGTCTTCCCACTGGTTGTCCTCCTCATCTTTCACAAGAGGATGTCAATCCTCCTCAGCTGAGAGTTTTTTAAAGTATAGGGTTTTACAGTAAACTACATAGCTCCACCCTAGGCCTCCACAGGGAGTATAACTACATGCTGTTCAATAGCTTTCTAAAGCTTGGCCTGGAGACAGAATATTAATGGAGGATTGACTGGAAGATGTGATGCAAACATTCCTCCAGGTGCTTTAAAATCTATCCCCAATGAAAGGCCCTGCAACTGTTGCCTTGCAGAAAGAACTATTCTTACTTGGCTGTGCTGTTGTGGGATCCCAGCAGCCTTTATTGAGGACCAGAATAAAAAACAGCCATGAAACTGCTTCCTGGAAAACAATGGTTCAGAAGAACACATTGGTGAAATTCCTTACTGGTATTAATACTGAAAAAAGTCAATGCCACTTCTGAACAATGATCCTGTTCCTTACAGGCAGTGCAAGTTGCACATCTAACCTTATATCCTTCTCTGAAGTGGCAGCTCTCAGAGCAAAAGTCCAGTCTACTTCTACCACACACTTTGTGTGCCAAGCTCACTGGACTGGTTTGCTCTTATTTCCCTTTCACCTTACTCTCCTTACTTGTTCATTTATCTTACCTGTTTATAAGTCTCATTAAGTCCTTTATGGAACAAAGTAGATATAAAATGGATTGGGTTCTGTGTAAGCAAGAGTTACTGTATACGTAAAGAAATCTGCTGGGTTCATGAGAGATACTTTAATCTGAAATCAGAGTTTGAAAATATGCTTCAGGATGCTAATGAGGATCTAACCAGAGATCAGGCTTCACATAGAGAGTTTAGATTGAAGACTGTCTTCTTTTTATATAACATTTTCTAAATGTAATGTTTTGAAAATAATAGGTACAGTTAAATGATAGAATTTGTTTTATATTATCTCTTTCTCATTTAATTAGAACAGAATTTCTTTACAAGTGTATATCTATAATAAATTTAAATATCTAGTAATATCTAAGAAGTAACATTTTTGGAATTCTGTGTGCAATTGACTTGTCATTTATGACTTTCTTATCCCCATCCAGTATCTGAGGTAACTCACAATTAAAATACATATATGCATGTGTATTATCAGGCAAAGGTAAAAGAGATCAAAAGCTAAGGATAAAATACTTAATTGTACTCAGGCACCAAATTCAGCACTGAGTTTTCTGCCATCCAAAGCTAAGAGGGAAACAAAATAAGTTACAAAGCTTTCCATTTCTGATAAGAAAAAAAATAGTATATTTCCCATGGTCCTTATAAATACATAATACATAAATAAATATATATTTCCTTATGTGTACCTGTATATAACATACTGTTATATGCATTAGGTATTATATAATATAATGCTTAACTCATCCTTATACTTGCCTAAAATAAAACCACAAATTCTAAAAATTAATCTTAGCTGGGCATGGTGGCTCCCACTTGTAGCTGTAACAACTAAGGATGGTGAAGTAGGAGAATTGAGCCCAGGTTATAGTGAACTATGATCACACCACTGCACTCCAGCCTGTGCAACAGAGAGAGACCCTGTCTCTTTAAAAAAAAAAAAAAAAAAAAACCTTTTTTAATTGGAGAGAGATCTTTTTGGACAATACTTTAGTACATTGTGTTTTGTCAGTTTTGTCCTGTTTTTAAATATGTTAGAATTAGAATGGGTCCCAGTCAAAAGCTACTTGGAATATATAGGAAATATATGACATGTCATACTGACTTACAGTGTGTATATTTTTTACAGTACACTCCCGATCATGTAGGTGGACCTGGAGCAGACATTGACCCCACTCAAATAACCTTTCCTGGATGCATTTGTGTCAAAACTCCCTGCCTCCCTGGCACTTGCTCCTGTCTCCGCCATGGAGAGAACTATGATGATAATTCATGCCTTAGAAATATAGGATCTGAAGGAAAGTATGCCGAGCCTGTTTTTGAATGCAATGTCCTGTGCCGATGCAGTGACCACTGCAGAAACAGAGTGGTCCAGAAAGGCCTGCAGTTCCACTTCCAAGTATTCAAGACGCATAAAAAAGGCTGGGGACTTCGTACCTTGGAATTTATACCAAAAGGAAGGTTTGTCTGTGAATATGCTGGTGAGGTTTTAGGATTCTCTGAGGTTCAGAGAAGAATTCACTTACAAAGAAATTCCGACTCCAATTACATTATAGCCATCAGGGAACATGTTTATAATGAGCAGATAATAGAAACATTTGTCGACCCTACTTTTATAGGAAATATTGGAAGATTCCTTAATCATTCTTGTGAGCCAAACCTATTGATGATTCCTGTCCGAATTGACTCAATGGTACCTAAGTTGGCACTTTTTGCAGCCAAAGACATTGTGCCAGAAGAAGAACTCTCTTATGATTATTCAGGAAGATACCTTAATCTAACAGGCAGTGAAGACAAAGAAAGGCTAGATAATGGGAAACTAAGAAAACCTTGTTACTGTGGTGCCAAATCATGTACTGCTTTCCTGCCTTTTGACAGTTCTCTGTACTGCCCCTTAGAAAAGTCGAACATCAGTTGTGGAAATGAGAAGGAACCCAGCATGTGTGGCTCAGCCCCTTCTGTGTTCCCCTCCTGCAAGCGATTGACCCTTGAGGTGAGTCTATTCAGTGATAAGCAGCTTGCCCCTCCCTCTAGTGGAAGACAGTGGTTGGCTACCTTTGCCTCTGCCTAGTTACATAAATTTAATTCAGGAATGTGGCAGAGACTACCAGTTGTCCATCAGTATCCTTTCTCCCTTTCTGTAATAGAATTCTCCATTTAACCTGAGTACATGACTACCCAGAATACTCTCTTTCCTAGTAAGATTTGTCTGAGTAACTGTTCTAGCTAAAGGGATATAAGCAAAACTGACAGGTTCTTAAATGGAGATATCCTGCCCATCACCTCCTTTTTCTTCCTGCTGGCTGGAACGTATACATGATGACTGGAACTGGAGCAGTCATCCTAAACCCCAGGATGATTCTGGGAAAGGAAGTTATTGCATAGAAAATCAACAAGGTTGAAAGGAGTCTAGGTGTCTGGTACTGTAAAAAACATCCTGCCAGTCATGATCTGACACCTTTGTACTTTCAGATGAAAAATAGTCTCTCCCTTGTATAAGCCACTGTTGCTGTAAGTTTTCTAGCACTCACATCAAACCTAATCATAATGATCCAAGAAAACCCTCGTGGCTGCATACCTAAACCCTGCTTTCCAACAAATTTTAACAGTAATAACGCTGATATTTGGATTTCTGTCTGGCTGACTCCTGCATCCTACTTACTTGTTGCTAAGCATGGATCAAGAAAAAGGCATTATTAACTGTCACCTGCTAAAACCCTAATAATTACCACCAGTAGTGAAAAATATAACCATGAAAATGACACATTGTAAATTTTTCATTATATATTTGGCTTTACTCCAAAGCTTGTAAAGTTATGCTTCAAAACTTCAGACAGCCTCACTTCATGTATAAAAAACAGAAAAATAACCCTGTCAACACCACAGAAGGAGATGAGAGTTTTATAATCCCATTTAAACTTCTAGAGCAGCAACCATCTCTAACTACCTTCTTGAAGCAGGGATGTTACAAAAATATAGTTACTATGGAGGTTTATCAGACATTTTGAAAGCTAAAATAATTACTAGAGCCCCTATGATATTATTAAGTAATTTAATTTCTTCTCTAGTACATTTAAACCCTACCACTAGGAGGCCCTACAGTCTAAACATTATAGGAATCCATATTATATATAATACTATTCCTCTGTAATATAAGTACATAGTACACTTTAAATGAGAGAAATGTACAGCGTGTGAATTATATCTCAATAAAGCTGTGTTGTTTTTAAGTATCTTGGGATTTATATGTTCATATAACATGTGGAATGGTTCCCTGCGAACAAACGTTACAAGAGTATACATAAAAGGTATACTCTAGAGACAAGGACACAAACAGCCTTCTCCAATCAGTGCCTCTGCCAGAAAGACAACTGAGTGAATATGGACCCATGGAAATTCTTTGTCCTCAGGCACTAGTTTATTCTTATATAGCACTTAGTCCTAGAAACCACCAAGTCTTTTCTAATCTCAGCAGCAAGTTAACTGCGTTTGTTTGCTTCATTGCCCATTCTTGAGAATGCTGACACTTCTTTTAAGAGAAAACATTTAAAAATATACATCCACTTGACTATTATTCCATGATACAATAACAAAATTTTTATAATTATAAATTATAAGATTCTAATTTTAAAAGATGGGGCCAGGCACAGTGGCTCACAACCTGTAATCCCAGCACTTTGTGAGGCTGAGGCAGGCAGATCACTTGAGATCAGGAGTTTGAGGCCAACCTGGCCAACATGGTGAAACCCCATCTCTAATAAAAATATAAAAATTAGCTAGATGTGGTGGCACATGCCTGTAGTCCCAGCTACTTGGGAGGGTGGGACATGAGAATCACTGAAGCCCAAGAGGCAGAGATTGCAGTGAGCCAAGATTGCACCACTGTACTCCAGCCAGGGTGACAGAGCGAAACTCTGTCTCAAGAAAAAAAAAATAGTTGCAGTTTTTGCATTGTTGGAATTCGCTATTTGATATTGGAATACTTTCTTTAATGAATGTGGTCATGTTATGTATCATTTTAATAGGCATTTCTTGCTTTATGTTTTTTGGCTAATTCTTACTTGCTGTTTATGTTTATTTTAGACTATGAAAATGAGGTTAGACAAAAAGCAAATTCGAGCAATTTTCTTATTCGAGTTCAAAATGGGTCGTAAAGCAGCAGAGACAACTCGCAACATCAACAACGCATTTGGCCCAGGAACTGCTAATGAACGTACAGTGCAATGGTGGTTCAAGAAGTTTTGCAAAGGAGATGAGAGCCTTGAAGATGAGGAGCGTAGTGGCCGGCCATCAGAAGTTGACAACGACCACCTGAGAGCAATCATCGAAGCTGATCCTCTTACAACCACACGAGAAGTTGCTGAAGAACTCAACGTCAACCATTCTACAGTTGTTCGGCATTTGAAGCAAATTGGAAAGGTGAAAAAGCTCGATAAGTGGGTGCCTCATGAGCTGACCGAAAATCAAAAAAATCGTCGTTTTGAAGTGTCATCCTCTCTTATTCTGCGCAACAACAACGAACCATTTCTCGATCGGATTGTGACGTGCGATGAAAAGTGGATTTTATATGATAATCGGCGAAGATCAGCTCAGTGGCTGGATCAAGAAGAAGCTCCGAAGCACTTCCCAAAGCCAATCTTGCACCAAAAAAAGGTCATGGTCACTATTTGGTGGTCTGCTGCCGGTCTGATTCACTACAGCTTTCTGAATCCTGGTGAAACCATTACATCTGAGAAGTATGCTCAGGAAATCGATGAGATGCACCAAAAACTGCAATGCCTGCCACTGGCGTTGGTCAACAGAAAGGGCCCAATTCTTCTCCACGACAATGCCCGACCGCATATCATACAACCCACACTTCAAAAGTTGAATGAATTGGGCTATGAAGTTTTGCCTCATCCGCCATATTCACCTGACCTCTTGCCAACCAACTACCACATCTTCAAGCATCTCAACAACTTTTTACAAGGAAAACGCTTCCACAACCAGCAGGATGCAGAAAATGCTTTCCAAGAGTTCATCAAATCCCGAAGCAGGGATTTTTACACTACAGGAATAAACCAACTTATTTCTCGTTGGCAAAAATGTGTTGATTGTAATGGTTCCTATTTTGATTAATAAAAATGTGTTTGAGCCTAGTTATAATGATTTAAAATTCACGGTCCAAAACTGCAGTTAGTTTTGCACCAACCCAGTATCTTCATAGAATTAAAACATAAATTAAAATTGCATTTGAAGTAGTTCCATGGACTTCATTAAGAATATAGAAATGTGGCCTGGCATGGTGGCCTACAACTGTAATCCCAGCACTTTGGGAGGCCAAAGCAGGCAGATCATTTGAGTCCAATAGTTTAGAACCAGTCTGGGCAACTTAATAAGACCCTGACTCTAATAAAATATTTTAAAAATAAATAAATAAATACCTTGCAAAACGTTTTGGCCCAAGAAGAAGAAAGATCACACTTGAAGAACCAAGTTTTTCTTTAAACATTTTTTTCTTAATTTTCAAATCACTAGTCACAAAATATCAGTGGCTGTTAGATTTTGTTCTTAGCCAAATGGAAAATTTTGTCCTAATTAAAATGTGGTTAACTCTCCAGTATGTCACCATTGAACAAATTACTTAACCTCTCCAAGTCAAAGTTTCCTTAGTTGGGAAGATTGAGTTAACACATGCAAAGGGGTTAGAACAATGCTTCAGTACATAGAAAGTATTCAGTAAATGTAAATTATTAGTCTTGAGAACTGTATGTAGCATGTGACCTAAAGCTCTCCCTTCTATTCAGGTGTATATAGGATATATATAGACATTAAGATATAATGTCCTTCAATGGCAGACTTAAAGGAGAAAAAAGTCACAAAGAAGTGACCAGAAGGGTTAGAGCTGAGCAAGAGAGGTTCCTGCCCTGAGCCCTGCATTTTAGAGTGCATAGGGTTACACATATACACACACACATGAGTTAAGACATGGATACCGACTGGGTGCAGTGGCTCATGCCTGTAATCCCAGCACTTTGGGAGGCCGAGGCAGGTGGATCACAAGGTCAGGAGTTCAAGACTAGCCTGACCAAGATGGTGAAACCCCATCTCTACTGAAAATACAAAAATTAGCAGGGTGTGGTGGCGGGCTATAATCCCAGCTACTGCGAGGCTGAGGCAGGAGAATCACTTGAACCCAGGTGGCAGAGATTGCAGTGAGCTGAGATTGTGCCACTGCACTCCAGCCTGGGTGGCAGAGTGAAACACAGTCTCAAAAAAAAAAAAAAAAAAAAGACATGGATACCATAACCAGACAAAGACATTACTAGGAAAGAAAACTAATACCAATATCTCTTTTTAATATAGAGAGCAAATAAAAAGTACTAGCAAATGAAATCCAGCAACATATAAAAAGAATTTTATATACCATGGCCAAGTAGCATTTATCCCAGGAAAACAAGTTTGGTTTAACATATGAAAATCAGTAAATGCAGTATTCTAATGGCATAATCACAAAAAAAAAAGTACCTAATCACTTCTATAGACAGAAAAAGCATTTGACAAAATCCAATAGCATTTCATGATAAAAGCAGTGAACAGACAAGAAATAAACAGGAACTTCTTCAACCTGAGAAAGGATATCTATGAAAACCCACAGCTAACATCATACATAATGTTGAAAGACTGAAAGCTCTTATCCTAAGATATGGAACAAGAAAATGATCTCCAAGCTCACCACTTCTATTCAGCATAGTACTGGAAGTTCTAGCCAGGAAAATTAGGCAGGTAAGAACTTAAAACTCGGAGCTGGGCACAGTGGCTCATGTCTGTATTTCCAGCACTTTGGGAGGCCGAGGCAGATAGATTACCTGAGGTCAGGAGTTGAAGACCAGCCTGGCCAATATGGCAAAACCCTGTATCTACTAATAAACTACAAAAATTATCTGGGCATAGTAGCACACACCTATAATACCAGCTACTCGTGAGGCTGAGGCAGGAGAATCACTTGAACCTGGGAGGCAGAGGTTACAGTGAGCCAAGATCACGCCACTGCACTCCAGTCCAGGCAACGGAGCAAGACTCCATCTCAAAACAAAAAACCTTAAAAAGAAGAAGACAAATGACCCAATTTAAACATGGGCAAAAGATCTGAATTTAAATCTCAGCAAAAATGAACATGAATATGAAGATGTGCTCAACATCATTTGTCATCAAGGAATTGCAATTTAAAACAATAAGTTATCCTTTAGCATCCACTAGGATGGTAGAAAACTAAAACACTAAAAATGCCAAAAGATGTTAAGGCTGTGAAGAAACAGGAATTCTCCATTGCTCATTGAAATGTGACATGGTACAGCCTCTTTGGAAGACAGTTTGGTGGGCTCTTAAAGAGCTAGGCATAGCCTTAGAATTGATCCAGCAATCATGTTCCTGTTACTGAAATGACAGGGGTTCAGTACTGCTGCTCACCACACAGAATGTCAATCACTGAGACAGTGAATGTTTCCAGGGAAGACGTATTTAATTATGTGCTGCAGCCAAGGAGAACGGGAGATAAAGTCTCAAATTTGTCTCCCTGACCAACTACAATTAGAAAGGCTCATATATAATGAGGGAAGGAATTAAGGAGGAGTAAAGAAGCAATTATGAATGAGTGGGTCTGGCATCTTGTTTGGATATGGTGATCTGGTGAGTTGCAGTCCTTTGCCTGAGGATCTGTTTCCTGAGGAAGGAACTCAGATGAGACAAATGTAAATTTCAAGTTTTAAGACCTGAAGGGTCAATTTTCGTGCATATTCAGAAACTTAAATATTTCTATGGGACAGCTGGAACGGTTTCACTCCTGGTTATTTACTGAACTGACTTGAAAACTTGTACTCATAAAAACACCACACATATGTTCATAACATTGTTATAATTGCTTAAAACTTGAAGCAACACACATTTCTTCAACAAGTGAATGGATAAACAAACTGGTACATCAATATGGTGGAATATTATTCAACAATAAAGAAATGAACTATCAAGCCACAAAAAGTCCTGTATGAACCTTAAATGCATACTGCTAAGTGAGGGAAGCCATTCTGAAGGGACTGCATACTATATGAGTCCAACTATATGACACTCTGGAAAAGACAAAACGATAGAGAATAGAAATATCAGTGGTTGCCAGAGTCAGAGGGGAGGAGGTGAACCACAGGAGATTTTTAGGGCAATGAAGCAATTCTGTATGATACTGTAATGGTGTATACATGACATTATGTATTTGTGAAAACATAGAACATTACTGCACAAAGGGACAAAATTTTATGTAATCAATTTTAATCATTTAGGTAGTCAGGGAATCATAGGAATGCAGACTGTGACAAGAGAACCTAACTATATTACAAATGTAGGAAACAAACTCAAGAGTAGGGGAGAAAGGTACCAATCTAAATAACTTTGGAAATTACCGGAGTTTGTAAGACTAAAGGCAAAAGGAACTGCATGTAAGCCGTTCCTAGTTGATACAAGTTGCTTCCCATGGGGATTGTAGGGAAGTTTAAACATTCCCTCTGGAGGCTTGATAACTAAGTCTGCTGAAATGAACTGACAATAAACAAATTAATAAGAGAAAGACCATTTAAATTACATCCATGCACATGAAAGTCTCACAGAATATGAGACTCAAAGGAGGGGGCAAATGGTTAAAGGTTGTACAGCATAAAATGAATAGGGGCTTGAAGGGTAAGTGATGACAAGTTATGGGAGGAAAAGAGGAGGAACTGCATGGTGAACAAATATTGTCTTATGTAAATAAAGTCTCTCAGGTAATAAAATTTGTCTAGGAGTTGTTTATTGCTGCTGATAAATCTTTCCTGGTTGTTTGATGAAATTCTGAGAAAGGAGGCTCAAAACCCTTGTATTCCTTTTGGAAGAACTTCCCTCAGTCAGAGAAGGGAACATCAGGAGAGCCCCTCCCTGCACTTAGAGGAGCAGGGTGAGAAACAAGGGAAAGCCAGACAGGCCTGGATTCTCGAGCAGCTTCTAAGTTCTTTCAGTTTCCGTTCATTCAAAGTTCTTAGCATGCCAAAGGACCATACACTGGGGTATCATTTTCTGAGCCTTAACAGGGTACAATTCTGATATTAACAATTCTGCTGTTGCCTTACATGTATACTGAAATTAAACAAATTGATGGCAGATGGTGGGAGCCAGGTTTCCCACTGTTGGATTGGGAATTTACATTTAAGCAAAGGAAGGATGATCCATGTGGTAATGGATCAGTTGGAGACATCAGCATGAACTCATATTTAGCTTAAATATAGATACAGAAGGTTACATATAGAAATATTTCCCAATCAGTGTCTACATTACAGTTAGTATGCACATATGTATTTCCTTTCTTGATCAGCTGAGAGGGCCTAGAAGCAATGATGCTCCAGTAGCAAGGAGCCCACTTAGCACCCAGATCTTGATTTCTATGTCATTCTCCAAAAATAAAAAACCAGGGCTCTTGGGAGAAATGGCTAATTCTGCTACTAGAGAGGGAAATCAACAAGCTGAGACTGGAGCATCTTGTAGTGCCAGAAAATAAGGAAATCCTAAAAACAAACAAACATTGATGGGGCTGTCAAAGGAATATAGAAACCAACAGAAAGATCTCCTAGTGACCAAATCTGGAATAATTTGAGCAAGAAAATAAAGTAGTACCAGATTATAATCCAAAGTATAAAATATCTGTGAGTCCATACCGATATAAATAAATAATTGAAGCAATAAATAAATTGGGAAAAGACAAATCTAACTGCCCACGAGAATTCTAAATAACTCATGTAGCTACTGTGCCCACAAAAAAGAGGGGAACATAAATTCCTACTCCTTTAGTGTAGGCTATACATAGTGACTTCCTCCCAAAGAGTGAAGAATGGAAAGTTGAGGGTGGGGGAAGGGGAGGAGAGCAGAGTAACTTTATTCTGGGGAAACTTGGTAAATTACCTCAGCTAGGTGATCAAGGTCAATATGAACAATGATAAATCATATTAGTAGTATATGTGATTGACAGGATGTGATGAAGATGGTACATTAACTCTGTGGCCTTGCTCCCCAAAACCCATAACCAAAGAGTAATCATGAGGAAAACAATCAGATAAATTCAAATACAGGGTCATCCTACAAAATACTTGATCATTATTCCTGAAGACTGTCAAGGTCATCAAAAACAAGAAAAGCCTAAGAAACTGTCACAACCAAGAGGAGTCAAAGAAGACATGACAAGTAAATGTAATGTGGTGTCCTGGATGAGATTCTAGAACGAAAACAGGTAAAAGGAAAAATCTGAATCTACCATGGACTTTAGTTAATTATCTATCAATATTGGTTCTTAATTGTAACAAATGAATCATAATGTAATGATATGTATAATATATGTAATATACATTAATGATATGTATGTGTCAATACATAATAATATCTAATGATATGTAAAATAATGTAATATAAACATACCATAACTAAGGTTAGGGAAAACTGGCTGTGAGATATATGGGACGTTTCTGTATTATCTTCTCAATTTTATGTAAATCTAAAACTGTTCCACAAAAGTCTACTATAAAAGAAAATGTGCCAATGCCAGACATGGTAGTGCATGCCTGCATGCCTGCAGTCCCAGCTACTCAAGAGGCTAAGGTAGGAGGATCCCTTGAGCCCAGAAGCTCAAGGCTGTGGTGAGCTATGATCCTACCATTGCACTTCAGCCTGAGTGAAACAGGGAGATCTGCCTCAAAAAAAAAAAGAAAAAAGACAATTACAAGTGTTGACAAGGACGTGGAGATAGTGGAAGTCTCATATATTGCTGGTTGGTTGCAAAATTGTGCAACTACTTTGTAAAGAAATTTGGCAGTTTCTCAAAGTCAACATACAATTACCACATGTCCCAGTAACTCCACTCCTAGGTATAGATCCAATAGAATTGAAAACGTGCACTCAAACAGTGTATACACATCCAGCCTGGATGACACAGCAAAATGATGTCAAAAAAAAAATGCTCTAATGTTCATATAGCATTATTCATAACAACAAAAAGTGGACACAACCCAAATATTTGTTAGCCAATGAATGAATAAACAAAATGTAGTATCTGTACAGTGAAATATTATTTGGCCATAAAAATATGCACAAATATTCATATAACATTATAATAGAAAAAAAAGTAGACACAGCCCAAATATCCATTAGCTGATTGATGAATAAACAAAACGTAGTATCCATGCAGTGGAATATTGTTTAGTCACAATATTATTTGGCCATTCCATAAAAAGGAATAAAATACCAAAAAAAAAAAAATGCCCTGATATGGACGACCCTTGAAAACATTATGTTAAGTGACAGAAGCCAGACACAAAAGATCACATTTCTGGTATTCTGTTTTACATTAACTAGCTGGAATAGGCAATTCCATAAAGTAGATTAGTGGTTGCTAAAGCCAAGAGCAGAAAGGAGTATAGGAAATCACTGCTAATTACTAATAGGTAGGTGGTTTCTTTTGGGGGTGATATAACATTCTAGAATTAGTGGTGATGGTCGCACAACTTTTGATTACACTAAAAAACACTTTAATTAGGTGGATTTTATGGTATATGAATTATATCTCCAAAAAGATAAGAAAAAGAAGAAAAGGAAGGACGAGGTGGGAAAAATGAGGAGGCCAACAACATGATACCTCTGGCTTGGAAACTGGTAACTTGTAACTCGGAAGATTTGTTTCTGGAAGAACTCTTTAGGCCCCAGGAAAATGCTTCTCCACTTGCTTTCTGTCCTCAAACATGACTGTGCCTAATGTTCTGAGCCTTCGTGGGCTGGGCCATTACCACCATCAGAGTGACACTGCCTTGGAGTGCAGGGAGAATTTGGACAGAAGTGCTTAGTTAGATAACAAAAAAGACACATTAACTTGTCAGCTGTTCTTCTCAGCATAAATGTAACAGATTCATGAATAACAATGTATAGTTTTTAGTTCCTATTACCATTACTTAGAATTCCAATTCCTATTACTTTTAAATCTGTGTATGTGTAAGTCTAGACATTTGATACTCATTCTTCATATTACTGTATAGATATAACAGACGATGAAAATGACAGCATAAAGACTTTTTGTTTTCTGCAATAATAATTTACCAAATGTTCACACATGATACATAAATTTCATAGTTTGTTTTCAACTCTGTCTCAGCAGAGTGAAGCTTTCTCAAATTGAAATTAATTTTTTAAAAAACCATCAAAGAACTACACTTACTGAAGAAGGATAGTCTTATTTGGTATCATTGTTAATAGAACACCAACTATGTGAAAAAAGAATTTTTTTAATGTAGACCCAAAAGTGACTGAGGCAGGTCTCAATCAATGAGAGGTTTATTTTGCCAAGGTTGAGGATGTACCAAGGAAAACCATAAATCACAAGAGCATCTGTGACCTATGATTTTTCCAAAGGGGATTTTGTGAACTTGGATATTGAAAGGGGAAAACATAGCAGGAGAGAGGACAAAAAGAGATGGGAGTGAGGGTGGGCAGTGAGGCAGGTGATTACATTCTTGTGAGACTCTGATTAGCTTCACTAAATCTACATTTTACATGTGAAAAGTGGGAGTGGGAGCAGTCAATTATGCATTGTCTTGTGTCAGTAAATCTACATTTTTACATCAGATGAAGTAAACGTGAAAAGAGGGAGCAGAGGAAATGAGGCTATGACACGGGGTTGTGAAATTACAGTTAACTGTTTGTGCTCAAAAGGAATACAGTATTGGTGATTCCCAAGTTAACTTCCCAAGCTCATCTTTACCTTTGGCATAGTGAGTTTAGGGGTTCTGTGATTCTACTTTTCTTTTACACTTCCCCCCCGTATTATTCCATTTTCATGCTCCTGATAAAGACATATCTAAGACTGGGAAATTTATAAAGGAA
The DNA here is from genome assembly GCF_009761245.1 of Sapajus apella. Taxonomy (NCBI): domain Eukaryota; kingdom Metazoa; phylum Chordata; class Mammalia; order Primates; family Cebidae; genus Sapajus; species Sapajus apella. The sequence continues at coordinate 30,535,365 of NW_022436963.1, forward strand.
AAGAGGTTTAATGGACTCACAGTTCCACTTGGCTGGGAAGGTCTCACAATCATGTTGAAAGGTGAAAGGCATATCTTACACAGCAGCAGACAAGAGAGACTTTGTGCAGGGAAACTCCCCCTTCTAAAACCATCAGATCTCTTTATATACCATCACAAGATTAGCATGGGAAAGACCCATCCCCATGATTCAATTACCTCCCACCGGGTCCCTCCCATGACACATGGGAATGGTGGGAGCCACAACTCAAGATGAAATTTCTGTGGGGACACAGCCAAACCACATCACCCCTGCTCTTCAAAATCTTTTAAAGAAAATACTGTAGAAGAAAATGAGACTCTGCCCATGGGTTTGGTCTGATCCTTCATCAGTAGGATGATTTATTCCTAGAAAGTTAATTTCCACATGGCTAGGAAGGCTCATATCCCAAAGAGAAAGATGGGGGAGAAAGAGAGAAAGAAAAAAAAAGGACAAAAAAAAAGAAAGAAAAGAATGAAATAAAGAGAAAAGGGACCATGGACAAATTACAGCAACAAAGGGAAAGCAATCCTGGAAAACCAATTCAGGCTATACTACTGAAAGTCCATACATCAGAGGCAGGCATGAAGGTGGCATATATGTATGTGTATAGATACACACATACACACACACACATGTATACACAGAGGTTGTTGTTATTTCTCCTGAATTTTAAGTTGTCTAAGTTCAGTTTGAAAGGCTTTAAGGAAAGCACAGTTTTAGTTTCTAGTAATTCCAAGTCAGAAAAATGGGATTAAAAAAATTGAAAATATTAGCATGGAGACAGGTAGTCAGGAAAGAACTCAGAATCCAGTCCAAATAAGCTGTAGACAAATAATGAAAACTGAAAAAAATGAATAAAGCTAGAACTTAATGGGTATACTATAGTGATATCAGCTCACTGCAACCTCCGCCTCCTGGGTTCAAGTGATTCTCCTGCCTCAGCCTCCCAAGTAGCTGGGATTACAGGCATGCACCACCACACCTAGCTAATTGTTGTATTTTTAGTAGAGATGGGTTTTCACCATGTTGGCCAGGCTGGTCTTGAACTCCTGACCTCAGATGATCTTCCCACATCACCCTCCCAAAGTGCTGGGATTACAGGCATGAGCCACTGTTCCCAGCCATCTTTTGCAACACGTTTCTCTCTCAGTCGTTTATTTTTACTAAAGACAAATCACAGAAGGACCAATTTATTTGCAAAAAGTTTTAGTCTCGTTACAGTTGACCTGATTAGTTGCATAAAGGACAGCAAGAATAATTATTGGTAAACAGGCTTTCTAATATTGGCTTTCCTGGAACTTTTTCATAAGGAATCTCAGGTTAGACTTTTAAAGGCTTCTTAAGCACAGCCAAGGATTTATCTATGCCTGCAGATACCTGTCTCAATTCCTCTCTTCTTGAGGTCCTGCAATAACATGAGATTCCTGGGCCTGTCAGAAAATGACATTCTCTACTTACCACAGGTCAATAACCCTGTAAAGGAATTTCATAAACAATGTACAAGGCCAGTTTTTCCAAGGGGCTTTTTATTTTTAGACAGAGTCTCACTCTGTTGCCTAGGCTAGAGTGAAGTCATGTGATCTCGGCTCACTGCAACCTCTGCTTTCTGGGTTCAAGCGATTCTCGTGCCTCAGCTTCCTGAGTAGCTGAGACTACAGATGCATGTGACCATGCCTGGCTAATTTTTTTGTGTTTTTAGTAAAGACATAGTTTCACCTTGTTGCCCAGGCTGGTCTTGAACTCCTGAGCTCAGGTGATCTGCCTTCCTCAGTCTCCCAAAGCACTAGGATTATAGACATGAGCCACTATGCCCAGCCTCCAAGGGGCTTTTATTGGCTCTCTAACATCATTTCAATTTCTCAGAGCATTCTGGTCCTACATGAAAATATGCCATTCCAGTCAAAGTTTTGGTAAAATAACCAATGTCTACAATTATATCCTATTCCAAAAGAAAACAGATTCTTATCGAACTTATGCAACTAACTATATTGCTATAAATTAGGAATACATACAAATATTTTCTAAATTTGGGAGAAATCAGGTAGAGAAAAGGAAATTATGCTTCAAATTTAACTCACAAGGGTATACTTTACAAAACTGTTAAAAGCTAAAAATAGATCATTTTTTTCTTGACTAAAAAAACCAAAAGCATCAGCAATGTTTCAAACAAAAAAAGTCATAAAAACATTATTTCAGTACTCTATTAGTTCAGTCCTGTGCAATTAACTCATTCCATTTGATTGGGGTTAGCAATCCTCATGAATATATTAGATCTCCAATGAGAATCCTGGAAATTTTCTCTCTGGCCCCATGGCACAATGTCTAAAATTATCAGAAATAAGCATTTAAGAGCACCCAGCAGAGTATTTTCCATAAACTTCCCAAAGAAGCAAGTCTCTTGGGGGGTTTGTTTTTTGTTTTTTACTGTAGCTGACTATAAAGAGCTTTTTGGGAAGAATCAAAGTAAAACAATAATTATCTGTGTATGACAAAAGTCATACGACAGTCATGGTTAAAGACACAATTGTCAAGGAAATTTGGTTGTCTTTTTGATATATAACAATTTAACATAATATAATTATAGCTGATAACATTAAGACAACAGAATTATAGGAATCTCATACAATTTTAGAACACATAGTAATAACATATAAAATATAACCCAAAGAAAGTTAAACATTATTTCCTATTTTACATTTCTTGTATGATTTTTAACATATCAAAAAAACTCAATATGTCTCCTTTGGCTTAAGGGGACTTAATATCTTAAAAAGTTAATGAGATAAAAAAGAATTTAGAACTTGAAATATTTCTTTTGGAAAATTTGTTAAATATCAAAGCTTAAAGCACTTGATATCACAAAATAAAAATGCAGGTCATTGTAAAATAAGTCATTTGTTTAGCCAAATGATATTTCAAGGATTTTAAAGGCAAAAATCACTGCACTCAGCAGCTCATGCTTGTAATCTCAACACTTTGGGAGGCCAAAGTGGGAGGATCACTCAAGACTGGGAGTTCAAGACTTGCCTGTGCAACATAGTAAGGCCCTTTCTGTACAAAAATACTTAAAAATTTGCTGGATGTGGTGGTGGGTGCCTGTAGTCCCAGGTGCTTAGGAGGCTGAGGTGAGAGGACTGCTTGAGTCTGTAGGTTCAGGCTGTGATAAGCCATGATTGTGACACTGTACACTCCAGCCTGGGTGACTGGCAAGACCCAGTCTCAAAATAAATAAATAAATATAAATTTTAAAAAATAAATGAATAAAAATATTTATTGAATAAATTAAGCAAAACTTTTACTGTTTAATGTCATGGAGACTCAGTTTCCCATACAATACAGTCTAAATAAGATAGCATATTAGTCACTTCTCATGCTTCTAATAAAGACATGCCTGAGACTGCATAATTTATAAAGAGAAAGAGGTTTAATGGACTCACAGTTCCATATGGTTGTGAAGGCCTCAAAATCATGGCTGAAGGGAAAGGGGGACCATGCACATCTTACATGGTGGCAGGCAAGAGAGCTTGTGCAAATAAAACCATCAGATCTCACGAGACTTATTCACTACCATGAGGATAGTATGGGGGAAAGTGCCTCCATGATTCAAGTATCTCCACCTGTCCCCACCCTTGACACATGGGATTATTATTTGTGGTGAGATTTGGGTGGGGACATAGCCAAACCATATCATTCTGCCCCTCACCCCTATCAAATCTCATGTCCTCACATTTCAAAACCAGTCATGCCTTCACCATAGTCCCCCAAAGTCTTTACTCATTCCAGCATTAACCCGAAAGTCCAAGTCCAAAGTCTCATTTGGTGAAATCATATGTGAAAGGCAAGTCCCTTTCACCTATAAGCTTGTAAAATCAAAAGCAAGATAGCTACTTCCCAGATACAGTGGGGGCACAGGCAAAATCAAGATAGCCACTTCTTGGATACAATGGAGATATTTGGAATGGGTAAATACACTCATACCAAATGGGAGAAATTAGCCAAAATAAAGGGGCTACGGGCCCTATGCAAGTCCAAAATCCAGCAGGGCAGCCAAATCTGAAAGCTCCAAAATGATATTATTTACTTCATGTCTCACATCCAGGTCATGCGGATACAAGTGGTGGGTTCCTGCTAGGAATACTCTGGACCCCTCTGTGGTGACTGAGCAACCCCAGGCTTCTGGAAGAATTGGCAAAGCCTGAACTATCTGAAATAATCAGAAGAAATTGTTGTTGATTTTTAACTTGTAAACTCTCTTAGAATTTGGTTTCCCCAAAATGAGTTATTTGCTTTGTGATGCTTGTTACTTATTGTTTGAGAAAATGAAGAATAACATGAAAAGCTGAGATGTGACTTGTAACTTTGGCTCTACTGAGATGTGACTTGTAACTTTGGCCCTGCTGAACTGCAACTTGTAACTTTGGCTCTGCTGAACTGTTCTGGTAAAAACAGAAACTCTGTGAAAGGGACTAACCACATAGCTTGACTGCCAGAGAGAGATGACAGCATGTAATAGTCTTCTCGTTGCAGAGTCTATAAATGGATGTGTAATGGAGAGGCTTATTACTTAGATTTCTTTCCCAGGAAAGGCATATTGACTATGGCCCTGGAAAGGAAATGCGACCCTTATGGAGAGCCTATAAACAGATGCATGAGGGGCGTCTGGCATGAGGAAAAACTTCTGTGGTTGAGATAAGGATGTAAAAGTCTTTCTTCTCCCACTGCTCCTCCAGGCCTGCATGGAGGCCCCCTCCTCTTGCAGCTTTGTGGTCAGGGTGGTTGTCCTGTGTCAGATCCTGTTCCCCCTGCAGCTGTGAGCCCAATGTGTTCTTGCAGATAACATAAGTTTATGTTTAACCTATATTCTTGCTAACGTGTATGATTTCTATGCTGACATACAGAAAGTTATCTTTACATTGTTCTGCTTTTAAAATACCACGTTGTGATTTTTGTGCACCAGTTTTTGCAAATGTATTCTTTTTGTATAATTATCATTGAAACTTTGTGTAACATCACTCCGCCTCCCCTACTGAAAGAGCATAATAAAAAACTAAGGTTTTCAGGGGAATGTCAGACATTCATGGAGTGGCATTATGTGGTATCTCCCCTGGGCCCAGCTTTAAGGAAAACTTTTCCTTATCTCTCTTTCTTTTTCACCAACCACTAGATCACTTTGAGAGACCTTAAACCCATATTGATATATTGGGAGCTGGTCTTGCCAATAGGTTCCCATGGTCTTTGGCATCTCTGGCCTGTGGCTTTGCAGGGTATAGACCTCCTCCTGCTATTTTCACAGGCTGGTATTGAGTGTCTGTGACTTTTCCAAGTGCATGGTGCAAGCCGTTGGTGGATCTACCATTGGGATCTGGAGGATGGTAGATCTCTTCTCATAGAACATTAAGCAATGCCCCAGTGGGGACACTGTGTGGCAGCTCCAACCCCACATTTCTCTTTCACACTGCTGTACCAGAGGTTCTCCATGAGGGCTACACCCTGCAGCATACTTCTGCCTGGACATCCTAGCATTTCCATACATCTTCTGAAATCTTGGAGGATGGTTCCAAAACCTCAATTCTTGACTTCTGTGTATCCACAGGCTCAACACCACATGAAATCTGCCCAAGCTTGGGGCTTGCACCGTTTGAAACAATGCCCTGAGCTCTATATTGGCCTCTTTTAGCCATGTCTGGAGCAGTTGGAACACAGAGCACCAAGTACCCAGGATGCACACAGCACCAAGGCCCTGGGCCCAGTCCACAAAACCATTTTTTCTTTGTATGCCTCCAGGCTTGTGATGGAGGGGCTGCCATGAGGACTTCTGACATGCCCTGGAGACATTTTCCCCATTGTCTTGGCAATTAACATTTGGCTCTTTGTTTCTTATGCAAATTTCTGCAGCTGGCTTGAATTTCTTTTTAAAAAATTTGTTTTTCTTTTCTATCACATCATCAGGCTGTTAATTTTCCAAACTTTTATGCTCTGCTTTCCTTTTAAACATAAGTTCCAATTCCAAACCATATATAAATGAGTATATAAAACTGAATGCTTTTAACAACACTCAAATCACCTCTTGAATACTTTGTATTTCTTAGAAATTTTTTCCACTATATACCCTAAATCATCTCTCAACTTCAAAGTTCTGTAAATCCAGTGCAGGGTCAAAATGCCACTAGTCTCTTTGCTAATGTCTAAGAGTCACCTTTGCTCCAGTTCTTAACAATTTCCTCACCTGAGACCAACTCAGCCTGGAATTTATTGTCCACATCTCTATCAGCATTTTGGTCAAAGCCATTCAACAAAACTCTAGGAAGTTTCAAACTTTTCCACATCTTCCTTTCTTCTTCTGATCCCTCCAAACTGTTCCAGACTCTGCCTGTTACCCAGTTCCAAAGTCTCTTACACATTAATGGTTATCTCTACAGCAGCACCTCACTCTACCAGTACAAATTTACTGTATTAGTCAGTTCTCATGCTGCTAATAAAGACACGCCTGAGACTGTATAATTTATTCTTTTAAAAAAAGGTGTTTAACGGACTCACAGTTCCACATGGCTAGGGAGGCCTCAGAATCATGTCTGAAGGCAAAGGCAAAGGAGGAGAAAGGCACATTTTACATGATAGCAGGCAAAAGAGCATGTGCAGGGCAACTCCCATTTATAAAACCATCAGATCTCATGAGACTTATTCACTACCATTAGAACAGTATAAGGGAAACTGCCTCCATGATTCATTTTTCTCCTCCTGGCCCCCACCCAAAATAATGGCCAATATTGGGATTATTACAATTCAAGGTGAGATTTGGATGGAAACACAGCCAAACCAAATCAGATGGTATGAAGCCAGATGTATTTGTCTTTTGCTTGCCTTTTTTTTCAGCTCATTCAAAAGATAAATGTTTTACCATCTCTTAGTAGTTCTCGAAAATTTTATTTAAAGAGAAAACCCAATTTTACCTTTATATTAGTGTATTATTAATGCTGAAGCCAATTTTTATTAAAATATTGTCAATAAATCTATCTCAATTTCAATCAGTTTGATCATAAGGAAATATTTTCATAAGTTTTTTTTATAACCTTTTTACAATTTTCTATTAAAGAACCAATGAATGCTCCTGTAAAACTGTTACTCCAACACAAGGGCCTAGACTCTAACATCAATGTGCTTTTGATATTAATGTTTAATGTAAAGGAAAAGTAAATAATGCTTTTTAAATTTTAGCCAACTTAATTTCACATAGAATTCCTTTCACAAGGTCAGTCTTCCATAAACCTTCTACAACTTGCTTAAATCTTCAGTTTTGTCCTGTGGTCTTAATTTAGGACAATAATTTACCTTATTTTCCAATCTTTTATATATTTTTTAGCTTTATCTGTCCTTATTTTGGTCCTTTAATTTAAAAAAAAAAACACCTTTAAACAAGGGAAAATTATTTTCCTTTTAACAAAAATCACATTTTCATGCCTTCTGATAACTTTTTTTAACCAAAAACACATCCTATCTTCCTTACTTTCCATGAATAATTTTTCCCTTGTATTTAGTAATGTTAATTATACACAATTTATTACAATGTCAACTATTAGTAACTCTTATTTTTAGTGAAAACTTAGGAGGTAAGCAGTTTTAATTTTGTACCAGATGCAAAGTCCAGAACAAAGGACAATGCACAGAGCTAGGCCTCATCACATCCAAAAGGTAAATCTAAAGACATAAGATTGGGCACAGTGGCTCACCCCTGTAATCCCAGCACTTTGGGAGGCCAAGGCAGGTGGATCACCCGAAGTCAGGAGTTCAAGACCACCATGGCCAACATGGCAAAACCCTGTCTCTACTAAAAATACAAAAACAAACAAAAAATAGCTAGTCACGGTCGCTTGTGTCAATAGTCCCAGCTACCCAGGTGGGTGAGGGAGGAGAATTGCTTGGACCCAAAAGGTGGAGGTTGCAGTGAGCCAAGATGGCACCACTGCACTATAGCCTAGGTGGCAGAGTGAGACTCCATCTTGAAATAATAAAATAAATAAATAAATCTAAGGACATAAGTTTATAGATGAGTTGGGTATCCAAACAAATCATAGAAGAAAGTTTATGCCTTGAAACATCTGGTAGAGATAGTATCTGTTCAATAGATTCAGACAAAATGTCTAAATTGAATTCTGAAGGCTTTTTAAATTTTATCAATAATTTTTAAACTGTCTTAATTTACTAAAGATTAATAAAGCCAGGTAAACTACAAGACATTTGAATTAAAGTTTCTATTTTTGTGATAACATTTGATTTAAGCACTTTTTTATTTAAGCCAATTAATTAGAGCTTTTTTATATGTTTTGGTAGTGAAACATCACATAGACATTATATGTATAAACACATAGACAGAAGTAGATCTTATATATTTATAAGATTCTTCATTTGCCAGTTTTCAAAATCTCAACTCTACTTTAGACTGTCAGTCTCCTGATTACCTGTTTCCTGCCCTAAACAATTGTTAGCCAGGCAACCTTAAATTTGCATTTCTAAAAGGATAGCTCTTATGTGAAACAAGGAAGAAAATGTATACCTCAAAGCACAGGGCCAAGGAATTTAGGCCTAAATACTGTATCATTGTTTGCTCAAACGAATAGGGGAAAAGGATATGAGCAAAAGTTCAATTAAGATGCCAGGAAAAGTACCTTAAGCAAAGGTACTTGTAACTTTAAAACAATGGTAAATTTTTCTAATGTATACTGGCAGATACCCTTACAAAATTGGAATTTTCTTAAAGATGATTTTTTTACAAAGGAGTTTAAAGATAGCCAGCTAAATGCCTGAAAGTTGTATTTTGGATTTTTGGCTTAGCTTGTTTTCTTAATTAGATTACCAGCCTCATGGTACAGACAGGAGACAGGGAAATACTGGGTAGTAGAGGGCAGTTCCCTGGCAAAGGCCCCACCCTCAAGCCTGGTTACCCATGGCTCTCAGTGAGAACAGGCATTGAGACGTAGACCACCACCTGTGGAGGTCTGGCCTGCAGACCCCGACTCAACTCAACGACAGAAGAATAAATACACTCTCACACAATTACAGTGATTCAAAGGGGCTGGGCATGGTCATTGTCTGCTTTCAGAGGGCGAACTGCAACCAAGACTCCCTCTCCAACCACACATTTATTCAGTAAAAGATTTCATAACAGAGGTTCTAAGTCAACACACTTGTGGTTAATTAACATGGTTTAAAGAGTGGTTTTACAAATGGTAAAAGTTTTAGGTTCTGAGCCCAAAGTAAACACTATGAATGGGTAATTCCCCTTTGATCTCTCCCTGAGAGGACCATCCAGCACAAAGTTTACATGAGTAAACAGAGTAGAGACAAAGGGATGTGGGATAAATAGATTTAAACTGGGAAAGCCTTTTATCATCCCAATCTTTTCCCTAATGATGGACCAGCCGCCTTCAGCCTGTCCCAATAAAACCTTTCAGCCTTCCAAAATGTTTAAGACTAATCTATAACTTTCCTGTATATTTCTTTAATATTTTGCCAGCCATCCTGAGTGAATCTCAACAAGGCATTCCTGTTTTTGTGTCACAAAAGTTGCCTTTTGGCCCACTACACTCCCTATCCTGTATCCATATAAACCCCAAACCCCTGGCTCCAGGTGAGGACAAGCAGACAAATGGCAGAACAACATGGCAGAGAAGGAGAGAAGAGAAGAAACATTAGGAAGAGTTTGGCTGGGGACAATCAGCCACTGGATGGCCAAACTCCAGGGGAAGATCATTTTCACACTCCATCTCCTATCCAGCTCCTCATTAATCCTGCTGAGAGCAACCTCCACCCCTACTAAAATCCCACATTCACCAACTTTCAAGTTTGTGTGTGACCTGATCCTTCCAGGATGCTGGACAAGAGCTCAGGATACAGGAAGCTGTCACACTTGTCCTCTGCCCTTGCAGAAAGGCAGAGGGTCTACTGAGCTGGTTAACATGTAAGCCATCCATGGACAGCAAGGCTAAAAGAGCGCCCTGTAACACACTCACACCTGGGCTCCTGCACCTGTTCCCCCTCCCATAAGGGGTTTGAGCAGCAGCGGTGACCAAACAGATGTGCCACAAACCTGTCACACGTCCTCCAGGGGGTACCAGGGAATTAACTCTACCGCTTCATCAGGTGGAGTCATTTAGTGAATACAGAAAGGAAAGCATGCAATTTTTAGGGCCTAATATTTAAATATGTGAGATGCAAGCATAACTGGAAAGCAGAACACAGGTCCCCCCAAATCTCAAGGATCCCATTTTTTATACCAAATGCTGGATCCCAAAAAAGAGGGAAAAGTCATGGGACAAGACAGTACAATGCTCCCACAGCGCACCTTACTGCAAGTACATTTCTTCAAGTCTGGTGGACAACTCAACCCCAATCAGCCCGTTTTGTGATCAGCCCATCTATCCATGGGATGATGACTCAGGGCAATGAAGATGGCAAAGAAGAAGGAGGAAGAGGGTGGAGTAAATATAAATAGAAGAACAATTTTTTTCAAAGGAAGCAAACAAAGATACTAAGCCCATAATTTTTTTTTTTTTTTAAGTTTTAGTTGACCAGGCAGGGTGGCTCACACCTGTACTCCCAGCAGTTTGGAAGGCTGGGGTGGGAGGATTACTTGACACCAGAGGTTTAAAAGCAGCCTGAACAATATAGTAAGACCCTGTCTCTACAAAAAATACTTAAAAATTAGCCAGATGTGGTGGTGCACATCTGTGGTCTCAGCTACTGAGGAGCTGAGGTGGGCAGATCACTTAGCTCAGAAGATAGTGGGTACAGTGAGCCATGGTTGTGCCACTGCACTCTAGGCTGGGAAACAAAGCAAGACTCCATCTTTAAAAAAAAAAAAAAAAGTTTTAGTCAACAAAAAAAAAAAAATCCCAAAAATAGGATCTAAAAGCTGTTGAAAGCATAAAGGTTGGATATCAGCTTTTAATTAAATTGACTTCTAACCATAGAGCTCTTTTAAAAAATCAAATCAAATCTATTATTATCAGATTTTAGCTAGGACAAACAGTTGATTTTTTTGCTTTTGAACTTCTTTAGCAAAGATATCTTCTCAACTGTTTTAACCAAGGTTATAACGACCCCAGACACATGAGATGTCTCCAAAGAGGTGGCAAGCGGTTTTTTACAAGATCCAGAATCACCCCAAAGACCACCCAGAGAAGGAAAATTTCACTATCCATAAAAGAGATATAGACCACATTTCTGTTAGGCCATGTTCTCTAGGGTCTTAGCTTCTCCGCTGGCTGTCCACACACAATGGCTCAAAAGCCTTGTGTGCCCCTCAACAGACAGAAGAAAACAGGAAATCAAAAGCTTCCCAAGGAAAGGGAAAGGATCGATAATAAATTGGTACCCCAAAAGACATTCACACAAACATTAAACCAATTCCCTGACCAGGAATCAAACCTGTACAGTGGAGATAAAACTGCAGAATTTTAACTATTTGGCCATAAGGTGGAGTGCCCTTTGCTGTTCCCAGATTAAGAAATAAACTCAAACCCTGATGGGAATTTTAACTACCAGAACTATTTTACATCAGACTATTTTGCCCTCACTTTAGTCAAGAGAATTTTTTAGGCTAGCCCTGACACTACTATGTGTCTTTTTAAAATTTTAATCTTTTCATTAATTGCTTAGTATAAGAGATCTCTAAAATCTTTAACAGCACAAAATGAGAGTCTGGGTAGGCAGTCTTATATAAATAAAACCTCTCAGGTAGTCAAATTTGGATTTTTCTTAACCAGCTAGGGATTTTAGAGGTAGAACTTGTCTTTCTGCAGCTGCAGAGACTTCAGTTGACATAAGAGGATACCAGAAGTTGGTCAAATCTAACAAAAGATGGACAGAAATAAACAAAAAAAAAAAAAGAGAAAAAAGTGATCTCTGCCTGTAGCCTAGCCACACTACCATCAATTACTCACAATGCATTTTCCACCTTTAAACTCTTTGATGACTGCTCATCACTCTCAGGATGATGCCCAAACTTCTTAACAAGACCGGACGGCCACTACCAACCTATTCACCTTACCTCTTACAATTTACATATAGCCTAGATCTCTGGTCATAAGGAGAAGTGATAGCCAGCTGACAATTAACTTTGACCTGCAGCCCAAAATGAAACCCCAAATTAGCCCCTTACCTGGAGATGGGGTCTAAGCTAAAGGCTACTCTCCACCATCACAGAAGTGGGAAATTCATCTTCCTCGTTGGAAGTAAACAAAACTCCCATAAAGGAGTTCTGCAACAGAACTCCTTTATGGACCTCCCCCAGATTTTCAGATCTCAACTGAAAATTTGGGGGAGGTCAGGGACCTCTGAAGGGAGAAGTTTCCAGGCCTCAGCAAATCATCCTAAAGGTCACAGAAATAAAAATAGCCCCAGCCAGTACCAGGCATTGAAAGGAGAGCTGCTGCTGGTCAAGGGCCAATTCTACTCACAGAATCCCTCTGTGGTTACCAAAATGGAAGCCAAAAAGGGACTGAGTCAGGTTTCAAATGATTTGAGGTTTATTTTGCCAATGTTAAGGATGTGTCCAGGAAGAAACACAAATCCCAGGAGTGTCTTTGACCTATTATTTTTTTAAAGAAAATTTTGTGAACTTTGGTATTTAAAAGGAGAAAGCACAAACAAGAGGGGAAAAAAGGAGATGGGAGGAAGGGTAGGCAGTGAGGCAGATGCTTACAGTCTTGCGAGGCTGTGATTAGCTTCACTAACTCTACATTTTACATGTGAAAAGAGGGAGTGAGGGCAGTCAATTGTGCATTGTCTCATTCTCAGTGAATCTACATTTTGCATCAGATGAAGTAAGCAGGTGAAAAGAGGCAGTAGAGAAAATGAGGCTATGACACAGGGTTGTGAAATACAGCTGTGTATTTGGGTACAAAAGGAAAGCAGTATTGGTGGCTCGATTCCCTAGCTTAACTTTCCCTTGGGCATAGTGAGTTTGGGGTTCTGAGATTCTACTTTTCTTTTACAATATCAACACAATTTATGATTTTGCTGAAAGGAAGCCAAGGTGAACAAATTTTATGGAAAAATATATGATAATTTATTAATCAGATAGGTCATTATTTTATTACCTATCCAAATATCACCAGCTCAGTTGAATGCCCAGGCATGATCAAAGATAATTCAATTTAGAGACATTTGATATTTTGTCAACTTTCAGTTACACAAAAACAATAGTTTCATACATGGTTTTCATTCTTGTGGTTATGAAGATACTTTCATCAAACTGGGAGAATGCAAATTACTTGATGTACTGAATAACCATCTCTACCATGTACCATTTGCTAATTTTTCTTAGTCCTCTAGTCCAGACATATTCAATGCTCCCTAATTTATAAGGGCAGCCAATTGCAAACTGCTGATCCCACTAATTCCAACTGTAGGTGAGGAAGGAGACCCAGGCATGTAGCATCACCTCCCACTTGACTTCCACGCTGCATTTTAATAGAAGAAAAGCCTGGCTGACTGGGTGCTCCTTAAATCGCCTTCCTGTAAATAGTGGGCATAGTGTGGGGGAATCTCTCCAGAAGACATTGTTTTTACTTAAATAAGATCAAACCTCCACCCCACTCCTCCATCGACCAAGACCCTTTCATATGTGATTCCTAAAACTGTAAACGCAAGGCCCTTTCACTTGTAATTTCTAAGGCTGTAAACCTAAGATTCTTTCATGTGTAATATCTAGAGTGTAAGCCTATAGAAAGGCAGAGCTTCTCTTTGTTAGGTGAGCTTGGTCATTTAGACAAATTGTCACCTGGCTCCCGGCCGTAATAATGGTAATAATAATAAACACCTCTTCCTTCCCAGTTTGGTGTTCCAGAGGTCTGTTTCTTGTGGCCGATCCTGCTTCATAAGGTCTGACCGCCCCCAGCACAGCATAGTGACCCCCCTGACCTGCACATACACCTCTGGAGGGCCTTCCAGAATTAGAAAACCTGAAATAGCTGGAAGATCATGAAAAGTGGAAGAACTATCAACGCCTGCGGCACCTAACTAACCTGAGATGTTCTTCTATTTTTTCTTATTCTGGCCTCTATTGACAAGGCCATTGGACTTTGTAACCAACCTTGGTCAACCTCGTGACTCCACACCCTACAACCCCCTCCCAGCTTGCAAAAAAAAAAAAAAAACCACCCTAAACTGTAACTTCTGTTACTTTCCACTGTTTACCCCAAACCTATAAAACCAACTCCTATCCCACCGCCCTTCCCTGACTCTCTTTTCAGACTCAGCCTGTCCACACGCGGGTGAATAAACAGCCATGTTGCTCACACAAAGCCTGTTTCAGGGGTCTCTTCATTCAGAGTGCATGTTTTAACACCAACTTTACATGCTCTTACACTTGCCTTCTTTGCAAAACAATCTAGATTTTCTTTATCCTGGTTTATTTTTTGGATATTGCTGGGATTTCCCATACTCTATCTCTTATGCTTCTTGTTTACATAGACATGAGGCAGCTAAAATAGCAAGAGAGCCAGCAATATATGCTACTTTTCTGTCTCTTTTCCTTCTCTCCCTCCCTTCCTTCCTTCTTTTCTCCTTTCCTCCCCATTCCTCTATTTATTCATATTTGCTGTCAGCCAGCTATCCATCACTTCCATCACCCTGCTGCCCCCCTTGTCATTCATCTTCCTGCAGCCAGCTGCCCAGCCTCATCCTCACTGCTACACCCCTGGTAATTACTTGATTACTGAATGGCCATTTCTACCACGTACCACTTTGTCAACTTCTGTTAGTCCTGTGGTCCAGGTATATTTAATGCTCCCGAATTTATAAGGGAGCCAGTTACAAACCGCTAATTCCACTAATTCCAACCTCACATGCCCACAGCCTCTGCTCACGATGGTTCCTAACTGAGCAGCCCACATTCCACCCTCCCTCCATCCCTTGACCACTTTCCTCCTCTTTCCTAACTTGCCACTACTTCAAAGCATTTGTGCATAGTAGGTGGGTACAGAAAAGTGCTTTCAAAGGAATCTAAAACCTATTTCTCCTATCCCGCATTGAATATAATTGAATTTCTCCAATTAGAATATTCATTTGCCCTCAGTTTTACAAAGCGGATTTGTTTTTGTTGCTTATTTTGGAAATGTTTTCTTGCCAACCTGTATCTTCTACCCAGCTCTTGAAAATAACTTCCTTTCCCTTTCCTCTCCTTATCTCCCTCCCAGTCAACCCCCAATCACAGACATCCTCAGCTTTTTCAAGGATAAAAATCAAGGGCAGCCCAAAGATTAATCATTAATCTTTAACAGATGCCAGACCTCCCCTTGATCCCAACTTGCTTTGCAGAAATTGCTCTCAAATTTTTGACTAGTTCAAAAATGAATTTTGGCAATTAAATTACCAATTTTTTTTTTTAGTAGTAAGAATATTTTAGAGCTTGGCACAGTGGCGCATGCCTGTAATCCTTGCTACTCAGGAAGGTGAAGCAGGAGGAGGATAGTTGAGCCCCGGAGTCTAAGTCTGCAGTGAGCTACGATCATACCACACACCACACACTCCAGGCTGGCGGACAAAGTGAAACACAGTCTCTAAAAAAAAACAACTTTAAAATAAAGTAATATTTACTATTACCATCTAAGGCATCTTAGCATCTTGACACAGGGAAGGTCTCTTAAAAATCTCCCAACGGCCGGGTACAGTGGCTCATGCCTGTAATCCCAGCACTTTGGGAGGCTGAGGTGGGCGGATCACCTGAGGTCAGGAGTTCAAGACCAGCCTGACCAACATGATGAAACCCCATCTTTTTTTTTTCTTTCATCAAATGCATGTTTAATAAACAAATGAGTTGTTGTTATGAAGCCCCATCTTTAAAAAAAAAATCTTGTAACAGTTCTTAAAATAAAGTCAGTGTGGCTTTATCAACAACATGGCACCTTATCAGCACTTTGGAATTCTGGTTGAACCACCTTGTCACCAAAACAATTCATTCATTCATTTACAAATGTTTGTCAAGAACCTAGTATGTGTTAAGTGGGGTGAAGTGGAGTTCATGAGCTCATAATTCATTCAACAAATGTTCTCGAGCATCTACTATGTTACATTCTGGAGAAATCAGGACCCCAGGCAATTTTCATTCTCAAAGAGTTCACAATCTCATAAGGGAAAAACCACAACAAAATTTGAATAACAGAGTCTACATACTAGGTATACACAAAGGCATATACAAAGGTATACACAACCTAGTACATAGATAGAATCCTTAGTACATGGAGTCTTCCATCAGGTCTTTGAGCCCCTATAATTTAGTGTATGCGTGCAAGTTTGGTATTCGTGTGATTGAGTTTTGCCTAGCTACTCTATGAGACAGTAAGCTCCTGCAGACTGGGACCAGGTCTGTCTTTGCTCACCAGTGCCTCTCCAGCACTGAATGGGTATTGTTGACTGAGCCAGCTAATGATAGTGTCATGGGCCACACATTAACTTTACAATCAAGTTCAAATTATTTATTTGGGGACCTTAATGCCTTCCACAAAACTACTATTTCAGCAATATCCCACTACTCCCTCATCGTTCTGTAACCTAGCCCATTTATCTGGCACTCCTACTCCTAATGGGACTTAGGATATGTTTCACTCATGCTGCTTTCCTCTCTTGAGAAACCTCCCATGTCCAATCTTTCCACTCCTCCCTTCATTGCTTATTGACTTCTTCTCCATCCTCTTTAAAGTATTGACTTGTCCCATTTTCCTTGTGAAGTATGCCCCCACAGCTCAGGAGGTACCCAAGGAAGCAGTCTCTGAGAGGAAAATTGGAGCATGGGAAGATCAGGAGGTGCTGCTAGGATTCCCACCTGTGGAACGGAAGGAAAGGAAGCACACTGGACAAACGAGAAGTTGGGCTGCAATGAAATCTCAACAAAGATCTCAGCCAACCCACAGGGAGCTCTGGAGCTGAGGCAGCCTTTTAGAGTTACTCCATGTTGTAGCTGCAGACAGGGTCTTTAGATTTCTCTATCAATCAGTCAACAGATGTAGACTGCCCACTGGAAAGGTCTTGGGTAGGAAGGGTGATAGCACTCTCAGCAATTCAATGAATAAATCTTTCATTCCTTTAAGGACATCTGGGCAATGCACACAACATCCACTGTACAAACGCTCTCACATCTTCACACCCATCCAAATCACCCAGAGGCTTTTTAAAACACAGACTGGGCTGGGCACGATGGCTCACACCTGTAATCCTAACACTTTGGGAGGCTGAGGCAGGCAGATTGCTTGAGCCCAGGAGTTTGAGATCAACTTGGGCAATATGGCAAAACCCTATCTCTACAAAAAATACCAAGTTAGCCGGGTGTGGTTTATGCATACCTGTGGTCCCAGTCACTTGGGAGGCTGAGGCCAGGAGGATCACTCGAGCCTGGGAGGTCGAGGTTGCAGTGAGCCATAATCACACCACTGCATTCCAACCTGAGCAACAGAGCGAGACCTTGTCCCAAAACACACACACACACACACACACACACACACTGCTTGGCCTCAACTCCAGAATTGTTAATGTAATAGATCTGGGGTGGACCCTGAGAATCTGCATTTCGAACAAGTTTCCATATGATGCCAGTGCTGCTGAACCTGGGACCACACTTTGAGAATCATTACACCACACACCGTACCCACACAAAGCTCAACCCACATAACTTCTGACCACTCGCATTGTGCTTTCCAGTTGTCACTTGGTGCCATGTTATTTGTCTCGCCTTTTTTCGAGCTGCATCCTTTAGTGAATGCAGAGCTCTGCAGACCGTGTTATAGTTTATGTTCTTTATGAAAGTAAATGGAAAGCAACTGCTGGAATCTGAGCAGCATGGGATAGGGTCACATATTTCAAAAAGATCACTTTGGCTACAGTGATCTTTACAGAAGAGAACTGACCTGCGATGGTGGGGCGGTGGGGGACAAGGGGATGTTGCCAGAGAGGACTCAGGCGGAGTTAGGAGCTTGACTGTAGTAGTCTAGGGGAGAGTTAATAGGAGCTCGCACTGATAAAGATGGAGAAAAACAGAGAGATTCAAGGGATATTTAGGAGGCAATAGTGACAGGACCTGGAGATGGGCTAGCTGTGAGGGAAGAGAGATTGTCTGAGGGCAAGAATGACTCTGCAGTTTCTGCTCATGCAGCTGAACGTGTGTTAAGGCGCCATTTCCTGAACACTGGAAGGGAGGCAGCTTGCAGAACATGAGGGCTTCATCTACATGGCTTTTACAACTTTTTCGTTTTTTTTCATTCCTGAAAGCATCAAGTTACAAATGCTTTAAAAAGATTAACTTGCTAATTGCTTCATTTTTTTTCTTCTTCTACACAAACATTGACTTTTCCACACAATACCCCTTGTGTCAGGAGATGTATGTGCCTTCCTTAGCTGTTGCCATCAGGGAGTGCATCTTTGAATATTTGATTGTCGAAAACTGATTTAAAGTCTTCTGAGGGAACATTTTGTCCTTAACTGTCTGTACCCCCAAAAAAGTAACAAAGAACATCACACGGGCTAGCATTATTGCCAGAAAGTACATCAGCGTCTTGCCAAATTTGTTCTCCTCAGTCACAAGCTCTGGCCATTATGACAACATTTAAAAAAGAAAAATAGGAGAGTTGACGTAAAGAAGAATATGATCAAACAGTGTAGACATCGTGATTCGATTCAAGCACACCTCCTACCATGCAGTAGTGGCACTTAGAATACTAATGCCCCTGGTAAACTAAGGGAATTTTGGTTTTTTAAAAAGAATTTAGAACACCAGGCTTTAACTTGTAAGATTTAGGACTCTTTCTTTAGCTCTGCTGGAATAAACACATAGCTTTTCCCTATTTTTTCAAAATCTGCCTAATGGACAAAGGGTATTCTGTTTCCCGAGTACAATAGTGTTATATCAGATAGACATCCTTTTTTTTTTAATTTCAGAATTTTAGGAGACTTTGAAGGCTACGTGCAAGAAAGATTTTTTGACAGTTGTCATTTGAAATGGTTTAAGGTATGACAAGCATTTATAAATTTGATATTGGACAAAGATCAAATGGATTCGCTCCCCATTTTTAAAAAAACTGTATTTCTTACTTACATTTTAAAACCCCTACTTCTTTACCAAGACACCTATACCTATATGTGGCCTGTGGCTTTTGTGACTATTAGACTTCTTGCCTCTATCCCCTAGACACTGTCACAAATACCAAATACTATTTAATTTTTTTTTTAACTAAGAAGTCATTCATTTGAAAATACCCCAATTCCAATTGCAGCTTAGTCGTTTATAAACAGTGCCACTCTAAGGACATACAAGGCAATAAATAACAATGTATCCTTTAGCCCAAATCCAATTTGATTATAAGGGTTTTACAGAGATTACAGGACATTAAAGTTGTAAAGCTCCAAGTTTATATTGAAAACCCACAGGTTCCAACAAAGAAAGTACATGCTAAATGTAATCTAGCAGGCTAACTTCAGGTCCTCAATTCCAACAGATGTCAAAACTCAGGTCATTTAGGGAACATTTGTTAAGCACTCACTACATACCAGCTATTTTGAGGTACTTCAACATCGTGGTAAATCTTTCTGTTGTTGTTGCTGTTTTTTAAAATCAGCCAGGTGCAATGGCTCACATATGTAATCTCAGCACTTTGGGAGGCCAAGGCAGGTGGACCACTTGAGGCCAGAAGTTCAAGAGCAGCCTGACCAACAATGGTGAAATCCCATCTGTACTAAAAATACAAAAATTAGCCAGGTGTGGTGGCAGGCACCTGTAATCTCAGCTACTTGGGAGGCTGAGGCATGAGAATAATTTGAACCTGGGAGACAGAGGTTACAGTGAGACGACACTGTGCCACTGCACTCCAGCCTGGGCAACGGAGCTACACTCTGTCTCAAAAAATATGTAATAACAATAGTAATAACAACAAAAGTCACTTCTTAGTTTTATATAGTTGGTTTCACATTTGGGCTTCCTTTACTCCTGGACTTTAATTACAGAATTCCAGAGTGGAAGTTCCTCAAAGAATGTGCAGTGAAGGGTCTACAACAAGTCTATGCCAAGGGAGATGCACACATTTTTTTCAGTCTTATTTTCTCACCAACTGGTTTGCTGTTGCTCAAGAAATTGAGCCTAACAAAGAAGTAGCACACGACCAATATCAGCAGTCACAGAACCACCAAGATGGACTTACCAGTGATTCCCAGGAGCAGCTCTCCTTATCTAAAGTCTCCAGGCAGAATTTTCCTGGCAACTGTCTCTCCTCTTTCTCCTATAGGAGAGCTCAATATAATTCAAGTCCTCAATTTAAAGAGACTGTAACTAAAGCTCCCAAGGGATAAAAATTCCATAGCTCAAGGGGTGTAAATGGGGACTTTAAAAGTACATAATCTCCAGTCTCAGTTTACTCCTATTAAATCAGTCTTTTAGAGGGAGCGTTCAGATAGGTGCGTTTTGAACAATTTCCCCCAAGTGCTTTTAACACAAGCGAGACCTAGGCCAGGGATCAGCTCCGAGGACTGTCACATGGAGATGGGAGATAGGAGAGAGGAGGCTGATGAGACAAGATAACACGTAAGGTCCTTGGCCTACAGAACACGATTTTTTAACTTTCACGAGTATGTGAGGTCAGAAGCATTCCCAACCAAGCCATATGTAGGAAAGATCAGAATTATTAACTCAGTGAGGAGCTCCAGATCGTCAAACCACAGGGAGAAAAAGAGCATGCAATTACAGACAGTTAAGAGGTCACTGTAGATTGTGGGCAGAGAGGGGAGTGCAAACACTTTACTCCTGAAGACTGATTTCATTAACAGTGAATCACTTTTGCACACTGAAGTCATTTGCAACTACAGTTGGACCAATTAGCATACCCCAGGGTTACATTTCAGCCACAGAAAGCATAGAATGCTCTAGCACTGAGGCCAGATGAAGACCTCAGTTGGATTTCATTCATCTCCCCCGACAAATATTCCTGCACCCTAGAAAAGACTTTCTCCTACGCTGAGCTACCTTGGCTGTTCTCAAACTAGTTTTAGAATAAAGAAGCATTGAAATGCTGCAGATTCACGGTGCATGGGGATGTAAATTGGTAAACTGGTACGATCTCTTTGGAAAGCTGTCAATATCCAACACAATTTGAAATAACCATATGCTTTGATGCAACAGCTAGACACCCAGGAATTTACCCCACAGAAATATTTGCACAAGTTGGCAAAGATATAAATAGGTACAAAGAGGTTGATTGGAAAAGAACTTTAATATTGAAAACTGGAAACAACCCACATATTCATCAGTAGGGAAATGCTTAAATAAATTAATTCAGCTATTTTAAAAAGACCTAGAGCTGTATAGTACTTTCATGAGGTATACAAACTATATTACACGAATAGCCTTTACAGTATGACTCAATTTTGTTTTATAAAAACCATATATAAGTTGCCATTGACAGGCCAAGATGGCTGACTAGAAGCAGCGGCATTCTAAGGCTCCTATGGAAAAAAAATACATAATAAGCATGAGAATCCTTCACTGGCAACCAAGGCATCCAGGTTCTCTCATCGAAATTGACTAGAAGGTTGGCATGGCCCATGGAGAGAAGGAAGAGCAGTGTGGTGCGGCAGCCCACCTGAGAGCCACACAGGGAAGGGGAACCCCCTCCTGCCAGCCAAGCAAGGTGGTGAGTGAGCATGCTACCCAACCGGGGAAACTGTGCTTTTCCCACGGTACTGTGCAACCCACGGACTGGAAGATCCCACTCACGAATCCACGCCACTGGGGCCTAGCGTCCCAACCCCACAAGGTGCAGATTCTTAAAGCCTCTCAGCTGGAATCTGCTTTAGCCGACTGAATTGGTTGGGGGTGGGGGGTGAGGGGTGACCACCACTGGCCATGGCTGCCTGCTTTCTAAGCCATTTGAGCTCCTTGGAAAAGGGGCAGCAGTCAACACTGGGACTTGCAACTGCCTAATAAGCTAAGCTCCCTGGGCAGGGGAAGGGCAACACCCATCTCTAGAGCTCCAGGTTGTTCTTTTCCCCTGCTGGAGTCAGGAAGGTTAGAAGACTTGGTCCTAAGACTCATTCCCATAGCCCAACACATGGCTGTGGCAGTCTATGGCCAAAGTGCTTCTTCAGGTCTAACCCTGACCCATCCTTCCTCAGTGGGCAGCTCTTCCCTGCAGGATCTCCAATAACTCCAGCCAGAGGCTTAGAATTTGGATCTCCTTGCTACTGAGTCCCTAGTGGGAGGGGTAGCCACATTCTCTGTGCACCAGCAGACTTAGCCTCTTGTCCTGGTAGCTCTGAGGAATCTGGGCAGCCCAGATGAGTTGGTTCCCCCCAGCAAAACACACACTCTCCACCAAGGAACAAAGTGCTTCCTTAAACAGGTCCTGATCCTCATGCCACCTAATTGGGTGAGACACTCCAACAGGGGTTGTCAGACACCCTATACAGGAGCCATCCTACTGGCATTAGGGCAGAGGTCCCAGAAGAAGAAGCAGGCACCCATCTTCGCTGCTCTCCAGCCTCCTTGAGTGACATCTCCAGGCAAGGGAGCAAATAAGATGAAAAAGGCCCAAAGTGAACCCCCACCAAATTGCAGCATTTGCTTGTCTGGAAAGGATTTTATTTCTCCTTCACTTATTAGTGAAGGAGAAATAAAATCCTTTCCAGACAAGCAAATGCTGAGGGATTTCATTACCACCAGGCCTGC